>NC_142385.1:323125-646250 GCF_059441005.1 Hippichthys cyanospilos
AAATTTCTGCTTGCGTATGCTTTAGAAGCAAGAATTAAGAGGACTACATTCATTATTTCAGCTGAAAAATGCTTAGTTTATGATTTATAGTCAACATTAATGAAATGTCCCCAACAGCGTTTTCAGCCCGAGTGGAGCACATTTTGACTGTTTTTTTAAAAACATCATTGTACATTGAAATTTCTGCTTGCGTATGCTTTAGAAGCAAGAATTAAGAGGACTACATTCATTATTTCAGCTGAAAAATGCTTAGTTTATGATTTATAGTCAACATTAATGAAATGTCCCCAACAGCGTTTTCAGCCCGAGTGGAGCACATTTTGACTGTTTTTTTAAAAACATCATTGTACATTGAAATTTCTGCTTGCGTATGCTTTAGAAGCAAGAATTAAGAGGACTACATTCATTATTTCAGCTGAAAAATGCTTAGTTTATGATTTATAGTCAACATTAATGAAATGTCCCCAACAGCGTTTTCAGCCCGAGTGGAGCACATTTTGACTGTTTTTTTAAAAACATCATTGTACATTGAAATTTCTGCTTGCGTATGCTTTAGAAGCAAGAATTAAGAGGACTACATTCATTATTTCAGCTGAAAAATGCTTAGTTTTTGATTTATAGTCAACATTAATGAAATGTCCCCAACAGCGTTTTCAGCCCGAGTGGAGCACATTTTGACTGTTTTTTTAAAAACATCATTGTACATTGAAATTTCTGCTTGCGTATGCTTTAGAAGCAAGAATTAAGAGGACTACATTCATTATTTCAGCTGAAAAATGCTTAGTTTTTGATTTATAGTCAACATTAACGAAATGTCCCCAACAGCGTTTTCAGCCCGAGTGGAGCACATTTTGACTGTTTTTTTAAAAACATCATTGTACATTGAAATTTCTGCTTGCGTATGCTTTAGAAGCAAGAATTAAGAGGACTACATTCATTATTTCAGCTGAAAAATGCTTAGTTTATGATTTATAGTCAACATTAATGTAATGTCCCAAACAAGCGTTTTCAGCCCGAGTGGAGCACATTTTGACTGTTTTTTTAAAAACATCATTGTACATTGAAATTTCTGCTTGCGTATGCTTTAGAAGCAAGAATTAAGAGGACTACATTCATTATTTCAGCTGAAAAATGCTTAGTTTATGATTTATAGTCAACATTAATGAAATGTTCCAAACAAGCGTTTTCAGCCCGAGTGGAGCACATTTTGACCGTTTTTTTAAAAACATCATTGTACATTGAAATTTCTGTTTGCGTATGCTTTAGAAGCAAGAATTAAGAGGACTACATTCATTATTTCAGCTGAAAAATGCTTAGTTAATGATTTATAGTCAACATTAATGTAATGTCCCCAACAAGCGTTTTCAGCCCGAGTGGAGCACATTTTGACTGTTTTTTTAAAAACATCATTGTACATTGAAATTTCTGCTTGCGTATGCTTTAGAAGCAAGAATTAAGAGGACTACATTCATTATTTCAGCTGAAAAATGCTTAGTTTTTGATTTATAGTCAACATTAATGAAATGTCCCCAACAGCGTTTTCAGCCCGAGTGGAGCACATTTTGACTGTTTTTTTAAAAACATCATTGTACATTGAAATTTCTGCTTGCGTATGCTTTAGAAGCAAGAATTAAGAGGACTACATTCATTCTTTCAGCTGAAAAATGCTTAGTTTATGATTTATAGTCAACATTAATGTAATGTCCCCAACAAGCGTTTTCAGCCCGAGTGGAGCACATTTTGACTGTTTTTTTAAAAACATCATTGTACATTGAAATTTCTGCTTGCGTATGCTTTAGAAGCAAGAATTAAGAGGACTACATTCATTATTTCAGCTGAAAAATGCTTAGTTTAAGATTTATAGTCAACATTAATGAAATGTTCCAAACAAGCGTTTTCAGCCCGAGTGGAGCACATTTTGACTGTTTTTTTAAAAACATCATTGTACATTGAAATTTCTGCTTGCATATGCTTTAGGAGCAAGAATTAAGAGGACTACATTCATTATTTCAGCTGAAAAATGCTTAGTTTATGATTTATAGTCAACATTAATGAAATGTTCCAAACAAGCGTTTTCAGCCCGAGTGGAGCACATTTTGACTGTTTTTTTAAAAACATCATTGTACATTGAAATTTCTGCTTGCATATGCTTTAGGAGCAAGAATTAAGAGGACTACATTCATTATTTCAGCTGAAAAATGCTTAGTTTATGATTTATAGTCAACATTAATGAAATGTTCCAAACAAGCGTTTTCAGCCCGAGTGGAGCACATTTTGACCGTTTTTTTAAAAACATCATTGTACATTAAAATTTCTGTTTGCGTATGCTTTAGAAGCAAGAATTAAGAGGACTACATTCATTATTTCAGCTGAAAAATGCTTAGTTTATGATTTATAGTCAACATTAATGTAATGTCCCAAACAAGCGTTTTCAGCTCGAGTGGAGCACATTTTGACTGTTTTTTTAAAAACATCATTGTACATTGAAATTTCTGCTTGCGTATGCTTTAGAAGCAAGAATTAATAGGACTACATTCATTATTTCAGCTGAAAAATGCTTAGTTTATGATTTATAGTCAACATTAATGAAATGTCCCCAACAGCGTTTTCAGCCCGAGTGGAGCACATTTTGACTGTTTTTTTAAAAACATCATTGTACATTGAAATTTGTGCTTGCGTATGCTTTAGAAGCAAGAATTAAGAGGACTACATTCATTATTTCAGCTGAAAAATGCTTAGTTTTTGATTTATAGTCAACATTAATGAAATGTCCCCAACAGCGTTTTCAGCCCGAGTGGAGCACATTTTGACTGTTTTTTTAAAAACATCATTGTACATTGAAATTTCTGCTTGCGTATGCTTTAGAAGCAAGAATTAAGAGGACTACATTCATTATTTCAGCTGAAAAATGCTTAGTTTTTGATTTATAGTCAACATTAATGAAATGTCCCCAACAGCGTTTTCAGCCCGAGTGGAGCACATTTTGACTGTTTTTTTAAAAACATCATTGTACATTGAAATTTCTGCTTGCGTATGCTTTAGAAGCAAGAATTAAGAGGACTACATTCATTATTTCAGCTGAAAAATGCTTAGTTTATGATTTATAGTCAACATTAATGAAATGTTCCAAACAAGCGTTTTCAGCCCGAGTGGAGCACATTTTGACCGTTTTTTTAAAAACATCATTGTACATTGAAATTTCTGTTTGCGTATGCTTTAGAAGCAAGAATTAAGAGGACTACATTCATTATTTCAGCTGAAAAATGCTTAGTTTATGATTTATAGTCAACATTAATGTAATGTCCCCAACAAGCGTTTTCAGCCCGAGTGGAGCACATTTTGACTGTTTTTTTAAAAACATCATTGTACATTGAAATTTCTGCTTGCGTATGCTTTAGAAGCAAGAATTAAGAGGACTACATTCATTATTTCAGCTGAAAAATGCTTAGTTTTTGATTTATAGTCAACATTAATGAAATGTCCCCAACAGCGTTTTCAGCCCGAGTGGAGCACATTTTGACTGTTTTTTTAAAAACATCATTGTACATTGAAATTTCTGCTTGCGTATGCTTTAGAAGCAAGAATTAAGAGGACTACATTCATTATTTCAGCTGAAAAATGCTTAGTTTATGATTTATAGTCAACATTAATGAAATGTTCCAAACAAGCGTTTTCAGCCCGAGTGGAGCACATTTTGACTGTTTTTTTAAAAACATCATTGTACATTGAAATATCTGCTTGCGTATGCTTTAGAAGCAAGAATTAAGAGGACTACATTCATTATTTCAGCTGAAAAATGCTTAGTTTTTGATTTATAGTCAACATTAATGAAATGTCCCCAACAGCGTTTTCAGCCCGAGTGGAGTACATTTTGACTGTTTTTTTTAAAAACATCATTGTACATTGAAATTTCTGCTTGCGTATGCTTTAGAAGCAAGAATTAAGAGGACTACATTCATTCTTTCAGCTGAAAAATGCTTAGTTTATGATTTATAGTCAACATTAATGTAATGTCCCCAACAAGCGTTTTCAGCCCGAGTGGAGCACATTTTGACTGTTTTTTTAAAAACATCATTGTACATTGAAATTTCTGCTTGCGTATGCTTTAGAAGCAAGAATTAAGAGGACTACATTCATTATTTCAGCTGAAAAATGCTTAGTTTATGATTTATAGTCAACATTAATGAAATGTTCCAAACAAGCGTTTTCAGCCCGAGTGGAGCACATTTTGACTGTTTTTTTAAAAACATCATTGTACATTGAAATTTCTGCTTGCGTATGCTTTAGAAGCAAGAATTAAGAGGACTACATTCATTATTTCAGCTGAAAAATGCTTAGTTTTTGATTTATAGTCAACATTAATGAAATGTCCCCAACAGCGTTTTCAGCCCGAGTGGAGCACATTTTGACTGTTTTTTTAAAAACATTGTACATTGAAATTTCTGCTTGCGTATGCTTTAGAAGCAAGAATTAAGAGGACTACATTCATTATTTCAGCTGAAAAATGCTTAGTTTTTGATTTATAGTCAACATTAATGAAATGTCCCCAACAGCGTTTTCAGCCCGAGTGGAGCACATTTTGACTGTTTTTTTAAAAACATCATTGTACATTGAAATTTCTGCTTGCGTATGCTTTAGAAGCAAGAATTAAGAGGACTACATTCATTATTTCAGCTGAAAAATGCTTAGTTTATGATTTATAGTCAACATTAATGAAATGTTCCAAACAAGCGTTTTCAGCCCGAGTGGAGCACATTTTGACCGTTTTTTTAAAAACATCATTGTACATTGAAATTTCTGCTTGCGTATGCTTTAGAAGCAAGAATTAAGAGGACTACATTCATTATTTCAGCTGAAAAATGCTTAGTTTTTGATTTATAGTCAACATTAATGAAATGTCCCCAACAGCGTTTTCAGCCCGAGTGGAGCACATTTTGACTGTTTTTTTAAAAACATCATTGTACATTGAAATTTCTGCTTGCGTATGCTTTAGAAGCAAGAATTAAGAGGACTACATTCATTATTTCAGCTGAAAAATGCTTAGTTTATGATTTATAGTCAACATTAATGAAATGTTCCAAACAAGCGTTTTCAGCCCGAGTGGAGCACATTTTGACCGTTTTTTTAAAAACATCATTGTACATTGAAATTTCTGTTTGCGTATGCTTTAGAAGCAAGAATTAAGAGGACTACATTCATTATTTCAGCTGAAAAATGCTTAGTTTATGATTTATAGTCAACATTAATGTAATGTCCCCAACAAGCGTTTTCAGCCCGAGTGGAGCACATTTTGACCGTTTTTTTAAAAACATCATTGTACATTGAAATTTCTGCTTGCGTATGCTTTAGAAGCAAGAATTAAGAGGACTACATTCATTATTTCAGCTGAAAAATGCTTAGTTTTTGATTTATAGTCAACATTAATGAAATGTCCCCAACAGCGTTTTCAGCCCGAGTGGAGCACATTTTGACTGTTTTTTTAAAAACATCATTGTACATTGAAATTTCTGCTTGCGTATGCTTTAGAAGCAAGAATTAAGAGGACTACATTCATTATTTCAGCTGAAAAATGCTTAGTTTATGATTTATAGTCAACATTAATGAAATGTTCCAAACAAGCGTTTTCAGCCCGAGTGGAGCACATTTTGACCGTTTTTTTAAAAACATCATTGTACATTGAAATTTCTGTTTGCGTATGCTTTAGAAGCAAGAATTAAGAGGACTACATTCATTATTTCAGCTGAAAAATGCTTAGTTTATGATTTATAGTCAACATTAATGTAATGTCCCCAACAAGCGTTTTCAGCCCGAGTGGAGCACATTTTGACTGTTTTTTTAAAAACATCATTGTACATTGAAATTTCTGCTTGCGTATGCTTTAGAAGCAAGAATTAAGAGGACTACATTCATTATTTCAGCTGAAAAATGCTTGGTTTTTGATTTATAGTCAACATTAATGAAATGTCCCCAACAGCGTTTTCAGCCCGAGTGGAGCACATTTTGACTGTTTTTTTAAAAACATCATTGTACATTGAAATTTCTGCTTGCGTATGCTTTAGAAGCAAGAATTAAGAGGACTACATTCATTATTTCAGCTGAAAAATGCTTAGTTTAAGATTTATAGTCAACATTAATGAAATGTTCCAAACAAGCGTTTTCAGCCCGAGTGGAGCACATTTTGACTGTTTTTTTAAAAACATCATTGTACATTGAAATTTCTGCTTGCGTATGCTTTAGAAGCAAGAATTAAGAGGACTACATTCATTATTTCAGCTGAAAAATGCTTAGTTTTTGATTTATAGTCAACATTAATGAAATGTCCCCAACAGCGTTTTCAGCCCGAGTGGAGCACATTTTGACTGTTTTTTTAAAAACATCATTGTACATTGAAATTTCTGCTTGCGTATGCTTTAGAAGCAAGAATTAAGAGGACTACATTCATTATTTCAGCTGAAAAATGCTTAGTTTATGATTTATAGTCAACATTAATGAAATGTTCCAAACAAGCGTTTTCAGCCCGAGTGGAGCACATTTTGACTGTTTTTTTAAAAACATCATTGTACATTGAAATTTCTGCTTGCGTATGCTTTAGAAGCAAGAATTAAGAGGACTACATTCATTATTTCAGCTGAAAAATGCTTAGTTTTTGATTTATAGTCAACATTAATGAAATGTCCCCAACAGCGTTTTCAGCCCGAGTGGAGTACATTTTGACTGTTTTTTTTAAAAACATCATTGTACATTGAAATTTCTGCTTGCGTATGCTTTAGAAGCAAGAATTAAGAGGACTACATTCATTCTTTCAGCTGAAAAATGCTTAGTTTATGATTTATAGTCAACATTAATGTAATGTCCCCAACAAGCGTTTTCAGCCCGAGTGGAGCACATTTTGACTGTTTTTTTAAAAACATCATTGTACATTGAAATTTCTGCTTGCGTATGCTTTAGAAGCAAGAATTAAGAGGACTACATTCATTATTTCAGCTGAAAAATGCTTAGTTTATGATTTATAGTCAACATTAATGAAATGTTCCAAACAAGCGTTTTCAGCCCGAGTGGAGCACATTTTGACTGTTTTTTTAAAAACATCATTGTACATTGAAATTTCTGCTTGCGTATGCTTTAGAAGCAAGAATTAAGAGGACTACATTCATTATTTCAGCTGAAAAATGCTTAATTTTTGATTTATAGTCAACATTAATGAAATGTCCCCAACAGCGTTTTCAGCCCGAGTGGAGCACATTTTGACTGTTTTTTTAAAAACATCATTGTACATTGAAATTTCTGCTTGCGTATGCTTTAGAAGCAAGAATTAAGAGGACTACATTCATTATTTCAGCTGAAAAATGCTTAGTTTTTGATTTATAGTCAACATTAACGAAATGTCCCCAACAGCGTTTTCAGCCCGAGTGGAGCACATTTTGACTGTTTTTTTAAAAACATCATTGTACATTGAAATTTCTGCTTGCGTATGCTTTAGAAGCAAGAATTAAGAGGACTACATTCATTATTTCAGCTGGAAAATGCTTAGTTTATGATTTATAGTCAACATTAATGAAATGTCCCCAACAGCGTTTTCAGCCCGAGTGGAGCACATTTTGACTGTTTTTTTAAAAACATCATTGTACATTGAAATTTCTGCTTGCGTATGCTTTAGAAGCAAGAATTAAGAGGACTACATTCATTTTTTCAGCTGAAAAATGCTTGGTTTTTGATTTATAGTCAACATTAATGAAATGTCCCCAACAGCGTTTTCAGCCCGAGTGGAGCACATTTTGACTGTTTTTTTTAAAAACATCATTGTACATTGAAATTTCTGCTTGCGTATGCTTTAGAAGCAAGAATTAAGAGGACTACATTCATTATTTCAGCTGAAAAATGCTTAGTTTATGAATTAAAGTCAACATTAATGAAATTTTCCAAACAAGCGTTTTCAGCCCGAGTGGAGCACATTTTGACTGTTTTTTTAAAAACATCATTGTACATTGAAATTTCTGCTTGCATATGCTTTAGGAGCAAGAATTAAGAGGACTACATTCATTATTTCAGCTGAAAAATGCTTAGTTTATGATTTATAGTCAACATTAATGAAATGTTCCAAACAAGCGTTTTCAGCCCGAGTGGAGCACATTTTGACCATTTTTTTAAAAACATCATTGTACATTGAAATTTCTGTTTGCGTATGCTTTAGAAGCTAGAATTAAGAGGACTACATTCATTATTTCAGCTGAAAAATGCTTAGTTTATGATTTATAGTCAACATTAATGTAATGTCCCAAACAAGCGTTTTCAGCTCGAGTGGAGCACATTTTGACTGTTTTTTTAAAAACATCATTGTACATTGAAATTTCTGCTTGCGTATGCTTTAGAAGCAAGAATTAATAGGACTACATTCATTATTTCAGCTGAAAAATGCTTAGTTTATGATTTATAGTCAACATTAATGAAATGTCCCCAACAGCGTTTTCAGCCCGAGTGGAGCACATTTTGACTGTTTTTTTAAAAACATCATTGTACATTGAAATTTCTGCTTGCGTATGCTTTAGAAGCAAGAATTAAGAGGACTACATTCATTATTTCAGCTGAAAAATGCTTAGTTTTTGATTTATAGTCAACATTAATGAAATGTCCCCAACAGCGTTTTCAGCCCGAGTGGAGCACATTTTGACTGTTTTTTTAAAAACATTGTACATTGAAATTTCTGCTTGCGTATGCTTTAGAAGCAAGAATTAAGAGGACTACATTCATTATTTCAGCTGAAAAATGCTTAGTTTTTGATTTATAGTCAACATTAATGAAATGTCCCCAACAGCGTTTTCAGCCCGAGTGGAGCACATTTTGACTGTTTTTTTAAAAACATCATTGTACATTGAAATTTCTGCTTGCGTATGCTTTAGAAGCAAGAATTAAGAGGACTACATTCATTATTTCAGCTGAAAAATGCTTAGTTTATGATTTATAGTCAACATTAATGAAATGTTCCAAACAAGCGTTTTCAGCCCGAGTGGAGCACATTTTGACTGTTTTTTTAAAAACATCATTGTACATTGAAATTTCTGCTTGCGTATGCTTTAGAAGCAAGAATTAAGAGGACTACATTCATTATTTCAGCTGAAAAATGCTTAGTTTTTGATTTATAGTCAACATTAATGAAATGTCCCCAACAGCGTTTTCAGCCCGAGTGGAGCACATTTTGACTGTTTTTTTAAAAACATCATTGTACATTGCAATTTCTGCTTGCGTATGCTTTAGAAGCAAGAATTAAGAGGACTACATTCATTATTTCAGCTGAAAAATGCTTAGTTTATGATTTATAGTCAACATTAATGAAATGTTCCAAACAAGCGTTTTCAGCCCGAGTGGAGCACATTTTGACCGTTTTTTTAAAAACATCATTGTACATTTAAATTTCTGTTTGCGTATGCTTTAGAAGCAAGAATTAAGAGGACTACATTCATTATTTCAGCTGAAAAATGCTTAGTTTATGATTTATAGTCAACATTAATGAAATGTTCCAAACAAGCGTTTTCAGCCCGAGTGGAGCACATTTTGACCGTTTTTTTAAAAACATCATTGTACATTGAAATTTCTGTTTGCGTATGCTTTAGAAGCAAGAATTAAGAGGACTACATTCATTATTTCAGCTGAAAAATGCTTAGTTTATGATTTATAGTCAACATTAATGTAATGTCCCAAACAAGCGTTTTCAGCTCGAGTGGAGCACATTTTGACTGTTTTTTTAAAAACATCATTGTACATTGAAATTTCTGCTTGCGTATGCTTTAGAAGCAAGAATTAATAGGACTACATTCATTATTTCAGCTGAAAAATGCTTAGTTTATGATTTATAGTCAACATTAATGAAATGTCCCCAACAGCGTTTTCAGCCCGAGTGGAGCACATTTTGACTGTTTTTTTAAAAACATCATTGTACATTGAAATTTCTGCTTGCGTATGCTTTAGAAGCAAGAATTAAGAGGACTACATTCATTATTTCAGCTGAAAAATGCTTAGTTTTTGATTTATAGTCAACATTAATGAAATGTCCCCAACAGCGTTTTCAGCCCGAGTGGAGCACATTTTGACTGTTTTTTTAAAAACATCATTGTACATTGAAATTTCTGCTTGCGTATGCTTTAGAAGCAAGAATTAAGAGGACTACATTCATTATTTCAGCTGAAAAATGCTTAGTTTTTGATTTATAGTCAACATTAATGAAATGTCCCCAACAGCGTTTTCAGCCCGAGTGGAGCACATTTTGACTGTTTTTTTAAAAACATCATTGTACATTGAAATTTCTGCTTGCGTATGCTTTAGAAGCAAGAATTAAGAGGACTACATTCATTATTTCAGCTGAAAAATGCTTAGTTTATGATTTATAGTCAACATTAATGAAATGTTCCAAACAAGCGTTTTCAGCCCGAGTGGAGCACATTTTGACTGTTTTTTTAAAAACATCATTGTACATTGAAATTTCTGCTTGCGTATGCTTTAGAAGCAAGAATTAAGAGGACTACATTCATTATTTCAGCTGAAAAATGCTTAGTTTTTGATTTATAGTCAACATTAATGAAATGTCCCCAACAGAGTTTTCAGCCCGAGTGGAGCACATTTTGACTGTTTTTTTAAAAACATCATTGTACATTGAAATTTCTGCTTGCGTATGCTTTAGAAGCAAGAATTAAGAGGACTACATTCATTATTTCAGCTGAAAAATGCTTGGTTTTTGATTTATAGTCAACATTAATGAAATGTCCCCAACAGCGTTTTCAGCCCGAGTGGAGCACATTTTGACTGTTTTTTTAAAAACATCATTGTACATTGAAATTTCTGCTTGCGTATGCTTTAGAAGCAAGAATTAAGAGGACTACATTCATTATTTCAGCTGAAAAATGCTTAGTTTATGATTTATAGTCAACATTAATGTAATGTCCCAAACAAGCGTTTTCAGCTCGAGTGGAGCACATTTTGACTGTTTTTTTAAAAACATCATTGTACATTGAAATTTCTGCTTGCGTATGCTTTAGAAGCAAGAATTAATAGGACTACATTCATTATTTCAGCTGAAAAATGCTTAGTTTATGATTTATAGTCAACATTAATGAAATGTCCCCAACAGCGTTTTCAGCCCGAGTGGAGCACATTTTGACTGTTTTTTTAAAAACATCATTGTACATTGAAATTTCTGCTTGCGTATGCTTTAGAAGCAAGAATTAAGAGGACTACATTCATTATTTCAGCTGAAAAATGCTTAGTTTTTGATTTATAGTCAACATTAATGAAATGTCCCCAACAGCGTTTTCAGCCCGAGTGGAGCACATTTTGACTGTTTTTTTAAAAACATCATTGTACATTGAAATTTCTGCTTGCGTATGCTTTAGAAGCAAGAATTAAGAGGACTACATTCATTATTTCAGCTGAAAAATGCTTAGTTTATGATTTATAGTCAACATTAATGAAATGTTCCAAACAAGCGTTTTCAGCCCGAGTGGAGCACATTTTGACTGTTTTTTTAAAAACATCATTGTACATTGAAATTTCTGCTTGCGTATGCTTTAGAAGCAAGAATTAAGAGGACTACATTCATTATTTCAGCTGAAAAATGCTTGGTTTTTGATTTATAGTCAACATTAATGAAATGTCCCCAACAGCGTTTTCAGCCCGAGTGGAGCACATTTTGACTGTTTTTTTAAAAACATCATTGTACATTGAAATTTCTGCTTGCGTATGCTTTAGAAGCAAGAATTAAGAGGACTACATTCATTATTTCAGCTGAAAAATGCTTAGTTTATGATTTATAGTCAACATTAATGTAATGTCCCAAACAAGCGTTTTCAGCTCGAGTGGAGCACATTTTGACTGTTTTTTTAAAAACATCATTGTACATTGAAATTTCTGCTTGCGTATGCTTTAGAAGCAAGAATTAATAGGACTACATTCATTATTTCAGCTGAAAAATGCTTAGTTTATGATTTATAGTCAACATTAATGAAATGTCCCCAACAGCGTTTTCAGCCCGAGTGGAGCACATTTTGACTGTTTTTTTAAAAACATCATTGTACATTGAAATTTCTGCTTGCGTATGCTTTAGAAGCAAGAATTAAGAGGACTACATTCATTATTTCAGCTGAAAAATGCTTAGTTTTTGATTTATAGTCAACATTAATGAAATGTCCCCAACAGCGTTTTCAGCCCGAGTGGAGCACATTTTGACTGTTTTTTTAAAAACATCATTGTACATTGAAATTTCTGCTTGCGTATGCTTTAGAAGCAAGAATTAAGAGGACTACATTCATTCTTTCAGCTGAAAAATGCTTAGTTTATGATTTATAGTCAACATTAATGTAATGTCCCCAACAAGCGTTTTCAGCCCGAGTGGAGCACATTTTGACTGTTTTTTTAAAAACATCATTGTACATTGAAATTTCTGCTTGCGTATGCTTTAGAAGCAAGAATTAAGAGGACTACATTCATTATTTCAGCTGAAAAATGCTTAGTTTATGATTTATAGTCAACATTAATGAAATGTTCCAAACAAGCGTTTTCAGCCCGAGTGGAGCACATTTTGACTGTTTTTTTAAAAACATCATTGTACATTGAAATATCTGCTTGCGTATGCTTTAGAAGCAAGAATTAAGAGGACTACATTCATTATTTCAGCTGAAAAATGCTTAGTTTTTGATTTATAGTCAACATTAATGAAATGTCCCCAACAGCGTTTTCAGCCCGAGTGGAGCACATTTTGACTGTTTTTTTAAAAACATCATTGTACATTGAAATTTCTGCTTGCGTATGCTTTAGAAGCAAGAATTAAGAGGACTACATTCATTATTTCAGCTGAAAAATGCTTAGTTTTTGATTTATAGTCAACATTAATGAAATGTCCCCAACAGCGTTTTCAGCCCGAGTGGAGCACATTTTGACTGTTTTTTTAAAAACATCATTGTACATTGAAATTTCTGCTTGCGTATGCTTTAGAAGCAAGAATTAAGAGGACTACATTCATTATTTCAGCTGAAAAATGCTTAGTTTATGATTTATAGTCAACATTAATGAAATGTTCCAAACAAGCGTTTTCAGCCCGAGTGGAGCACATTTTGACTGTTTTTTTAAAAACATCATTGTACATTGAAATTTCTGCTTGCGTATGCTTTAGAAGCAAGAATTAAGAGGACTACATTCATTATTTCAGCTGAAAAATGCTTAGTTTTTGATTTATAGTCAACATTAATGAAATGTCCCCAACAGAGTTTTCAGCCCGAGTGGAGCACATTTTGACTGTTTTTTTAAAAACATCATTGTACATTGAAATTTCTGCTTGCGTATGCTTTAGAAGCAAGAATTAAGAGGACTACATTCATTATTTCAGCTGAAAAATGCTTAGTTTTTGATTTATAGTCAACATTAATGAAATGTCCCCAACAGCGTTTTCAGCCCGAGTGGAGCACATTTTGACTGTTTTTTTAAAAACATCATTGTACATTGAAATTTCTGCTTGCGTATGCTTTAGAAGCAAGAATTAAGAGGACTACATTCATTATTTCAGCTGAAAAATGCTTAGTTTATGATTTATAGTCAACATTAATGAAATGTCCCCAACAGCGTTTTCAGCCCGAGTGGAGCACATTTTGACTGTTTTTTTAAAAACATCATTGTACATTGAAATTTCTGCTTGCGTATGCTTTAGAAGCAAGAATTAAGAGGACTACATTCATTATTTCAGCTGAAAAATGCTTAGTTTATGATTTATAGTCAACATTAATGAAATGTCCCCAACAGCGTTTTCAGCCCGAGTGGAGCACATTTTGACTGTTTTTTTAAAAACATCATTGTACATTGAAATTTCTGCTTGCGTATGCTTTAGAAGCAAGAATTAAGAGGACTACATTCATTATTTCAGCTGAAAAATGCTTAGTTTATGATTTATAGTCAACATTAATGAAATGTCCCCAACAGCGTTTTCAGCCCGAGTGGAGCACATTTTGACTGTTTTTTTAAAAACATCATTGTACATTGAAATTTCTGCTTGCGTATGCTTTAGAAGCAAGAATTAAGAGGACTACATTCATTATTTCAGCTGAAAAATGCTTAGTTTTTGATTTATAGTCAACATTAATGAAATGTCCCCAACAGCGTTTTCAGCCCGAGTGGAGCACATTTTGACTGTTTTTTTAAAAACATCATTGTACATTGAAATTTCTGCTTGCGTATGCTTTAGAAGCAAGAATTAAGAGGACTACATTCATTATTTCAGCTGAAAAATGCTTAGTTTTTGATTTATAGTCAACATTAACGAAATGTCCCCAACAGCGTTTTCAGCCCGAGTGGAGCACATTTTGACTGTTTTTTTAAAAACATCATTGTACATTGAAATTTCTGCTTGCGTATGCTTTAGAAGCAAGAATTAAGAGGACTACATTCATTATTTCAGCTGAAAAATGCTTAGTTTATGATTTATAGTCAACATTAATGTAATGTCCCAAACAAGCGTTTTCAGCCCGAGTGGAGCACATTTTGACTGTTTTTTTAAAAACATCATTGTACATTGAAATTTCTGCTTGCGTATGCTTTAGAAGCAAGAATTAAGAGGACTACATTCATTATTTCAGCTGAAAAATGCTTAGTTTATGATTTATAGTCAACATTAATGAAATGTTCCAAACAAGCGTTTTCAGCCCGAGTGGAGCACATTTTGACCGTTTTTTTAAAAACATCATTGTACATTGAAATTTCTGTTTGCGTATGCTTTAGAAGCAAGAATTAAGAGGACTACATTCATTATTTCAGCTGAAAAATGCTTAGTTAATGATTTATAGTCAACATTAATGTAATGTCCCCAACAAGCGTTTTCAGCCCGAGTGGAGCACATTTTGACTGTTTTTTTAAAAACATCATTGTACATTGAAATTTCTGCTTGCGTATGCTTTAGAAGCAAGAATTAAGAGGACTACATTCATTATTTCAGCTGAAAAATGCTTAGTTTTTGATTTATAGTCAACATTAATGAAATGTCCCCAACAGCGTTTTCAGCCCGAGTGGAGCACATTTTGACTGTTTTTTTAAAAACATCATTGTACATTGAAATTTCTGCTTGCGTATGCTTTAGAAGCAAGAATTAAGAGGACTACATTCATTCTTTCAGCTGAAAAATGCTTAGTTTATGATTTATAGTCAACATTAATGTAATGTCCCCAACAAGCGTTTTCAGCCCGAGTGGAGCACATTTTGACTGTTTTTTTAAAAACATCATTGTACATTGAAATTTCTGCTTGCGTATGCTTTAGAAGCAAGAATTAAGAGGACTACATTCATTATTTCAGCTGAAAAATGCTTAGTTTAAGATTTATAGTCAACATTAATGAAATGTTCCAAACAAGCGTTTTCAGCCCGAGTGGAGCACATTTTGACTGTTTTTTTAAAAACATCATTGTACATTGAAATTTCTGCTTGCATATGCTTTAGGAGCAAGAATTAAGAGGACTACATTCATTATTTCAGCTGAAAAATGCTTAGTTTATGATTTATAGTCAACATTAATGAAATGTTCCAAACAAGCGTTTTCAGCCCGAGTGGAGCACATTTTGACTGTTTTTTTAAAAACATCATTGTACATTGAAATTTCTGCTTGCATATGCTTTAGGAGCAAGAATTAAGAGGACTACATTCATTATTTCAGCTGAAAAATGCTTAGTTTATGATTTATAGTCAACATTAATGAAATGTTCCAAACAAGCGTTTTCAGCCCGAGTGGAGCACATTTTGACCGTTTTTTTAAAAACATCATTGTACATTGAAATTTCTGTTTGCGTATGCTTTAGAAGCAAGAATTAAGAGGACTACATTCATTATTTCAGCTGAAAAATGCTTAGTTTATGATTTATAGTCAACATTAATGTAATGTCCCCAACAAGCGTTTTCAGCCCGAGTGGAGCACATTTTGACTGTTTTTTTAAAAACATCATTGTACATTGAAATTTCTGCTTGCGTATGCTTTAGAAGCAAGAATTAAGAGGACTACATTCATTATTTCAGCTGAAAAATGCTTAGTTTTTGATTTATAGTCAACATTAATGAAATGTCCCCAACAGCGTTTTCAGCCCGAGTGGAGCACATTTTGACTGTTTTTTTAAAAACATCATTGTACATTGAAATTTCTGCTTGCGTATGCTTTAGAAGCAAGAATTAAGAGGACTACATTCATTATTTCAGCTGAAAAATGCTTAGTTTATGATTTATAGTCAACATTAATGAAATGTTCCAAACAAGCGTTTTCAGCCCGAGTGGAGCACATTTTGACCGTTTTTTTAAAAACATCATTGTACATTGAAATTTCTGTTTGCGTATGCTTTAGAAGCAAGAATTAAGAGGACTACATTCATTATTTCAGCTGAAAAATGCTTAGTTTATGATTTATAGTCAACATTAATGTAATGTCCCCAACAAGCGTTTTCAGCCCGAGTGGAGCACATTTTGACTGTTTTTTTAAAAACATCATTGTACATTGAAATTTCTGCTTGCGTATGCTTTAGAAGCAAGAATTAAGAGGACTACATTCATTATTTCAGCTGAAAAATGCTTAGTTTTTGATTTATAGTCAACATTAATGAAATGTCCCCAACAGCGTTTTCAGCCCGAGTGGAGCACATTTTGACTGTTTTTTTAAAAACATCATTGTACATTGAAATTTCTGCTTGCGTATGCTTTAGAAGCAAGAATTAAGAGGACTACATTCATTATTTCAGCTGAAAAATGCTTAGTTTATGATTTATAGTCAACATTAATGAAATGTTCCAAACAAGCGTTTTCAGCCCGAGTGGAGCACATTTTGACTGTTTTTTTAAAAACATCATTGTACATTGAAATATCTGCTTGCGTATGCTTTAGAAGCAAGAATTAAGAGGACTACATTCATTATTTCAGCTGAAAAATGCTTAGTTTTTGATTTATAGTCAACATTAATGAAATGTCCCCAACAGCGTTTTCAGCCCGAGTGGAGTACATTTTGACTGTTTTTTTTAAAAACATCATTGTACATTGAAATTTCTGCTTGCGTATGCTTTAGAAGCAAGAATTAAGAGGACTACATTCATTCTTTCAGCTGAAAAATGCTTAGTTTATGATTTATAGTCAACATTAATGTAATGTCCCCAACAAGCGTTTTCAGCCCGAGTGGAGCACATTTTGACTGTTTTTTTAAAAACATCATTGTACATTGAAATTTCTGCTTGCGTATGCTTTAGAAGCAAGAATTAAGAGGACTACATTCATTATTTCAGCTGAAAAATGCTTAGTTTATGATTTATAGTCAACATTAATGAAATGTTCCAAACAAGCGTTTTCAGCCCGAGTGGAGCACATTTTGACTGTTTTTTTAAAAACATCATTGTACATTGAAATTTCTGCTTGCGTATGCTTTAGAAGCAAGAATTAAGAGGACTACATTCATTATTTCAGCTGAAAAATGCTTAGTTTTTGATTTATAGTCAACATTAATGAAATGTCCCCAACAGCGTTTTCAGCCCGAGTGGAGCACATTTTGACTGTTTTTTTAAAAACATTGTACATTGAAATTTCTGCTTGCGTATGCTTTAGAAGCAAGAATTAAGAGGACTACATTCATTATTTCAGCTGAAAAATGCTTAGTTTTTGATTTATAGTCAACATTAATGAAATGTCCCCAACAGCGTTTTCAGCCCGAGTGGAGCACATTTTGACTGTTTTTTTAAAAACATCATTGTACATTGAAATTTCTGCTTGCGTATGCTTTAGAAGCAAGAATTAAGAGGACTACATTCATTATTTCAGCTGAAAAATGCTTAGTTTATGATTTATAGTCAACATTAATGAAATGTTCCAAACAAGCGTTTTCAGCCCGAGTGGAGCACATTTTGACCGTTTTTTTAAAAACATCATTGTACATTGAAATTTCTGCTTGCGTATGCTTTAGAAGCAAGAATTAAGAGGACTACATTCATTATTTCAGCTGAAAAATGCTTAGTTTTTGATTTATAGTCAACATTAATGAAATGTCCCCAACAGCGTTTTCAGCCCGAGTGGAGCACATTTTGACTGTTTTTTTAAAAACATCATTGTACATTGAAATTTCTGCTTGCGTATGCTTTAGAAGCAAGAATTAAGAGGACTACATTCATTATTTCAGCTGAAAAATGCTTAGTTTATGATTTATAGTCAACATTAATGAAATGTTCCAAACAAGCGTTTTCAGCCCGAGTGGAGCACATTTTGACCGTTTTTTTAAAAACATCATTGTACATTGAAATTTCTGTTTGCGTATGCTTTAGAAGCAAGAATTAAGAGGACTACATTCATTATTTCAGCTGAAAAATGCTTAGTTTATGATTTATAGTCAACATTAATGTAATGTCCCCAACAAGCGTTTTCAGCCCGAGTGGAGCACATTTTGACCGTTTTTTTAAAAACATCATTGTACATTGAAATTTCTGCTTGCGTATGCTTTAGAAGCAAGAATTAAGAGGACTACATTCATTATTTCAGCTGAAAAATGCTTAGTTTTTGATTTATAGTCAACATTAATGAAATGTCCCCAACAGCGTTTTCAGCCCGAGTGGAGCACATTTTGACTGTTTTTTTAAAAACATCATTGTACATTGAAATTTCTGCTTGCGTATGCTTTAGAAGCAAGAATTAAGAGGACTACATTCATTATTTCAGCTGAAAAATGCTTAGTTTATGATTTATAGTCAACATTAATGAAATGTTCCAAACAAGCGTTTTCAGCCCGAGTGGAGCACATTTTGACCGTTTTTTTAAAAACATCATTGTACATTGAAATTTCTGTTTGCGTATGCTTTAGAAGCAAGAATTAAGAGGACTACATTCATTATTTCAGCTGAAAAATGCTTAGTTTATGATTTATAGTCAACATTAATGTAATGTCCCCAACAAGCGTTTTCAGCCCGAGTGGAGCACATTTTGACTGTTTTTTTAAAAACATCATTGTACATTGAAATTTCTGCTTGCGTATGCTTTAGAAGCAAGAATTAAGAGGACTACATTCATTATTTCAGCTGAAAAATGCTTGGTTTTTGATTTATAGTCAACATTAATGAAATGTCCCCAACAGCGTTTTCAGCCCGAGTGGAGCACATTTTGACTGTTTTTTTAAAAACATCATTGTACATTGAAATTTCTGCTTGCGTATGCTTTAGAAGCAAGAATTAAGAGGACTACATTCATTATTTCAGCTGAAAAATGCTTAGTTTAAGATTTATAGTCAACATTAATGAAATGTTCCAAACAAGCGTTTTCAGCCCGAGTGGAGCACATTTTGACTGTTTTTTTAAAAACATCATTGTACATTGAAATTTCTGCTTGCGTATGCTTTAGAAGCAAGAATTAAGAGGACTACATTCATTATTTCAGCTGAAAAATGCTTAGTTTTTGATTTATAGTCAACATTAATGAAATGTCCCCAACAGCGTTTTCAGCCCGAGTGGAGCACATTTTGACTGTTTTTTTAAAAACATCATTGTACATTGAAATTTCTGCTTGCGTATGCTTTAGAAGCAAGAATTAAGAGGACTACATTCATTATTTCAGCTGAAAAATGCTTAGTTTATGATTTATAGTCAACATTAATGAAATGTTCCAAACAAGCGTTTTCAGCCCGAGTGGAGCACATTTTGACTGTTTTTTTAAAAACATCATTGTACATTGAAATTTCTGCTTGCGTATGCTTTAGAAGCAAGAATTAAGAGGACTACATTCATTATTTCAGCTGAAAAATGCTTAGTTTTTGATTTATAGTCAACATTAATGAAATGTCCCCAACAGCGTTTTCAGCCCGAGTGGAGTACATTTTGACTGTTTTTTTTAAAAACATCATTGTACATTGAAATTTCTGCTTGCGTATGCTTTAGAAGCAAGAATTAAGAGGACTACATTCATTCTTTCAGCTGAAAAATGCTTAGTTTATGATTTATAGTCAACATTAATGTAATGTCCCCAACAAGCGTTTTCAGCCCGAGTGGAGCACATTTTGACTGTTTTTTTAAAAACATCATTGTACATTGAAATTTCTGCTTGCGTATGCTTTAGAAGCAAGAATTAAGAGGACTACATTCATTATTTCAGCTGAAAAATGCTTAGTTTATGATTTATAGTCAACATTAATGAAATGTTCCAAACAAGCGTTTTCAGCCCGAGTGGAGCACATTTTGACTGTTTTTTTAAAAACATCATTGTACATTGAAATTTCTGCTTGCGTATGCTTTAGAAGCAAGAATTAAGAGGACTACATTCATTATTTCAGCTGAAAAATGCTTAATTTTTGATTTATAGTCAACATTAATGAAATGTCCCCAACAGCGTTTTCAGCCCGAGTGGAGCACATTTTGACTGTTTTTTTAAAAACATCATTGTACATTGAAATTTCTGCTTGCGTATGCTTTAGAAGCAAGAATTAAGAGGACTACATTCATTATTTCAGCTGAAAAATGCTTAGTTTTTGATTTATAGTCAACATTAACGAAATGTCCCCAACAGCGTTTTCAGCCCGAGTGGAGCACATTTTGACTGTTTTTTTAAAAACATCATTGTACATTGAAATTTCTGCTTGCGTATGCTTTAGAAGCAAGAATTAAGAGGACTACATTCATTATTTCAGCTGGAAAATGCTTAGTTTATGATTTATAGTCAACATTAATGAAATGTCCCCAACAGCGTTTTCAGCCCGAGTGGAGCACATTTTGACTGTTTTTTTAAAAACATCATTGTACATTGAAATTTCTGCTTGCGTATGCTTTAGAAGCAAGAATTAAGAGGACTACATTCATTTTTTCAGCTGAAAAATGCTTGGTTTTTGATTTATAGTCAACATTAATGAAATGTCCCCAACAGCGTTTTCAGCCCGAGTGGAGCACATTTTGACTGTTTTTTTTAAAAACATCATTGTACATTGAAATTTCTGCTTGCGTATGCTTTAGAAGCAAGAATTAAGAGGACTACATTCATTATTTCAGCTGAAAAATGCTTAGTTTATGAATTAAAGTCAACATTAATGAAATTTTCCAAACAAGCGTTTTCAGCCCGAGTGGAGCACATTTTGACTGTTTTTTTAAAAACATCATTGTACATTGAAATTTCTGCTTGCATATGCTTTAGGAGCAAGAATTAAGAGGACTACATTCATTATTTCAGCTGAAAAATGCTTAGTTTATGATTTATAGTCAACATTAATGAAATGTTCCAAACAAGCGTTTTCAGCCCGAGTGGAGCACATTTTGACCATTTTTTTAAAAACATCATTGTACATTGAAATTTCTGTTTGCGTATGCTTTAGAAGCTAGAATTAAGAGGACTACATTCATTATTTCAGCTGAAAAATGCTTAGTTTTTGATTTATAGTCAACATTAATGAAATGTCCCCAACAGCGTTTTCAGCCCGAGTGGAGCACATTTTGACTGTTTTTTTAAAAACATTGTACATTGAAATTTCTGCTTGCGTATGCTTTAGAAGCAAGAATTAAGAGGACTACATTCATTATTTCAGCTGAAAAATGCTTAGTTTTTGATTTATAGTCAACATTAATGAAATGTCCCCAACAGCGTTTTCAGCCCGAGTGGAGCACATTTTGACTGTTTTTTTAAAAACATCATTGTACATTGAAATTTCTGCTTGCGTATGCTTTAGAAGCAAGAATTAAGAGGACTACATTCATTATTTCAGCTGAAAAATGCTTAGTTTATGATTTATAGTCAACATTAATGAAATGTTCCAAACAAGCGTTTTCAGCCCGAGTGGAGCACATTTTGACTGTTTTTTTAAAAACATCATTGTACATTGAAATTTCTGCTTGCGTATGCTTTAGAAGCAAGAATTAAGAGGACTACATTCATTATTTCAGCTGAAAAATGCTTAGTTTTTGATTTATAGTCAACATTAATGAAATGTCCCCAACAGCGTTTTCAGCCCGAGTGGAGCACATTTTGACTGTTTTTTTAAAAACATCATTGTACATTGCAATTTCTGCTTGCGTATGCTTTAGAAGCAAGAATTAAGAGGACTACATTCATTATTTCAGCTGAAAAATGCTTAGTTTATGATTTATAGTCAACATTAATGAAATGTTCCAAACAAGCGTTTTCAGCCCGAGTGGAGCACATTTTGACCGTTTTTTTAAAAACATCATTGTACATTTAAATTTCTGTTTGCGTATGCTTTAGAAGCAAGAATTAAGAGGACTACATTCATTATTTCAGCTGAAAAATGCTTAGTTTATGATTTATAGTCAACATTAATGAAATGTTCCAAACAAGCGTTTTCAGCCCGAGTGGAGCACATTTTGACCGTTTTTTTAAAAACATCATTGTACATTGAAATTTCTGTTTGCGTATGCTTTAGAAGCAAGAATTAAGAGGACTACATTCATTATTTCAGCTGAAAAATGCTTAGTTTATGATTTATAGTCAACATTAATGTAATGTCCCAAACAAGCGTTTTCAGCTCGAGTGGAGCACATTTTGACTGTTTTTTTAAAAACATCATTGTACATTGAAATTTCTGCTTGCGTATGCTTTAGAAGCAAGAATTAATAGGACTACATTCATTATTTCAGCTGAAAAATGCTTAGTTTATGATTTATAGTCAACATTAATGAAATGTCCCCAACAGCGTTTTCAGCCCGAGTGGAGCACATTTTGACTGTTTTTTTAAAAACATCATTGTACATTGAAATTTCTGCTTGCGTATGCTTTAGAAGCAAGAATTAAGAGGACTACATTCATTATTTCAGCTGAAAAATGCTTAGTTTTTGATTTATAGTCAACATTAATGAAATGTCCCCAACAGCGTTTTCAGCCCGAGTGGAGCACATTTTGACTGTTTTTTTAAAAACATCATTGTACATTGAAATTTCTGCTTGCGTATGCTTTAGAAGCAAGAATTAAGAGGACTACATTCATTATTTCAGCTGAAAAATGCTTAGTTTTTGATTTATAGTCAACATTAATGAAATGTCCCCAACAGCGTTTTCAGCCCGAGTGGAGCACATTTTGACTGTTTTTTTAAAAACATCATTGTACATTGAAATTTCTGCTTGCGTATGCTTTAGAAGCAAGAATTAAGAGGACTACATTCATTATTTCAGCTGAAAAATGCTTAGTTTATGATTTATAGTCAACATTAATGAAATGTTCCAAACAAGCGTTTTCAGCCCGAGTGGAGCACATTTTGACTGTTTTTTAAAAACATCATTGTACATTGAAATTTCTGCTTGCGTATGCTTTAGAAGCAAGAATTAAGAGGACTACATTCATTATTTCAGCTGAAAAATGCTTAGTTTTTGATTTATAGTCAACATTAATGAAATGTCCCCAACAGAGTTTTCAGCCCGAGTGGAGCACATTTTGACTGTTTTTTTAAAAACATCATTGTACATTGAAATTTCTGCTTGCGTATGCTTTAGAAGCAAGAATTAAGAGGACTACATTCATTATTTCAGCTGAAAAATGCTTGGTTTTTGATTTATAGTCAACATTAATGAAATGTCCCCAACAGCGTTTTCAGCCCTAGTGGAGCACATTTTGACTGTTTTTTTAAAAACATCATTGTACATTGAAATTTCTGCTTGCGTATGCTTTAGAAGCAAGAATTAAGAGGACTACATTCATTATTTCAGCTGAAAAATGCTTAGTTTATGATTTATAGTCAACATTAATGTAATGTCCCAAACAAGCGTTTTCAGCTCGAGTGGAGCACATTTTGACTGTTTTTTTAAAAACATCATTGTACATTGAAATTTCTGCTTGCGTATGCTTTAGAAGCAAGAATTAATAGGACTACATTCATTATTTCAGCTGAAAAATGCTTAGTTTATGATTTATAGTCAACATTAATGAAATGTCCCCAACAGCGTTTTCAGCCCGAGTGGAGCACATTTTGACTGTTTTTTTAAAAACATCATTGTACATTGAAATTTCTGCTTGCGTATGCTTTAGAAGCAAGAATTAAGAGGACTACATTCATTATTTCAGCTGAAAAATGCTTAGTTTTTGATTTATAGTCAACATTAATGAAATGTCCCCAACAGCGTTTTCAGCCCGAGTGGAGCACATTTTGACTGTTTTTTTAAAAACATCATTGTACATTGAAATTTCTGCTTGCGTATGCTTTAGAAGCAAGAATTAAGAGGACTACATTCATTATTTCAGCTGAAAAATGCTTAGTTTATGATTTATAGTCAACATTAATGAAATGTTCCAAACAAGCGTTTTCAGCCCGAGTGGAGCACATTTTGACTGTTTTTTTAAAAACATCATTGTACATTGAAATTTCTGCTTGCGTATGCTTTAGAAGCAAGAATTAAGAGGACTACATTCATTATTTCAGCTGAAAAATGCTTGGTTTTTGATTTATAGTCAACATTAATGAAATGTCCCCAACAGCGTTTTCAGCCCGAGTGGAGCACATTTTGACTGTTTTTTTAAAAACATCATTGTACATTGAAATTTCTGCTTGCGTATGCTTTAGAAGCAAGAATTAAGAGGACTACATTCATTATTTCAGCTGAAAAATGCTTAGTTTATGATTTATAGTCAACATTAATGTAATGTCCCAAACAAGCGTTTTCAGCTCGAGTGGAGCACATTTTGACTGTTTTTTTAAAAACATCATTGTACATTGAAATTTCTGCTTGCGTATGCTTTAGAAGCAAGAATTAATAGGACTACATTCATTATTTCAGCTGAAAAATGCTTAGTTTATGATTTATAGTCAACATTAATGAAATGTCCCCAACAGCGTTTTCAGCCCGAGTGGAGCACATTTTGACTGTTTTTTTAAAAACATCATTGTACATTGAAATTTCTGCTTGCGTATGCTTTAGAAGCAAGAATTAAGAGGACTACATTCATTATTTCAGCTGAAAAATGCTTAGTTTTTGATTTATAGTCAACATTAATGAAATGTCCCCAACAGCGTTTTCAGCCCGAGTGGAGCACATTTTGACTGTTTTTTTAAAAACATCATTGTACATTGAAATTTCTGCTTGCGTATGCTTTAGAAGCAAGAATTAAGAGGACTACATTCATTCTTTCAGCTGAAAAATGCTTAGTTTATGATTTATAGTCAACATTAATGTAATGTCCCCAACAAGCGTTTTCAGCCCGAGTGGAGCACATTTTGACTGTTTTTTTAAAAACATCATTGTACATTGAAATTTCTGCTTGCGTATGCTTTAGAAGCAAGAATTAAGAGGACTACATTCATTATTTCAGCTGAAAAATGCTTAGTTTATGATTTATAGTCAACATTAATGAAATGTTCCAAACAAGCGTTTTCAGCCCGAGTGGAGCACATTTTGACTGTTTTTTTAAAAACATCATTGTACATTGAAATATCTGCTTGCGTATGCTTTAGAAGCAAGAATTAAGAGGACTACATTCATTATTTCAGCTGAAAAATGCTTAGTTTAAGATTTATAGTCAACATTAATGAAATGTTCCAAACAAGCGTTTTCAGCCCGAGTGGAGCACATTTTGACTGTTTTTTTAAAAACATCATTGTACATTGAAATTTCTGCTTGCGTATGCTTTAGAAGCAAGAATTAAGAGGACTACATTCATTATTTCAGCTGAAAAATGCTTAGTTTTTGATTTATAGTCAACATTAATGAAATGTCCCCAACAGCGTTTTCAGCCCGAGTGGAGCACATTTTGACTGTTTTTTTAAAAACATCATTGTACATTGAAATTTCTGCTTGCGTATGCTTTAGAAGCAAGAATTAAGAGGACTACATTCATTATTTCAGCTGAAAAATGCTTAGTTTTTGATTTATAGTCAACATTAACGAAATGTCCCCAACAGCGTTTTCAGCCCGAGTGGAGCACATTTTGACTGTTTTTTTAAAAACATCATTGTACATTGAAATTTCTGCTTGCGTATGCTTTAGAAGCAAGAATTAAGAGGACTACATTCATTATTTCAGCTGAAAAATGCTTAGTTTATGATTTATAGTCAACATTAATGAAATGTCCCCAACAGCGTTTTCAGCCCGAGTGGAGCACATTTTGACTGTTTTTTTAAAAACATCATTGTACATTGAAATTTCTGCTTGCGTATGCTTTAGAAGCAAGAATTAAGAGGACTACATTCATTTTTTCAGCTGAAAAATGCTTGGTTTTTGATTTATAGTCAACATTAATGAAATGTCCCCAACAGCGTTTTCAGCCCGAGTGGAGCACATTTTGACTGTTTTTTTTAAAAACATCATTGTACATTGAAATTTCTGCTTGCGTATGCTTTAGAAGCAAGAATTAAGAGGACTACATTCATTATTTCAGCTGAAAAATGCTTAGTTTATGAATTATAGTCAACATTAATGAAATGTTCCAAACAAGCGTTTTCAGCCCGAGTGGAGCACATTTTGACTGTTTTTTTAAAAACATCATTGTACATTGAAATTTCTGCTTGCATATGCTTTAGGAGCAAGAATTAAGAGGACTACATTCATTATTTCAGCTGAAAAATGCTTAGTTAATGATTTATAGTCAACATTAATGAAATGTTCCAAACAAGCGTTTTCAGCCCGAGTGGAGCACATTTTGACCGTTTTTTTAAAAACATCATTGTACATTGAAATTTCTGTTTGCGTATGCTTTAGAAGCAAGAATTAAGAGGACTACATTCATTATTTCAGCTGAAAAATGCTTAGTTTATGATTTATAGTCAACATTAATGTAATGTCCCAAACAAGCGTTTTCAGCTCGAGTGGAGCACATTTTGACTGTTTTTTTAAAAACATCATTGTACATTGAAATTTCTGCTTGCGTATGCTTTAGAAGCAAGAATTAATAGGACTACATTCATTATTTCAGCTGAAAAATGCTTAGTTTATGATTTATAGTCAACATTAATGAAATGTCCCCAACAGCGTTTTCAGCCCGAGTGGAGCACATTTTGACTGTTTTTTTAAAAACATCATTGTACATTGAAATTTCTGCTTGCGTATGCTTTAGAAGCAAGAATTAAGAGGACTACATTCATTATTTCAGCTGAAAAATGCTTAGTTTTTGATTTATAGTCAACATTAATGAAATGTCCCCAACAGCGTTTTCAGCCCGAGTGGAGCACATTTTGACTGTTTTTTTAAAAACATTGTACATTGAAATTTCTGCTTGCGTATGCTTTAGAAGCAAGAATTAAGAGGACTACATTCATTATTTCAGCTGAAAAATGCTTAGTTTATGATTTATAGTCAACATTAATGAAATGTTCCAAACAAGCGTTTTCAGCCCGAGTGGAGCACATTTTGACTGTTTTTTTAAAAACATCATTGTACATTGAAATTTCTGCTTGCGTATGCTTTAGAAGCAAGAATTAAGAGGACTACATTCATTATTTCAGCTGAAAAATGCTTAGTTTATGATTTATAGTCAACATTAATGAAATGTTCCAAACAAGCGTTTTCAGCCCGAGTGGAGCACATTTTGACTGTTTTTTTAAAAACATCATTGTACATTGAAATTTCTGCTTGCGTATGCTTTAGAAGCAAGAATTAAGAGGACTACATTCATTATTTCAGCTGAAAAATGCTTAGTTTATGATTTATAGTCAACATTAATGAAATGTTCCAAACAAGCGTTTTCAGCCCGAGTGGAGCACATTTTGACTGTTTTTTTAAAAACATCATTGTACATTGAAATTTCTGCTTGCGTATGCTTTAGAAGCAAGAATTAAGAGGACTACATTCATTATTTCAGCTGAAAAATGCTTAGTTTTTGATTTATAGTCAACATTAATGAAATGTCCCCAACAGAGTTTTCAGCCCGAGTGGAGCACATTTTGACTGTTTTTTTAAAAACATCATTGTACATTGAAATTTCTGCTTGCGTATGCTTTAGAAGCAAGAATTAAGAGGACTACATTCATTATTTCAGCTGAAAAATGCTTAGTTTTTGATTTATAGTCAACATTAATGAAATGTCCCCAACAGCGTTTTCAGCCCGAGTGGAGCACATTTTGACTGTTTTTTTAAAAACATCATTGTACATTGAAATTTCTGCTTGCGTATGCTTTAGAAGCAAGAATTAAGAGGACTACATTCATTATTTCAGCTGAAAAATGCTTAGTTTATGATTTATAGTCAACATTAATGAAATGTTCCAAACAAGCGTTTTCAGCCCGAGTGGAGCACATTTTGACCGTTTTTTTAAAAACATCATTGTACATTGAAATTTCTGTTTGCGTATGCTTTAGAATCAAGAATTAAGAGGACTACATTCATTATTTCAGCTGAAAAATGCTTAGTTTATGATTTATAGTCAACATTAATGAAATGTTCCAAACAAGCGTTTTCAGCCCGAGTGGAGCACATTTTGACCGTTTTTTTAAAAACATCATTGTACATTGAAATTTCTGTTTGCGTATGCTTTAGAAGCAAGAATTAAGAGGACTACATTCATTATTTCAGCTGAAAAATGCTTAGTTTTTGATTTATAGTCAACATTAATGAAATGTCCCCAACAGCGTTTTCAGCCCGAGTGGAGCACATTTTGACTGTTTTTTTAAAAACATCATTGTACATTGAAATTTCTGCTTGCGTATGCTTTAGAAGCAAGAATTAAGAGGACTACATTCATTATTTCAGCTGAAAAATGCTTAGTTTATGATTTATAGTCAACATTAATGTAATGTCCCAAACAAGCGTTTTCAGCTCGAGTGGAGCACATTTTGACTGTTTTTTTAAAAACATCATTGTACATTGAAATTTCTGCTTGCGTATGCTTTAGAAGCAAGAATTAATAGGACTACATTCATTATTTCAGCTGAAAAATGCTTAGTTTATGATTTATAGTCAACATTAATGAAATGTCCCCAACAGCGTTTTCAGCCCGAGTGGAGCACATTTTGACTGTTTTTTTTAAAAACATCATTGTACATTGAAATTTCTGCTTGCGTATGCTTTAGAAGCAAGAATTAAGAGGACTACATTCATTATTTCAGCTGAAAAATGCTTAGTTTTTGATTTATAGTCAACATTAATGAAATGTCCCCAACAGCGTTTTCAGCCCGAGTGGAGCACATTTTGACTGTTTTTTTAAAAACATCATTGTACATTGAAATTTCTGCTTGCGTATGCTTTAGAAGCAAGAATTAAGAGGACTACATTCATTATTTCAGCTGAAAAATGCTTAGTTTATGATTTATAGTCAACATTAATGAAATGTTCCAAACAAGCGTTTTCAGCCCGAGTGGAGCACATTTTGACTGTTTTTTTAAAAACATCATTGTACATTGAAATTTCTTCTTGCGTATGCTTTAGAAGCAAGAATTAAGAGGACTACATTCATTATTTCAGCTGAAAAATGCTTAGTTTATGATTTATAGTCAACATTAATGAAATGTTCCAAACAAGCGTTTTCAGCCCGAGTGGAGCACATTTTGACTGTTTTTTTAAAAACATAATTGTACATTGAAATTTCTGTTTGCGTATGCTTTAGAAGCAAGAATTAAGAGGACTACATTCATTATTTCAGCTGAAAAATGCTTAGTTTTTGATTTATAGTCAACATTAATGAAATGTCCCCAACAGCGTTTTCAGCCCGAGTGGAGTACATTTTGACTGTTTTTTTTAAAAACATCATTGTACATTGAAATTTCTGCTTGCGTATGCTTTAGAAGCAAGAATTAAGAGGACTACATTCATTCTTTCAGCTGAAAAATGCTTAGTTTATGATTTATAGTCAACATTAATGTAATGTCCCCAACAAGCGTTTTCAGCCCGAGTGGAGCACATTTTGACTGTTTTTTTAAAAACATCATTGTACATTGAAATTTCTGCTTGCGTATGCTTTAGAAGCAAGAATTAAGAGGACTACATTCATTATTTCAGCTGAAAAATGCTTAGTTTATGATTTATAGTCAACATTAATGAAATGTTCCAAACAAGCGTTTTCAGCCCGAGTGGAGCACATTTTGACTGTTTTTTTAAAAACATCATTGTACATTGAAATTTCTGCTTGCGTATGCTTTAGAAGCAAGAATTAAGAGGACTACATTCATTATTTCAGCTGAAAAATGCTTAGTTTAAGATTTATAGTCAACATTAATGAAATGTTCCAAACAAGCGTTTTCAGCCCGAGTGGAGCACATTTTGACTGTTTTTTTAAAAACATCATTGTACATTGAAATTTCTGCTTGCGTATGCTTTAGAAGCAAGAATTAAGAGGACTACATTCATTATTTCAGCTGAAAAATGCTTAGTTTTTGATTTATAGTCAACATTAATGAAATGTCCCCAACAGCGTTTTCAGCCCGAGTGGAGCACATTTTGACTGTTTTTTTAAAAACATCATTGTACATTGAAATTTCTGCTTGCGTATGCTTTAGAAGCAAGAATTAAGAGGACTACATTCATTATTTCAGCTGAAAAATGCTTAGTTTTTGATTTATAGTCAACATTAACGAAATGTCCCCAACAGCGTTTTCAGCCCGAGTGGAGCACATTTTGACTGTTTTTTTAAAAACATCATTGTACATTGAAATTTCTGCTTGCGTATGCTTTAGAAGCAAGAATTAAGAGGACTACATTCATTATTTCAGCTGAAAAATGCTTAGTTTATGATTTATAGTCAACATTAATGAAATGTCCCCAACAGCGTTTTCAGCCCGAGTGGAGCACATTTTGACTGTTTTTTTAAAAACATCATTGTACATTGAAATTTCTGCTTGCGTATGCTTTAGAAGCAAGAATTAAGAGGACTACATTCATTTTTTCAGCTGAAAAATGCTTGGTTTTTGATTTATAGTCAACATTAATGAAATGTCCCCAACAGCGTTTTCAGCCCGAGTGGAGCACATTTTGACTGTTTTTTTTAAAAACATCATTGTACATTGAAATTTCTGCTTGCGTATGCTTTAGAAGCAAGAATTAAGAGGACTACATTCATTATTTCAGCTGAAAAATGCTTAGTTTATGAATTATAGTCAACATTAATGAAATGTTCCAAACAAGCGTTTTCAGCCCGAGTGGAGCACATTTTGACTGTTTTTTTAAAAACATCATTGTACATTGAAATTTCTGCTTGCATATGCTTTAGGAGCAAGAATTAAGAGGACTACATTCATTATTTCAGCTGAAAAATGCTTAGTTAATGATTTATAGTCAACATTAATGAAATGTTCCAAACAAGCGTTTTCAGCCCGAGTGGAGCACATTTTGACCGTTTTTTTAAAAACATCATTGTACATTGAAATTTCTGTTTGCGTATGCTTTAGAAGCAAGAATTAAGAGGACTACATTCATTATTTCAGCTGAAAAATGCTTAGTTTATGATTTATAGTCAACATTAATGTAATGTCCCAAACAAGCGTTTTCAGCTCGAGTGGAGCACATTTTGACTGTTTTTTTAAAAACATCATTGTACATTGAAATTTCTGCTTGCGTATGCTTTAGAAGCAAGAATTAATAGGACTACATTCATTATTTCAGCTGAAAAATGCTTAGTTTATGATTTATAGTCAACATTAATGAAATGTCCCCAACAGCGTTTTCAGCCCGAGTGGAGCACATTTTGACTGTTTTTTTAAAAACATCATTGTACATTGAAATTTCTGCTTGCGTATGCTTTAGAAGCAAGAATTAAGAGGACTACATTCATTATTTCAGCTGAAAAATGCTTAGTTTTTGATTTATAGTCAACATTAATGAAATGTCCCCAACAGCGTTTTCAGCCCGAGTGGAGCACATTTTGACTGTTTTTTTAAAAACATTGTACATTGAAATTTCTGCTTGCGTATGCTTTAGAAGCAAGAATTAAGAGGACTACATTCATTATTTCAGCTGAAAAATGCTTAGTTTATGATTTATAGTCAACATTAATGAAATGTTCCAAACAAGCGTTTTCAGCCCGAGTGGAGCACATTTTGACTGTTTTTTTAAAAACATCATTGTACATTGAAATTTCTGCTTGCGTATGCTTTAGAAGCAAGAATTAAGAGGACTACATTCATTATTTCAGCTGAAAAATGCTTAGTTTTTGATTTATAGTCAACATTAATGAAATGTCCCCAACAGCGTTTTCAGCCCGAGTGGAGCACATTTTGACTGTTTTTTTAAAAACATCATTGTACATTGAAATTTCTGCTTGCGTATGCTTTAGAAGCAAGAATTAAGAGGACTACATTCATTATTTCAGCTGAAAAATGCTTAGTTTATGATTTATAGTCAACATTAATGTAATGTCCCAAACAAGCGTTTTCAGCTCGAGTGGAGCACATTTTGACTGTTTTTTTAAAAACATCATTGTACATTGAAATTTCTGCTTGCGTATGCTTTAGAAGCAAGAATTAATAGGACTACATTCATTATTTCAGCTGAAAAATGCTTAGTTTATGATTTATAGTCAACATTAATGAAATGTCCCCAACAGCGTTTTCAGCCCGAGTGGAGCACATTTTGACTGTTTTTTTAAAAACATCATTGTACATTGAAATTTCTGCTTGCGTATGCTTTAGAAGCAAGAATTAAGAGGACTACATTCATTATTTCAGCTGAAAAATGCTTAGTTTTTGATTTATAGTCAACATTAATGAAATGTCCCCAACAGCGTTTTCAGCCCGAGTGGAGCACATTTTGACTGTTTTTTTTAAAAACATCATTGTACATTGAAATTTCTGCTTGCGTATGCTTTAGAAGCAAGAATTAAGAGGACTACATTCATTATTTCAGCTGAAAAATGCTTAGTTTATGATTTATAGTCAACATTAATGAAATGTTCCAAACAAGCGTTTTCAGCCCGAGTGGAGCACATTTTGACTGTTTTTTTAAAAACATCATTGTACATTGAAATTTCTGCTTGCGTATGCTTTAGAAGCAAGAATTAAGAGGACTACATTCATTATTTCAGCTGAAAAATGCTTAGTTTTTGATTTATAGTCAACATTAATGAAATGTCCCCAACAGAGTTTTCAGCCCGAGTGGAGCACATTTTGACTGTTTTTTTAAAAACATCATTGTACATTGAAATTTCTGCTTGCGTATGCTTTAGAAGCAAGAATTAAGAGGACTACATTCATTATTTCAGCTGAAAAATGCTTAGTTTTTGATTTATAGTCAACATTAATGAAATGTCCCCAACAGCGTTTTCAGCCCGAGTGGAGCACATTTTGACTGTTTTTTTAAAAACATCATTGTACATTGAAATTTCTGCTTGCGTATGCTTTAGAAGCAAGAATTAAGAGGACTACATTCATTATTTCAGCTGAAAAATGCTTAGTTTATGATTTATAGTCAACATTAATGAAATGTTCCAAACAAGCGTTTTCAGCCCGAGTGGAGCACATTTTGACCGTTTTTTTAAAAACATCATTGTACATTGAAATTTCTGTTTGCGTATGCTTTAGAAGCAAGAATTAAGAGGACTACATTCATTATTTCAGCTGAAAAATGCTTAGTTTATGATTTATAGTCAACATTAATGAAATGTTCCAAACAAGCGTTTTCAGCCCGAGTGGAGCACATTTTGACCGTTTTTTTAAAAACATCATTGTACATTGAAATTTCTGTTTGCGTATGCTTTAGAAGCAAGAATTAAGAGGACTACATTCATTATTTCAGCTGAAAAATGCTTAGTTTTTGATTTATAGTCAACATTAATGAAATGTCCCCAACAGCGTTTTCAGCCCGAGTGGAGCACATTTTGACTGTTTTTTTAAAAACATCATTGTACATTGAAATTTCTGCTTGCGTATGCTTTAGAAGCAAGAATTAAGAGGACTACATTCATTATTTCAGCTGAAAAATGCTTAGTTTATGATTTATAGTCAACATTAATGAAATGTTCCAAACAAGCGTTTTCAGCCCGAGTGGAGCACATTTTGACTGTTTTTTTAAAAACATCATTGTACATTGAAATTTCTGCTTGCGTATGCTTTAGAAGCAAGAATTAAGAGGACTACATTCATTATTTCAGCTGAAAAATGCTTAGTTTAAGATTTATAGTCAACATTAATGAAATGTTCCAAACAAGCGTTTTCAGCCCGAGTGGAGCACATTTTGACTGTTTTTTTAAAAACATCATTGTACATTGAAATTTCTGCTTGCGTATGCTTTAGAAGCAAGAATTAAGAGGACTACATTCATTATTTCAGCTGAAAAATGCTTAGTTTTTGATTTATAGTCAACATTAATGAAATGTCCCCAACAGCGTTTTCAGCCCGAGTGGAGCACATTTTGACTGTTTTTTTAAAAACATCATTGTACATTGAAATTTCTGCTTGCGTATGGTTTAGAAGCAAGAATTAAGAGGACTACATTCATTATTTCAGCTGAAAAATGCTTAGTTTTTGATTTATAGTCAACATTAACGAAATGTCCCCAACAGCGTTTTCAGCCCGAGTGGAGCACATTTTGACTGTTTTTTTAAAAACATCATTGTACATTGAAATTTCTGCTTGCGTATGCTTTAGAAGCAAGAATTAAGAGGACTACATTCATTATTTCAGCTGAAAAATGCTTAGTTTATGATTTATAGTCAACATTAATGAAATGTCCCCAACAGCGTTTTCAGCCCGAGTGGAGCACATTTTGACTGTTTTTTTAAAAACATCATTGTACATTGAAATTTCTGCTTGCGTATGCTTTAGAAGCAAGAATTAAGAGGACTACATTCATTTTTTCAGCTGAAAAATGCTTGGTTTTTGATTTATAGTCAACATTAATGAAATGTCCCCAACAGCGTTTTCAGCCCGAGTGGAGCACATTTTGACTGTTTTTTTTAAAAACATCATTGTACATTGAAATTTCTGCTTGCGTATGCTTTAGAAGCAAGAATTAAGAGGACTACATTCATTATTTCAGCTGAAAAATGCTTAGTTTATGAATTATAGTCAACATTAATGAAATGTTCCAAACAAGCGTTTTCAGCCCGAGTGGAGCACATTTTGACTGTTTTTTTTAAAAACATCATTGTACATTGAAATTTCTGCTTGCATATGCTTTAGGAGCAAGAATTAAGAGGACTACATTCATTATTTCAGCTGAAAAATGCTTAGTTAATGATTTATAGTCAACATTAATGAAATGTTCCAAACAAGCGTTTTCAGCCCGAGTGGAGCACATTTTGACCGTTTTTTTAAAAACATCATTGTACATTGAAATTTCTGTTTGCGTATGCTTTAGAAGCAAGAATTAAGAGGACTACATTCATTATTTCAGCTGAAAAATGCTTAGTTTATGATTTATAGTCAACATTAATGTAATGTCCCAAACAAGCGTTTTCAGCTCGAGTGGAGCACATTTTGACTGTTTTTTTAAAAACATCATTGTACATTGAAATTTCTGCTTGCGTATGCTTTAGAAGCAAGAATTAATAGGACTACATTCATTATTTCAGCTGAAAAATGCTTAGTTTATGATTTATAGTCAACATTAATGAAATGTCCCCAACAGCGTTTTCAGCCCGAGTGGAGCACATTTTGACTGTTTTTTTAAAAACATCATTGTACATTGAAATTTCTGCTTGCGTATGCTTTAGAAGCAAGAATTAAGAGGACTACATTCATTATTTCAGCTGAAAAATGCTTAGTTTTTGATTTATAGTCAACATTAATGAAATGTCCCCAACAGCGTTTTCAGCCCGAGTGGAGCACATTTTGACTGTTTTTTTAAAAACATCATTGTACATTGAAATTTCTGCTTGCGTATGCTTTAGAAGCAAGAATTAAGAGGACTACATTCATTATTTCAGCTGAAAAATGCTTAGTTTATGATTTATAGTCAACATTAATGAAATGTTCCAAACAAGCGTTTTCAGCCCGAGTGGAGCACATTTTGACCGTTTTTTTAAAAACATCATTGTACATTGAAATTTCTGTTTGCGTATGCTTTAGAAGCAAGAATTAAGAGGACTACATTCATTATTTCAGCTGAAAAATGCTTAGTTTATGATTTATAGTCAACATTAATGAAATGTTCCAAACAAGCGTTTTCAGCCCGAGTGGAGCACATTTTGACCGTTTTTTTAAAAACATCATTGTACATTGAAATTTCTGTTTGCGTATGCTTTAGAAGCAAGAATTAAGAGGACTACATTCATTATTTCAGCTGAAAAATGCTTAGTTTTTGATTTATAGTCAACATTAATGAAATGTCCCCAACAGCGTTTTCAGCCCGAGTGGAGCACATTTTGACTGTTTTTTTAAAAACATCATTGTACATTGAAATTTCTGCTTGCGTATGCTTTAGAAGCAAGAATTAAGAGGACTACATTCATTATTTCAGCTGAAAAATGCTTAGTTTATGATTTATAGTCAACATTAATGAAATGTTCCAAACAAGCGTTTTCAGCCCGAGTGGAGCACATTTTGACTGTTTTTTTAAAAACATCATTGTACATTGAAATTTCTGCTTGCGTATGCTTTAGAAGCAAGAATTAAGAGGACTACATTCATTATTTCAGCTGAAAAATGCTTAGTTTTTGATTTATAGTCAACATTAATGAAATGTCCCCAACAGCGTTTTCAGCCCGAGTGGAGCACATTTTGACTGTTTTTTTAAAAACATCATTGTACATTGAAATTTCTGCTTGCGTATGGTTTAGAAGCAAGAATTAAGAGGACTACATTCATTATTTCAGCTGAAAAATGCTTAGTTTTTGATTTATAGTCAACATTAACGAAATGTCCCCAACAGCGTTTTCAGCCCGAGTGGAGCACATTTTGACTGTTTTTTTAAAAACATCATTGTACATTGAAATTTCTGCTTGCGTATGCTTTAGAAGCAAGAATTAAGAGGACTACATTCATTATTTCAGCTGAAAAATGCTTAGTTTATGATTTATAGTCAACATTAATGAAATGTCCCCAACAGCGTTTTCAGCCCGAGTGGAGCACATTTTGACTGTTTTTTTAAAAACATCATTGTACATTGAAATTTCTGCTTGCGTATGCTTTAGAAGCAAGAATTAAGAGGACTACATTCATTTTTTCAGCTGAAAAATGCTTGGTTTTTGATTTATAGTCAACATTAATGAAATGTCCCCAACAGCGTTTTCAGCCCGAGTGGAGCACATTTTGACTGTTTTTTTTAAAAACATCATTGTACATTGAAATTTCTGCTTGCGTATGCTTTAGAAGCAAGAATTAAGAGGACTACATTCATTATTTCAGCTGAAAAATGCTTAGTTTATGAATTATAGTCAACATTAATGAAATGTTCCAAACAAGCGTTTTCAGCCCGAGTGGAGCACATTTTGACTGTTTTTTTTAAAAACATCATTGTACATTGAAATTTCTGCTTGCATATGCTTTAGGAGCAAGAATTAAGAGGACTACATTCATTATTTCAGCTGAAAAATGCTTAGTTAATGATTTATAGTCAACATTAATGAAATGTTCCAAACAAGCGTTTTCAGCCCGAGTGGAGCACATTTTGACCGTTTTTTTAAAAACATCATTGTACATTGAAATTTCTGTTTGCGTATGCTTTAGAAGCAAGAATTAAGAGGACTACATTCATTATTTCAGCTGAAAAATGCTTAGTTTATGATTTATAGTCAACATTAATGTAATGTCCCAAACAAGCGTTTTCAGCTCGAGTGGAGCACATTTTGACTGTTTTTTTAAAAACATCATTGTACATTGAAATTTCTGCTTGCGTATGCTTTAGAAGCAAGAATTAATAGGACTACATTCATTATTTCAGCTGAAAAATGCTTAGTTTATGATTTATAGTCAACATTAATGAAATGTCCCCAACAGCGTTTTCAGCCCGAGTGGAGCACATTTTGACTGTTTTTTTAAAAACATCATTGTACATTGAAATTTCTGCTTGCGTATGCTTTAGAAGCAAGAATTAAGAGGACTACATTCATTATTTCAGCTGAAAAATGCTTAGTTTTTGATTTATAGTCAACATTAATGAAATGTCCCCAACAGCGTTTTCAGCCCGAGTGGAGCACATTTTGACTGTTTTTTTAAAAACATTGTACATTGAAATTTCTGCTTGCGTATGCTTTAGAAGCAAGAATTAAGAGGACTACATTCATTATTTCAGCTGAAAAATGCTTAGTTTTTGATTTATAGTCAACATTAATGAAATGTCCCCAACAGCGTTTTCAGCCCGAGTGGAGCACATTTTGACTGTTTTTTTAAAAACATCATTGTACATTGAAATTTCTGCTTGCGTATGCTTTAGAAGCAAGAATTAAGAGGACTACATTCATTATTTCAGCTGAAAAATGCTTAGTTTATGATTTATAGTCAACATTAATGAAATGTTCCAAACAAGCGTTTTCAGCCCGAGTGGAGCACATTTTGACTGTTTTTTTAAAAACATCATTGTACATTGAAATTTCTGCTTGCGTATGCTTTAGAAGCAAGAATTAAGAGGACTACATTCATTATTTCAGCTGAAAAATGCTTAGTTTATGATTTATAGTCAACATTAATAAAATGTTCCAAACAAGCGTTTTCAGCCCGAGTGGAGCACATTTTGACTGTTTTTTTAAAAACATCATTGTACATTGAAATTTCTGTTTGCGTATGCTTTAGAAGCAAGAATTAAGAGGACTACATTCATTATTTCAGCTGAAAAATGCTTAGTTTTTGATTTATAGTCAACATTAATGAAATGTCCCCAACAGCGTTTTCAGCCCGAGTGGAGTACATTTTGACTGTTTTTTTTAAAAACATCATTGTACATTGAAATTTCTGCTTGCGTATGCTTTAGAAGCAAGAATTAAGAGGACTACATTCATTCTTTCAGCTGAAAAATGCTTAGTTTATGATTTATAGTCAACATTAATGTAATGTCCCCAACAAGCGTTTTCAGCCTGAGTGGAGCACATTTTGACTGTTTTTTTAAAAACATCATTGTACATTGAAATTTCTGCTTGCGTATGCTTTAGAAGCAAGAATTAAGAGGACTACATTCATTATTTCAGCTGAAAAATGCTTAGTTTATGATTTATAGTCAACATTAATGAAATGTTCCAAACAAGCGTTTTCAGCCCGAGTGGAGCACATTTTGACTGTTTTTTTAAAAACATCATTGTACATTGAAATTTCTGCTTGCGTATGCTTTAGAAGCAAGAATTAAGAGGACTACATTCATTTTTTCAGCTGAAAAATGCTTGGTTTTTGATTTATAGTCAACATTAATGAAATGTCCCCAACAGCGTTTTCAGCCCGAGTGGAGCACATTTTGACTGTTTTTTTTAAAAACATCATTGTACATTGAAATTTCTGCTTGCGTATGCTTTAGAAGCAAGAATTAAGAGGACTACATTCATTATTTCAGCTGAAAAATGCTTAGTTTATGATTTATAGTCAACATTAATGAAATGTCCCCAACAGCGTTTTCAGCCCGAGTGGAGCACATTTTGACTGTTTTTTTAAAAATATCATTGTACATTGAAATTTCTGCTTGCGTATGCTTTAGAAGCAAGAATTAAGAGGACTACATTCATTTTTTCAGCTGAAAAATGCTTGGTTTTTGATTTATAGTCAACATTAATGAAATGTCCCCAACAGCGTTTTCAGCCCGAGTGGAGCACATTTTGACTGTTTTTTTTAAAAACATCATTGTACATTGAAATTTCTGCTTGCGTATGCTTTAGAAGCAAGAATTAAGAGGACTACATTCATTATTTCAGCTGAAAAATGCTTAGTTTATGAATTATAGTCAAAATTAATGAAATGTTCCAAACAAGCGTTTTCAGCCCGAGTGGAGCACATTTTGACTGTTTTTTTAAAAACATCATTGTACATTGAAATTTCTGCTTGCATATGCTTTAGGAGCAAGAATTAAGAGGACTACATTCATTATTTCAGCTGAAAAATGCTTAGTTTATGATTTATAGTCAACATTAATGAAATGTTCCAAACAAGCGTTTTCAGCCCGAGTGGAGCACATTTTGACCGTTTTTTTAAAAACATCATTGTACATTGAAATTTCTGTTTGCGTATGCTTTAGAAGCAAGAATTAAGAGGACTACATTCATTATTTCAGCTGAAAAATGCTTAGTTTATGATTTATAGTCAACATTAATGTAATGTCCCAAACAAGCGTTTTCAGCTCGAGTGGAGCACATTTTGACTGTTTTTTTAAAAACATCATTGTACATTGAAATTTCTGCTTGCGTATGCTTTAGAAGCAAGAATTAATAGGACTACATTCATTATTTCAGCTGAAAAATGCTTAGTTTATGATTTATAGTCAACATTAATGAAATGTCCCCAACAGCGTTTTCAGCCCGAGTGGAGCACATTTTGACTGTTTTTTTAAAAACATCATTGTACATTGAAATTTCTGCTTGCGTATGCTTTAGAAGCAAGAATTAAGAGGACTACATTCATTATTTCAGCTGAAAAATGCTTAGTTTTTGATTTATAGTCAACATTAATGAAATGTCCCCAACAGCGTTTTCAGCCCGAGTGGAGCAAATTTTGACTGTTTTTTTAAAAACATTGTACATTGAAATTTCTGCTTGCGTATGCTTTAGAAGCAAGAATTAAGAGGACTACATTCATTATTTCAGCTGAAAAATGCTTAGTTTTTGATTTATAGTCAACATTAATGAAATGTCCCCAACAGCGTTTTCAGCCCGAGTGGAGCACATTTTGACTGTTTTTTTAAAAACATCATTGTACATTGAAATTTCTGCTTGCGTATGCTTTAGAAGCAAGAATTAAGAGGACTACATTCATTATTTCAGCTGAAAAATGCTTAGTTTATGATTTATAGTCAACATTAATGTAATGTCCCAAACAAGCGTTTTCAGCTCGAGTGGAGCACATTTTGACTGTTTTTTTAAAAACATCATTGTACATTGAAATTTCTGCTTGCGTATGCTTTAGAAGCAAGAATTAATAGGACTACATTCATTATTTCAGCTGAAAAATGCTTAGTTTATGATTTATAGTCAACATTAATGAAATGTCCCCAACAGCGTTTTCAGCCCGAGTGGAGCACATTTTGACTGTTTTTTTAAAAACATCATTGTACATTGAAATTTCTGCTTGCGTATGCTTTAGAAGCAAGAATTAAGAGGACTACATTCATTATTTCAGCTGAAAAATGCTTAGTTTTTGATTTATAGTCAACATTAATGAAATGTCCCCAACAGCGTTTTCAGCCCGAGTGGAGCAAATTTTGACTGTTTTTTTAAAAACATTGTACATTGAAATTTCTGCTTGCGTATGCTTTAGAAGCAAGAATTAAGAGGACTACATTCATTATTTCAGCTGAAAAATGCTTAGTTTTTGATTTATAGTCAACATTAATGAAATGTCCCCAACAGCGTTTTCAGCCCGAGTGGAGCACATTTTGACTGTTTTTTTAAAAACATCATTGTACATTGAAATTTCTGCTTGCGTATGCTTTAGAAGCAAGAATTAAGAGGACTACATTCATTATTTCAGCTGAAAAATGCTTAGTTTATGATTTATAGTCAACATTAATGAAATGTTCCAAACAAGCGTTTTCAGCCCGAGTGGAGCACATTTTGACTGTTTTTTTTAAAAACATCATTGTACATTGAAATTTCTGCTTGCGTATGCTTTAGAAGCAAGAATTAAGAGGACTACATTCATTATTTCAGCTGAAAAATGCTTAGTTTTTGATTTATAGTCAACATTAATGAAATGTCCCCAACAGCGTTTTCAGCCCGAGTGGAGTACATTTTGACTGTTTTTTTTAAAAACATCATTGTACATTGAAATTTCTGCTTGCGTATGCTTTAGAAGCAAGAATTAAGAGGACTACATTCATTATTTCAGCTGAAAAATGCTTAGTTTATGATTTATAGTCAACATTAATGAAATGTTCCAAACAAGCGTTTTCAGCCCGAGTGGAGCACATTTTGACTGTTTTTTTAAAAACATCATTGTACATTGAAATTTCTGCTTGCGTATGCTTTAGAAGCAAGAATTAAGAGGACTACATTCATTATTTCAGCTGAAAAATGCTTAGTTTTTGATTTATAGTCAACATTAATGAAATGTCCCCAACAGCGTTTTCAGCCCGAGTGGAGCACATTTTGACTGTTTTTTTAAAAACATCATTGTACATTGAAATTTCTGCTTGCGTATGCTTTAGAAGCAAGAATTAAGAGGACTACATTCATTATTTCAGCTGAAAAATGCTTAGTTTTTGATTTATAGTCAACATTAATGAAATGTCCCCAACAGCGTTTTCAGCCCGAGTGGAGTACATTTTGACTGTTTTTTTTAAAAACATCATTGTACATTGAAATTTCTGCTTGCGTATGCTTTAGAAGCAAGAATTAAGAGGACTACATTCATTATTTCAGCTGAAAAATGCTTAGTTTAAGATTTATAGTCAACATTAATGAAATGTTCCAAACAAGCGTTTTCAGCCCGAGTGGAGCACATTTTGACTGTTTTTTTAAAAACATCATTGTACATTGAAATTTCTGCTTGCGTATGCTTTAGAAGCAAGAATTAAGAGGACTACATTCATTATTTCAGCTGAAAAATGCTTAGTTTTTGATTTATAGTCAACATTAATGAAATGTCCCCAACAGCGTTTTCAGCCCGAGTGGAGCACATTTTGACTGTTTTTTTAAAAACATCATTGTACATTGAAATTTCTGCTTGCGTATGCTTTAGAAGCAAGAATTAAGAGGACTACATTCATTATTTCAGCTCAAAAATGCTTAGTTTATGATTTATAGTCAACATTAATGAAATGTTCCAAACAAGCGTTTTCAGCCCGAGTGGAGCACATTTTGACTGTTTTTTTAAAAACATCATTGTACATTGAAATTTCTGCTTGCGTATGCTTTAGAAGCAAGAATTAAGAGGACTACATTCATTATTTCAGCTGAAAAATGCTTAGTTTTTGATTTATAGTCAACATTAATGAAATGTCCCCAACAGCGTTTTCAGCCCGAGTGGAGTACATTTTGACTGTTTTTTTTAAAAAGATCATTGTACATTGAAATTTCTGCTTGCGTATGCTTTAGAAGCAAGAATTAAGAGGACTACATTCATTCTTTCAGCTGAAAAATGCTTAGTTTATGATTTATAGTCAACATTAATGTAATGTCCCCAACAAGCGTTTTCAGCCCGAGTGGAGCACATTTTGACTGTTTTTTTAAAAACATCATTGTACATTGAAATTTCTGCTTGCGTATGCTTTAGAAGCAAGAATTAAGAGGACTACATTCATTATTTCAGCTGAAAAATGCTTAGTTTATGATTTATAGTCAACATTAATGAAATGTTCCAAACAAGCGTTTTCAGCCCGAGTGGAGCACATTTTGACTGTTTTTTTAAAAACATCATTGTACATTGAAATTTCTGCTTGCGTATGCTTTAGAAGCAAGAATTAAGAGGACTACATTCATTATTTCAGCTGAAAAATGCTTAGTTTTTGATTTATAGTCAACATTAATGAAATGTCCCCAACAGCGTTTTCAGCCCGAGTGGAGCACATTTTGACTGTTTTTTTAAAAACATCATTGTACATTGAAATTTCTGCTTGCGTATGCTTTAGAAGCAAGAATTAAGAGGACTACATTCATTATTTCAGCTGAAAAATGCTTAGTTTTTGATTTATAGTCAACATTAACGAAATGTCCCCAACAGCGTTTTCAGCCCGAGTGGAGCACATTTTGACTGTTTTTTTAAAAACATCATTGTACATTGAAATTTCTGCTTGCGTATGCTTTAGAAGCAAGAATTAAGAGGACTACATTCATTATTTCAGCTGAAAAATGCTTAGTTTATGATTTATAGTCAACATTAATGAAATGTCCCCAACAGCGTTTTCAGCCCGAGTGGAGCACATTTTGACTGTTTTTTTAAAAACATCATTGTACATTGAAATTTCTGCTTGCGTATGCTTTAGAAGCAAGAATTAAGAGGACTACATTCATTTTTTCAGCTGAAAAATGCTTGGTTTTTGATTTATAGTCAACATTAATGAAATGTCCCCAACAGCGTTTTCAGCCCGAGTGGAGCACATTTTGACTGTTTTTTTTAAAAACATCATTGTACATTGAAATTTCTGCTTGCGTATGCTTTAGAAGCAAGAATTAAGAGGACTACATTCATTATTTCAGCTGAAAAATGCTTAGTTTATGAATTATAGTCAACATTAATGAAATGTTCCAAACAAGCGTTTTCAGCCCGAGTGGAGCACATTTTGACTGTTTTTTTAAAAACATCATTGTACATTGAAATTTCTGCTTGCATATGCTTTAGGAGCAAGAATTAAGAGGACTACATTCATTATTTCAGCTGAAAAATGCTTAGTTTATGATTTATAGTCAACATTAATGAAATGTTCCAAACAAGCGTTTTCAGCCCGAGTGGAGCACATTTTGACCGTTTTTTTAAAAACATCATTGTACATTGAAATTTCTGTTTGCGTATGCTTTAGAAGCAAGAATTAAGAGGACTACATTCATTATTTCAGCTGAAAAATGCTTAGTTTATGATTTATAGTCAACATTAATGTAATGTCCCAAACAAGCGTTTTCAGCTCGAGTGGAGCACATTTTGACTGTTTTTTTAAAAACATCATTGTACATTGAAATTTCTGCTTGCGTATGCTTTAGAAGCAAGAATTAATAGGACTACATTCATTATTTCAGCTGAAAAATGCTTAGTTTATGATTTATAGTCAACATTAATGAAATGTCCCCAACAGCGTTTTCAGCCCGAGTGGAGCACATTTTGACTGTTTTTTTAAAAACATCATTGTACATTGAAATTTCTGCTTGCGTATGCTTTAGAAGCAAGAATTAAGAGGACTACATTCATTATTTCAGCTGAAAAATGCTTAGTTTTTGATTTATAGTCAACATTAATGAAATGTCCCCAACAGCGTTTTCAGCCCGAGTGGAGCAAATTTTGACTGTTTTTTTAAAAACATTGTACATTGAAATTTCTGCTTGCGTATGCTTTAGAAGCAAGAATTAAGAGGACTACATTCATTATTTCAGCTGAAAAATGCTTAGTTTTTGATTTATAGTCAACATTAATGAAATGTCCCCAACAGCGTTTTCAGCCCGAGTGGAGCACATTTTGACTGTTTTTTTAAAAACATCATTGTACATTGAAATTTCTGCTTGCGTATGCTTTAGAAGCAAGAATTAAGAGGACTACATTCATTATTTCAGCTGAAAAATGCTTAGTTTTTGATTTATAGTCAACATTAATGAAATGTCCCCAACAGCGTTTTCAGCCCGAGTGGAGTACATTTTGACTGTTTTTTTTAAAAACATCATTGTACATTGAAATTTCTGCTTGCGTATGCTTTAGAAGCAAGAATTAAGAGGACTACATTCATTATTTCAGCTGAAAAATGCTTAGTTTATGATTTATAGTCAACATTAATGAAATGTTCCAAACAAGCGTTTTCAGCCCGAGTGGAGCACATTTTGACTGTTTTTTTAAAAACATCATTGTACATTGAAATTTCTGCTTGCGTATGCTTTAGAAGCAAGAATTAAGAGGACTACATTCATTATTTCAGCTGAAAAATGCTTAGTTTTTGATTTATAGTCAACATTAATGAAATGTCCCCAACAGCGTTTTCAGCCCGAGTGGAGCACATTTTGACTGTTTTTTTAAAAACATCATTGTACATTGAAATTTCTGCTTGCGTATGCTTTAGAAGCAAGAATTAAGAGGACTACATTCATTATTTCAGCTGAAAAATGCTTAGTTTTTGATTTATAGTCAACATTAACGAAATGTCCCCAACAGCGTTTTCAGCCCGAGTGGAGCACATTTTGACTGTTTTTTTAAAAACATCATTGTACATTGAAATTTCTGCTTGCGTATGCTTTAGAAGCAAGAATTAAGAGGACTACATTCATTATTTCAGCTGAAAAATGCTTAGTTTATGATTTATAGTCAACATTAATGAAATGTTCCAAACAAGCGTTTTCAGCCCGAGTGGAGCACATTTTGACCGTTTTTTTAAAAACATCATTGTACATTGAAATTTCTGTTTGCGTATGCTTTAGAAGCAAGAATTAAGAGGACTACATTCATTATTTCAGCTGAAAAATGCTTAGTTTATGATTTATAGTCAACATTAATGTAATGTCCCCAACAAGCGTTTTCAGCCCGAGTGGAGCACATTTTGACTGTTTTTTTAAAAACATCATTGTACATTGAAATTTCTGCTTGCGTATGCTTTAGAAGCAAGAATTAAGAGGACTACATTCATTATTTCAGCTGAAAAATGCTTAGTTTTTGATTTATAGTCAACATTAATGAAATGTCCCCAACAGCGTTTTCAGCCCGAGTGGAGCACATTTTGACTGTTTTTTTAAAAACATCATTGTACATTGAAATTTCTGCTTGCGTATGCTTTAGAAGCAAGAATTAAGAGGACTACATTCATTATTTCAGCTGAAAAATGCTTAGTTTAAGATTTATAGTCAACATTAATGAAATGTTCCAAACAAGCGTTTTCAGCCCGAGTGGAGCACATTTTGACTGTTTTTTTAAAAACATCATTGTACATTGAAATTTCTGCTTGCGTATGCTTTAGAAGCAAGAATTAAGAGGACTACATTCATTATTTCAGCTGAAAAATGCTTAGTTTTTGATTTATAGTCAACATTAATGAAATGTCCCCAACAGCGTTTTCAGCCCGAGTGGAGCACATTTTGACTGTTTTTTTAAAAACATCATTGTACATTGAAATTTCTGCTTGCGTATGCTTTAGAAGCAAGAATTAAGAGGACTACATTCATTATTTCAGCTGAAAAATGCTTAGTTTTTGATTTATAGTCAACATTAATGAAATGTCCCCAACAGCGTTTTCAGCCCGAGTGGAGTACATTTTGACTGTTTTCTTTAAAAACATCATTGTACATTGAAATTTCTGCTTGCGTATGCTTTAGAAGCAAGAATTAAGAGGACTACATTCATTATTTCAGCTGAAAAATGCTTAGTTTTTGATTTATAGTCAACATTAATGAAATGTCCCCAACAGCGTTTTCAGCCCGAGTGGAGCACATTTTGACTGTTTTTTTAAAAACATCATTGTACATTGAAATTTCTGCTTGCGTATGCTTTAGAAGCAAGAATTAAGAGGACTACATTCATTATTTCAGCTGAAAAATGCTTAGTTTTTGATTTATAGTCAACATTAATGAAATGTCCCCAACAGCGTTTTCAGCCCGAGTGGAGCACATTTTGACTGTTTTTTTAAAAACATCATTGTACATTGAAATTTCTGCTTGCGTATGCTTTAGAAGCAAGAATTAAGAGGACTACATTCATTATTTCAGCTGAAAAATGCTTAGTTTATGATTTATAGTCAACATTAATGAAATGTTCCAAACAAGCGTTTTCAGCCCGAGTGGAGCACATTTTGACTGTTTTTTTAAAAACATCATTGTACATTGAAATTTCTGCTTGCGTATGCTTCAGAAGCAAGAATTAAGAGGACTACATTCATTATTTCAGCTAAAAAATGCTTAGTTTTTGATTTATAGTCAACATTAATGAAATGTCCCCAACAGCGTTTTCAGCCCGAGTGGAGTACATTTTGACTGTTTTTTTTAAAAACATCATTGTACATTGAAATTTCTGCTTGCGTATGCTTTAGAAGCAAGAATTAAGAGGACTACATTCATTCTTTCAGCTGAAAAATGCTTAGTTTATGATTTATAGTCAACATTAATGTAATGTCCCCAACAAGCGTTTTCAGCCCGAGTGGAGCACATTTTGACTGTTTTTTTAAAAACATCATTGTACATTGAAATTTCTGCTTGCGTATGCTTTAGAAGCAAGAATTAAGAGGACTACATTCATTATTTCAGCTGAAAAATGCTTAGTTTATGATTTATAGTCAACATTAATGAAATGTTCCAAACAAGCGTTTTCAGCCCGAGTGGAGCACATTTTGACTGTTTTTTTAAAAACATCATTGTACATTGAAATTTCTGCTTGCGTATGCTTTAGAAGCAAGAATTAAGAGGACTACATTCATTATTTCAGCTGAAAAATGCTTAGTTTTTGATTTATAGTCAACATTAATGAAATGTCCCCAACAGCGTTTTCAGCCCGAGTGGAGCACATTTTGACTGTTTTTTTAAAAACATCATTGTACATTGAAATTTCTGCTTGCGTATGCTTTAGAAGCAAGAATTAAGAGGACTACATTCATTATTTCAGCTGAAAAATGCTTAGTTTTTGATTTATAGTCAACATTAACGAAATGTCCCCAACAGCGTTTTCAGCCCGAGTGGAGCACATTTTGACTGTTTTTTTAAAAACATCATTGTACATTGAAATTTCTGCTTGCATATGCTTTAGGAGCAAGAATTAAGAGGACTACATTCATTATTTCAGCTGAAAAATGCTTAGTTTATGATTTATAGTCAACATTAATGAAATGTTCCAAACAAGCGTTTTCAGCCCGAGTGGAGCACATTTTGACTGTTTTTTCAAAAACATCATTGTACATTGAAATTTCTGCTTGCGTATGCTTTAGAAGCAAGAATTAAGAGGACTACATTCATTATTTCAGCTGAAAAATGCTTAGTTTTTGATTTATAGTCAACATTAACGAAATGTCCCCAACAGCGTTTTCAGCCCGAGTGGAGCACATTTTGACTGTTTTTTTAAAAACATCATTGTACATTGAAATTTCTGCTTGCGTATGCTTTAGAAGCAAGAATTAAGAGGACTACATTCATTATTTCAGCTGAAAAATGCTTAGTTTATGATTTATAGTCAACATTAATGAAATGTCCCCAACAGCGTTTTCAGCCCGAGTGGAGCACATTTTGACTGTTTTTTTAAAAACATCATTGTACATTGAAATTTCTGCTTGCGTATGCTTTAGAAGCAAGAATTAAGAGGACTACATTCATTTTTTCAGCTGAAAAATGCTTGGTTTTTGATTTATAGTCAACATTAATGAAATGTCCCCAACAGCGTTTTCAGCCCGAGTGGAGCACATTTTGACTGTTTTTTTTAAAAACATCATTGTACATTGAAATTTCTGCTTGCGTATGCTTTAGAAGCAAGAATTAAGAGGACTACATTCATTATTTCAGCTGAAAAATGCTTAGTTTATGAATTATAGTCAACATTAATGAAATGTCCCCAACAGCGTTTTCAGCCCGAGTGGAGCACATTTTGACTGTTTTTTTAAAAACATCATTGTACATTGAAATTTCTGCTTGCGTATGCTTTAGAAGCAAGAATTAAGAGGACTACATTCATTTTTTCAGCTGAAAAATGCTTGGTTTTTGATTTATAGTCAACATTAATGAAATGTCCCCAACAGCGTTTTCAGCCCGAGTGGAGCACATTTTGACTGTTTTTTTTAAAAACATCATTGTACATTGAAATTTCTGCTTGCGTATGCTTTAGAAGCAAGAATTAAGAGGACTACATTCATTATTTCAGCTGAAAAATGCTTAGTTTATGAATTATAGTCAACATTAATGAAATGTTCCAAACAAGCGTTTTCAGCCCGAGTGGAGCACATTTTGACTGTTTTTTTAAAAACATCATTGTACATTGAAATTTCTGCTTGCATATGCTTTAGGAGCAAGAATTAAGAGGACTACATTCATTATTTCAGCTGAAAAATGCTTAGTTTATGATTTATAGTCAACATTAATGAAATGTTCCAAACAAGCGTTTTCAGCCCGAGTGGAGCACATTTTGACCGTTTTTTTAAAAACATCATTGTACATTGAAATTTCTGTTTGCGTATGCTTTAGAAGCAAGAATTAAGAGGACTACATTCATTATTTCAGCTGAAAAATGCTTAGTTTATGATTTATAGTCAACATTAATGTAATGTCCCAAACAAGCGTTTTCAGCTCGAGTGGAGCACATTTTGACTGTTTTTTTAAAAACATCATTGTACATTGAAATTTCTGCTTGCGTATGCTTTAGAAGCAAGAATTAATAGGACTACATTCATTATTTCAGCTGAAAAATGCTTAGTTTATGATTTATAGTCAACATTAATGAAATGTCCCCAACAGCGTTTTCAGCCCGAGTGGAGCACATTTTGACTGTTTTTTTAAAAACATCATTGTACATTGAAATTTCTGCTTGCGTATGCTTTAGAAGCAAGAATTAAGAGGACTACATTCATTATTTCAGCTGAAAAATGCTTAGTTTTTGATTTATAGTCAACATTAATGAAATGTCCCCAACAGCGTTTTCAGCCCGAGTGGAGCACATTTTGACTGTTTTTTTAAAAACATTGTACATTGAAATTTCTGCTTGCGTATGCTTTAGAAGCAAGAATTAAGAGGACTACATTCATTATTTCAGCTGAAAAATGCTTAGTTTTTGATTTATAGTCAACATTAATGAAATGTCCCCAACAGCGTTTTCAGCCCGAGTGGAGCACATTTTGACTGTTTTTTTAAAAACATCATTGTACATTGAAAATTCTGCTTGCGTATGCTTTAGAAGCAAGAATTAAGAGGACTACATTCATTATTTCAGCTGAAAAATGCTTAGTTTATGATTTATAGTCAACATTAATGAAATGTTCCAAACAAGCGTTTTCAGCCCGAGTGGAGCACATTTTGACTGTTTTTTTAAAAACATCATTGTACATTGAAATTTCTGCTTGCGTATGCTTTAGAAGCAAGTATTAAGAGGACTACATTCATTATTTCAGCTGAAAAATGCTTAGTTTTTGATTTATAGTCAACATTAATGAAATGTCCCCAACAGCGTTTTCAGCCCGAGTGGAGCACATTTTGACTGTTTTTTTTAAAAACATCATTGTACATTGAAATTTCTGCTTGCGTATGCTTCAGAAGCAAGAATTAAGAGGACTACATTCATTATTTCAGCTGAAAAATGCTTAGTTTATGAATTATAGTCATCATTAATGAAATGTTCCAAACAAGCGTTTTCAGCCCGAGTGGAGCACATTTTGACCGTTTTTTTAAAAACATCATTGTACATTGAAATTTCTGTTTGCGTATGCTTTAGAAGCAAGAATTAAGAGGACTACATTCATTATTTCAGCTGAAAAATGCTTAGTTTATGATTTATAGTCAACATTAATGTAATGTCCCAAACAAGCGTTTTCAGCCCGAGTGGAGCACATTTTGACTGTTTTTTTTAAAAACATCATTGTACATTGAAATTTCTGCTTGCGTATGCTTTAGAAGCAAGAATTAAGAGGACTACATTCATTATTTCAGCTGAAAAATGCTTAGTTTTTGATTTATAGTCAACATTAATGAAATGTCCCCAACAGAGTTTTCAGCCCGAGTGGAGCACATTTTGACTGTTTTTTTAAAAACATCATTGTACATTGAAATTTCTGCTTGCGTATGCTTTAGAAGCAAGAATTAAGAGGACTACATTCATTATTTCAGCTGAAAAATGCTTAGTTTTTGATTTATAGTCAACATTAATGAAATGTCCCCAACAGCGTTTTCAGCCCGAGTGGAGCACATTTTGACTGTTTTTTTAAAAACATCATTGTACATTGAAATTTCTGCTTGCGTATGCTTTAGAAGCAAGAATTAAGAGGACTACATTCATTATTTCAGCTGAAAAATGCTTAGTTTATGATTTATAGTCAACATTAATGAAATGTTCCAAACAAGCGTTTTCAGCCCGAGTGGAGCACATTTTGACCGTTTTTTTAAAAACATCATTGTACATTGAAATTTCTGTTTGCGTATGCTTTAGAAGCAAGAATTAAGAGGACTACATTCATTATTTCAGCTGAAAAATGCTTAGTTTATGATTTATAGTCAACATTAATGTAATGTCCCCAACAGCGTTTTCAGCCCGAGTGGAGCACATTTTGACTGTTTTTTTAAAAACATCATTGTACATTGAAATTTCTGCTTGCGTATGCTTTAGAAGCAAGAATTAAGAGGACTACATTCATTATTTCAGCTGAAAAATGCTTAGTTTTTGATTTATAGTCAACATTAATGAAATGTCCCCAACAGCGTTTTCAGCCCGAGTGGAGCACATTTTGACTGTTTTTTTAAAAACATTGTACATTGAAATTTCTGCTTGCGTATGCTTTAGAAGCAAGAATTAAGAGGACTACATTCATTATTTCAGCTGAAAAATGCTTAGTTTTTGATTTATAGTCAACATTAATGAAATGTCCCCAACAGCGTTTTCAGCCCGAGTGGAGCACATTTTGACTGTTTTTTTAAAAACATCATTGTACATTGAAATTTCTGCTTGCGTATGCTTTAGAAGCAAGAATTAAGAGGACTACATTCATTATTTCAGCTGAAAAATGCTTAGTTTATGATTTATAGTCAACATTAATGAAATGTTCCAAACAAGCGTTTTCAGCCCGAGTGGAGCACATTTTGACTGTTTTTTTAAAAACATCATTGTACATTGAAATTTCTGCTTGCGTATGCTTTAGAAGCAAGAATTAAGAGGACTACATTCATTATTTCAGCTGAAAAATGCTTAGTTTTTGATTTATAGTCAACATTAATGAAATGTCCCCAACAGCGTTTTCAGCCCGAGTGGAGTACTTTTTGACTGTTTTTTTTAAAAACATCATTGTACATTGAAATTTCTGCTTGCGTATGCTTTAGAAGCAAGAATTAAGAGGACTACATTCATTCTTTCAGCTGAAGAATGCTTAGTTTATGATTTATAGTCAACATTAATGTAATGTCCCCAACAAGCGTTTTTAGCCCGAGTGGAGCACATTTTGACTGTTTTTTTAAAAACATCATTGTACATTGAAATTTCTGCTTGCGTATGCTTTAGAAGCAAGAATTAAGAGGACTACATTCATTATTTCAGCTGAAAAATGCTTAGTTTATGATTTATAGTCAACATTAATGAAATGTTCCAAACAAGCGTTTTCAGCCCGAGTGGAGCACATTTTGACTGTTTTTTTAAAAACATCATTGTACATTGAAATTTCTGCTTGCGTATGCTTTAGAAGCAAGAATTAAGAGGACTACATTCATTATTTCAGCTGAAAAATGCTTAGTTTTTGATTTATAGTCAACATTAATGAAATGTCCCCAACAGCGTTTTCAGCCCGAGTGGAGCACATTTTGACTGTTTTTTTAAAAACATCATTGTACATTGAAATTTCTGCTTGCGTATGCTTTAGAAGCAAGAATTAAGAGGACTACATTCATTATTTCAGCTGAAAAATGCTTAGTTTAAGATTTATAGTCAACATTAATGAAATGTTCCAAACAAGCGTTTTCAGCCCGAGTGGAGCACATTTTGACCCTTTTTTTAAAAACATCATTGTACATTGAAATTTCTGCTTGCGTATGCTTTAGAAGCAAGAATTAAGAGGACTACATTCATTATTTCAGCTGAAAAATGCTTAGTTTTTGATTTATAGTCAACATTAATGAAATGTCCCCAACAGCGTTTTCAGCCCGAGTGGAGCACATTTTGACTGTTTTTTTAAAAACATCATTGTACATTGAAATTTCTGCTTGCGTATGCTTTAGAAGCAAGAATTAAGAGGACTACATTCATTATTTCAGCTGAAAAATGCTTAGTTTATGATTTATAGTCAACATTAATGAAATGTTCCAAACAAGCGTTTTCAGCCCGAGTGGAGCACATTTTGACTGTTTTTTTAAAAACATCATTGTACATTGAAATTTCTGCTTGCGTATGCTTTAGAAGCAAGAATTAAGAGGACTACATTCATTATTTCAGTTGAAAAATGCTTAGTTTTTGATTTATAGTCAACATTAATGAAATGTCCCCAACAGCGTTTTCAGCCCGAGTGGAGTACATTTTGACTGTTTTTTTTAAAAACATCATTGTACATTGAAATTTCTGCTTGCGTATGCTTTAGAAGCAAGAATTAAGAGGACTACATTCATTATTTCAGCTGAAAAATGCTTAGTTTTTGATTTATAGTCAACATTAATGAAATGTCCCCAACAGCGTTTTCAGCCCGAGTGGAGCACATTTTGACTGTTTTTTTAAAAACATCATTGTACATTGAAATTTCTGCTTGCGTATGCTTTAGAAGCAAGAATTAAGAGGACTACATTCATTATTTCAGCTGAAAAATGCTTAGTTTATGATTTATAGTCAACATTAATGAAATGTTCCAAACAAGCGTTTTCAGCCCGAGTGGAGCACATTTTGACTGTTTTTTTAAAAACATCATTGTACATTGAAATTTCTGCTTGCGTATGCTTTAGAAGCAAGAATTAAGAGGACTACATTCATTATTTCAGCTAAAAAATGCTTAGTTTTTGATTTATAGTCAACATTAATGAAATGTCCCCAACAGCGTTTTCAGCCCGAGTGGAGTACATTTTGACTGTTTTTTTTAAAAACATCATTGTACATTGAAATTTCTGCTTGCGTATGCTTTAGAAGCAAGAATTAAGAGGACTACATTCATTCTTTCAGCTGAAAAATGCTTAGTTTATGATTTATAGTCAACATTAATGTAATGTCCCCAACAAGCGTTTTCAGCCCGAGTGGAGCACATTTTGACTGTTCTTTTAAAAACATCATTGTACATTGAAATTTCTGCTTGCGTATGCTTTAGAAGCAAGAATTAAGAGGACTACATTCATTATTTCAGCTGAAAAATGCTTAGTTTATGATTTATAGTCAACATTAATGAAATGTTCCAAACAAGCGTTTTCAGCCCGAGTGGAGCACATTTTGACTGTTTTTTTAAAAACATCATTGTACATTGAAATTTCTGCTTGCGTATGCTTTAGAAGCAAGAATTAAGAGGACTACATTCATTATTTCAGCTGAAAAATGCTTAGTTTTTGATTTATAGTCAACATTAATGAAATGTCCCCAACAGCGTTTTCAGCCCGAGTGGAGCACATTTTGACTGTTTTTTTAAAAACATCATTGTACATTGAAATTTCTGCTTGCGTATGCTTTAGAAGCAAGAATTAAGAGGACTACATTCATTATTTCAGCTGAAAAATGCTTAGTTTAAGATTTATAGTCAACATTAATGAAATGTTCCAAACAAGCGTTTTCAGCCCGAGTGGAGCACATTTTGACTGTTTTTTTAAAAACATCATTGTACATTGAAATTTCTGCTTGCGTATGCTTTAGAAGCAAGAATTAAGAGGACTACATTCATTATTTCAGCTGAAAAATGCTTAGTTTTTGATTTATAGTCAACATTAATGAAATGTCCCCAACAGCGTTTTCAGCCAGAGTGGAGCACATTTTGACTGTTTTTTTAAAAACATCATTGTACATTGAAATTTCTGCTTGCGTATGCTTTAGAAGCAAGAATTAAGAGGACTACATTCATTATTTCAGCTGAAAAATGCTTAGTTTTTGATTTATAGTCAACATTAACGAAATGTCCCCAACAGCGTTTTCAGCCCGAGTGGAGCACATTTTGACTGTTTTTTTAAAAACATCATTGTACATTGAAATTTCTGCTTGCGTATGCTTTAGAAGCAAGAATTAAGAGGACTACATTCATTATTTCAGCTGAAAAATGCTTAGTTTATGATTTATAGTCAACATTAATGAAATGTTCCAAACAAGCGTTTTCAGCCCGAGTGGAGCACATTTTGACCGTTTTTTTAAAAACATCATTGTACATTGAAATTTCTGTTTGCGTATGCTTTAGAAGCAAGAATTAAGAGGACTACATTCATTATTTCAGCTGAAAAATGCTTAGTTTATGATTTATAGTCAACATTAATGTAATGTCCCCAACAAGCGTTTTCAGCCCGAGTGGAGCACATTTTGACTGTTTTTTTAAAAACATCATTGTACATTGAAATTTCTGCTTGCGTATGCTTTAGAAGCAAGAATTAAGAGGACTACATTCATTATTTCAGCTGAAAAATGCTTAGTTTTTGATTTATAGTCAACATTAATGAAATGTCCCCAACAGCGTTTTCAGCCCGAGTGGAGCACATTTTGACTGTTTTTTTAAAAACATCATTGTACATTGAAATTTCTGCTTGCGTATGCTTTAGAAGCAAGAATTAAGAGGACTACATTCATTATTTCAGCTGAAAAATGCTTAGTTTAAGATTTATAGTCAACATTAATGAAATGTTCCAAACAAGCGTTTTCAGCCCGAGTGGAGCACATTTTGACTGTTTTTTTAAAAACATCATTGTACATTGAAATTTCTGCTTGCGTATGCTTTAGAAGCAAGAATTAAGAGGACTACATTCATTATTTCAGCTGAAAAATGCTTAGTTTTTGATTTATAGTCAACATTAATGAAATGTCCCCAACAGCGTTTTCAGCCCGAGTGGAGCACATTTTGACTGTTTTTTTAAAAACATCATTGTACATTGAAATTTCTGCTTGCGTATGCTTTAGAAGCAAGAATTAAGAGGACTACATTCATTATTTCAGCTGAAAAATGCTTAGTTTATGATTTATAGTCAACATTAATGAAATGTTCCAAACAAGCGTTTTCAGCCCGAGTGGAGCACATTTTGACTGTTTTTTTAAAAACATCATTGTACATTGAAATTTCTGCTTGCGTATGCTTTAGAAGCAAGAATTAAGAGGACTACATTCATTATTTCAGTTGAAAAATGCTTAGTTTTTGATTTATAGTCAACATTAATGAAATGTCCCCAACAGCGTTTTCAGCCCGAGTGGAGTACATTTTGACTGTTTTTTTTAAAAACATCATTGTACATTGAAATTTCTGCTTGCGTATGCTTTAGAAGCAAGAATTAAGAGGACTACATTCATTATTTCAGCTGAAAAATGCTTAGTTTTTGATTTATAGTCAACATTAATGAAATGTCCCCAACAGCGTTTTCAGCCCGAGTGGAGCACATTTTGACTGTTTTTTTAAAAACATCATTGTACATTGAAATTTCTGCTTGCGTATGCTTTAGAAGCAAGAATTAAGAGGACTACATTCATTATTTCAGCTGAAAAATGCTTAGTTTATGATTTATAGTCAACATTAATGAAATGTTCCAAACAAGCGTTTTCAGCCCGAGTGGAGCACATTTTGACTGTTTTTTTAAAAACATCATTGTACATTGAAATTACTGCTTGCGTATGCTTTAGAAGCAAGAATTAAGAGGACTACATTCATTATTTCAGCTAAAAAATGCTTAGTTTTTGATTTATAGTCAACATTAATGAAATGTCCCCAACAGCGTTTTCAGCCCGAGTGGAGTACATTTTGACTGTTTTTTTTAAAAACATCATTGTACATTGAAATTTCTGCTTGCGTATGCTTTAGAAGCAAGAATTAAGAGGACTACATTCATTCTTTCAGCTGAAAAATGCTTAGTTTATGATTTATAGTCAACATTAATGTAATGTCCCCAACAAGCGTTTTCAGCCCGAGTGGAGCACATTTTGACTGTTTTTTTAAAAACATCATTGTACATTGAAATTTCTGCTTGCGTATGCTTTAGAAGCAAGAATTAAGAGGACTACATTCATTATTTCAGCTGAAAAATGCTTAGTTTATGATTTATAGTCAACATTAATGAAATGTTCCAAACAAGCGTTTTCAGCCCGAGTGGAGCACATTTTGACTGTTTTTTTAAAAACATCATTGTACATTGAAATTTCTGCTTGCGTATGCTTTAGAAGCAAGAATTAAGAGGACTACATTCATTATTTCAGCTGAAAAATGCTTAGTTTTTGATTTATAGTCAACATTAATGAAATGTCCCCAACAGCGTTTTCAGCCCGAGTGGAGCACATTTTGACTGTTTTTTTAAAAACATCATTGTACATTGAAATTTCTGCTTGCGTATGCTTTAGAAGCAAGAATTAAGAGGACTACATTCATTATTTCAGCTGAAAAATGCTTAGTTTAAGATTTATAGTCAACATTAATGAAATGTTCCAAACAAGCGTTTTCAGCCCGAGTGGAGCACATTTTGACTGTTTTTTTAAAAACATCATTGTACATTGAAATTTCTGCTTGCGTATGCTTTAGAAGCAAGAATTAAGAGGACTACATTCATTATTTCAGCTGAAAAATGCTTAGTTTATGATTTATAGTCAACATTAATGAAATGTTCCAAACAAGCGTTTTCAGCCCGAGTGGAGCACATTTTGACCGTTTTTTTAAAAACATCATTGTACATTGAAATTTCTGTTTGCGTATGCTTTAGAAGCAAGAATTAAGAGGACTACATTCATTATTTCAGCTGAAAAATGCTTAGTTTATGATTTATAGTCAACATTAATGTAATGTCCCCAACAAGCGTTTTCAGCCCGAGTGGAGATCATTTTGACTGTTTTTTTAAAAACATCATTGTACATTGAAATTTCTGCTTGCGTATGCTTTAGAAGCAAGAATTAAGAGGACTACATTCATTATTTTAGCTGAAAAATGCTTAGTTTTTGATTTATAGTCAACATTAACGAAATGTCCCCAACAGCGTTTTCAGCCCGAGTGGAGCACATTTTGACTGTTTTTTTTAAAAACATCATTGTACATTGAAATTTCTGCTTGCGTATGCTTTAGAAGCAAGAATTAAGAGGACTACATTCATTATTTCAGCTGAAAAATGCTTAGTTTATGATTTATAGTCAACATTAATGAAATGTTCCAAACAAGCGTTTTCAGCCCGAGTGGAGCACATTTTGACTGTTTTTTTAAAAACATCATTGTACATTGAAATTTCTGTTTGCGTATGCTTTAGAAGCAAGAATTAAGAGGACTACATTCATTATTTCAGCTGAAAAATGCTTAGTTTTTGATTTATAGTCGACATTAATGAAATGTCCCCAACAGCGTTTTCAGCCCGAGTGGAGTACATTTTGACTGTTTTTTTTAAAAACATCATTGTACATTGAAATTTCTGCTTGCGTATGCTTTAGAAGCAAGAATTAAGAGGACTACATTCATTCTTTCAGCTGAAAAATGCTTAGTTTATGATTTATAGTCAACATTAATGTAATGTCCCCAACAAGCGTTTTCAGCCCGAGTGGAGCACATTTTGACTGTTTTTTTAAAAACATCATTGTACATTGAAATTTCTGCTTGCGTATGCTTTAGAAGCAAGAATTAAGAGGACTACATTCATTATTTCAGCTGAAAAATGCTTAGTTTATGATTTATAGTCAACATTAATGAAATGTTCCAAACAAGCGTTTTCAGCCCGAGTGGAGCACATTTTGACCGTTTTTTTAAAAACATCATTGTACATTGAAATTTCTGTTTGCGTATGCTTTAGAAGCAAGAATTAAGAGGACTACATTCATTATTTCAGCTGAAAAATGCTTAGTTTATGATTTATAGTCAACATTAATGTAATGTCCCCAACAAGCGTTTTCAGCCCGAGTGGAGCACATTTTGACTGTTTTTTTAAAAACATCATTGTACATTGAAATTTCTGCTTGCGTATGCTTTAGAAGCAAGAATTAAGAGGACTACATTCATTATTTCAGCTGAAAAATGCTTAGTTTTTGATTTATAGTCAACATTAATGAAATGTCCCCAACAGCGTTTTCAGCCCGAGTGGAGCACATTTTGACTGTTTTTTTAAAAACATCATTGTACATTGAAATTTCTGCTTGCGTATGCTTTAGAAGCAAGAATTAAGAGGACTACATTCATTATTTCAGCTGAAAAATGCTTAGTTTATGATTTATAGTCAACATTAATGAAATGTTCCAAACAAGCGTTTTCAGCCCGAGTGGAGCACATTTTGACCGTTTTTTTAAAAACATCATTGTACATTGAAATTTCTGTTTGCGTATGCTTTAGAAGCAAGAATTAAGAGGACTACATTCATTATTTCAGCTGAAAAATGCTTAGTTTATGATTTATAGTCAACATTAATGTAATGTCCCCAACAAGCGTTTTCAGCCCGAGTGGAGCACATTTTGACTGTTTTTTTAAAAACATCATTGTACATTGAAATTTCTGCTTGCGTATGCTTTAGAAGCAAGAATTAAGAGGACTACATTCATTATTTCAGCTGAAAAATGCTTAGTTTTTGATTTATAGTCAACATTAATGAAATGTCCCCAACAGCGTTTTCAGCCCGAGTGGAGCACATTTTGACTGTTTTTTTAAAAACATCATTGTACATTGAAATTTCTGCTTGCGTATGCTTTAGAAGCAAGAATTAAGAGGACTACATTCATTATTTCAGCTGAAAAATGCTTAGTTTTTGATTTATAGTCAACATTAACGAAATGTCCCCAACAGCGTTTTCAGCCCGAGTGGAGCACATTTTGACTGTTTTTTTAAAAACATCATTGTACATTGAAATTTCTGCTTGCGTATGCTTTAGAAGCAAGAATTAAGAGGACTACATTCATTATTTCAGCTGAAAAATGCTTAGTTTATGATTTATAGTCAACATTAATGAAATGTCCCCAACAGCGTTTTCAGCCCGAGTGGAGCACATTTTGACTGTTTTTTTAAAAACATCATTGTACATTGAAATTTCTGCTTGCGTATGCTTTAGAAGCAAGAATTAAGAGGACTACATTCATTTTTTCAGCTGAAAAATGCTTGGTTTTTGATTTATAGTCAACATTAATGAAATGTCCCCAACAGCGTTTTCAGCCCGAGTGGAGCACATTTTGACTGTTTTTTTTAAAAACATCATTGTACATTGAAATTTCTGCTTGCGTATGCTTTAGAAGCAAGAATTAAGAGGACTACATTCATTATTTCAGCTGAAAAATGCTTAGTTTATGAATTATAGTCAACATTAATGAAATGTTCCAAACAAGCGTTTTCAGCCCGAGTGGAGCACATTTTGACTGTTTTTTTAAAAACATCATTGTACATTGAAATTTCTGCTTGCATATGCTTTAGGAGCAAGAATTAAGAGGACTACATTCATTATTTCAGCTGAAAAATGCTTAGTTTATGATTTATAGTCAACATTAATGAAATGTTCCAAACAAGCGTTTTCAGCCCGAGTGGAGCACATTTTGACCGTTTTTTTAAAAACATCATTGTACATTGAAATTTCTGTTTGCGTATGCTTTAGAAGCAAGAATTAAGAGGACTACATTCATTATTTCAGCTGAAAAATGCTTAGTTTATGATTTATAGTCAACATTAATGTAATGTCCCAAACAAGCGTTTTCAGCTCGAGTGGAGCACATTTTGACTGTTTTTTTAAAAACATCATTGTACATTGAAATTTCTGCTTGCGTATGCTTTAGAAGCAAGAATTAATAGGACTACATTCATTATTTCAGCTGAAAAATGCTTAGTTTATGATTTATAGTCAACATTAATGAAATGTCCCCAACAGCGTTTTCAGCCCGAGTGGAGCACATTTTGACTGTTTTTTTAAAAACATCATTGTACATTGAAATTTCTGCTTGCGTATGCTTTAGAAGCAAGAATTAAGAGGACTACATTCATTATTTCAGCTGAAAAATGCTTAGTTTTTGATTTATAGTCAACATTAATGAAATGTCCCCAACAGCGTTTTCAGCCCGAGTGGAGCACATTTTGACTGTTTTTTTAAAAACATTGTACATTGAAATTTCTGCTTGCGTATGCTTTAGAAGCAAGAATTAAGAGGACTACATTCATTATTTCAGCTGAAAAATGATTAGTTTTTGATTTATAGTCAACATTAATGAAATGTCCCCAACAGCGTTTTCAGCCCGAGTGGAGCACATTTTGACTGTTTTTTTAAAAACATCATTGTACATTGAAATTTCTGCTTGCGTATGCTTTAGAAGCAAGAATTAAGAGGACTACATTCATTATTTCAGCTGAAAAATATTTAGTTTATGATTTATAGTCAACATTAATGAAATGTTCCAAACAAGCGTTTTCAGCCCGAGTGGAGCACATTTTGACTGTTTTTTTAAAAACATCATTGTACATTGAAATTTCTGCTTGCGTATGCTTTAGAAGCAAGAATTAAGAGGACTACATTCATTATTTCAGCTGAAAAATGCTTAGTTTTTGATTTATAGTCAACATTAATGAAATGTCCCCAACAGAGTTTTCAGCCCGAGTGGAGCACATTTTGACTGTTTTTTTAAAAACATCATTGTACATTGAAATTTCTGCTTGCGTATGCTTTAGAAGCAAGAATTAAGAGGACTACATTCATTATTTCAGCTGAAAAATGCTTAGTTTTTGATTTATAGTCAACATTAATGAAATGTCCCCAACAGCGTTTTCAGCCCGAGTGGAGCACATTTTGACTGTTTTTTTAAAAACATCATTGTACATTGAAATTTCTGCTTGCGTATGCTTTAGAAGCAAGAATTAAGAGGACTACATTCATTATTTCAGCTGAAAAATGCTTAGTTTATGATTTATAGTCAACATTAATGAAATGTTCCAAACAAGCGTTTTCAGCCCGAGTGGAGCACATTTTGACTGTTTTTTTAAAAACATCATTGTACATTGAAATATCTGCTTGCGTATGCTTTAGAAGCAAGAATTAAGAGGACTACATTCATTATTTCAGTTGAAAAATGCTTAGTTTTTGATTTATAGTCAACATTAATGAAATGTCCCCAACAGCGTTTTCAGCCCGAGTGGAGTACATTTTGACTGTTTTTTTTAAAAACATCATTGTACATTGAAATTTCTGCTTGCGTATGCTTTAGAAGCAAGAATTAAGAGGACTACATTCATTATTTCAGCTGAAAAATGCTTAGTTTTTGATTTATAGTCAACATTAATGAAATGTCCCCAACAGCGTTTTCAGCCCGAGTGGAGCACATTTTGACTGTTTTTTTAAAAACATCATTGTACATTGAAATTTCTGCTTGCGTATGCTTTAGAAGCAAGAATTAAGAGGACTACATTCATTATTTCAGCTGAAAAATGCTTAGTTTATGATTTATAGTCAACATTAATGAAATGTTCCAAACAAGCGTTTTCAGCCCGAGTGGAGCACATTTTGACTGTTTTTTTAAAAACATCATTGTACATTGAAATTTCTGCTTGCGTATGCTTTAGAAGCAAGAATTAAGAGGACTACATTCATTATTTCAGCTAAAAAATGCTTAGTTTTTGATTTATAGTCAACATTAATGAAATGTCCCCAACAGCGTTTTCAGCCCGAGTGGAGTACATTTTGACTGTTTTTTTTAAAAACATCATTGTACATTGAAATTTCTGCTTGCGTATGCTTTAGAAGCAAGAATTAAAAGGACTACATTCATTCTTTCAGCTGAAAAATGCTTAGTTTATGATTTAAAGTCAACATTAATGTAATGTTCCAAACAAGCGTTTTCAGCCCGAGTGGAGCACATTTTGACTGTTTTTTTAAAAACATCATTGTACATTGAAATTTCTGCTTGCGTATGCTTTAGAAGCAAGAATTAAGAGGACTACATTCATTATTTCAGCTGAAAAATGCTTAGTTTTTGATTTATAGTCAACATTAATGAAATGTCCCCAACAGCGTTTTCAGCCCGAGTGGAGCACATTTTGACTGTTTTTTTAAAAACATCATTGTACATTGAAATTTCTGCTTGCGTATGCTTTAGAAGCAAGAATTAAGAGGACTACATTCATTATTTCAGCTGAAAAATGCTTAGTTTAAGATTTATAGTCAACATTAATGAAATGTTCCAAACAAGCGTTTTCAGCCCGAGTGGAGCACATTTTGACTGTTTTTTTAAAAACATCATTGTACATTGAAATTTCTGCTTGCGTATGCTTTAGAAGCAAGAATTAAGAGGACTACATTCATTATTTCAGCTGAAAAATGCTTAGTTTTTGATTTATAGTCAACATTAATGAAATGTCCCCAACAGCGTTTTCAGCCAGAGTGGAGCACATTTTGACTGTTTTTTTAAAAACATCATTGTACATTGAAATTTCTGCTTGCGTATGCTTTAGAAGCAAGAATTAAGAGGACTACATTCATTATTTCAGCTGAAAAATGCTTAGTTTTTGATTTATAGTCAACATTAACGAAATGTCCCCAACAGCGTTTTCAGCCCGAGTGGAGCACATTTTGACTGTTTTTTTAAAAACATCATTGTACATTGAAATTTCTGCTTGCGTATGCTTTAGAAGCAAGAATTAAGAGGACTACATTCATTATTTCAGCTGAAAAATGCTTAGTTTATGATTTATAGTCAACATTAATGAAATGTTCCAAACAAGCGTTTTCAGCCCGAGTGGAGCACATTTTGACCGTTTTTTTAAAAACATCATTGTACATTGAAATTTCTGTTTGCGTATGCTTTAGAAGCAAGAATTAAGAGGACTACATTCATTATTTCAGCTGAAAAATGCTTAGTTTATGATTTATAGTCAACATTAATGTAATGTCCCAAACAAGCGTTTTCAGCTCGAGTGGAGCACATTTTGACTGTTTTTTTAAAAACATCATTGTACATTGAAATTTCTGCTTGCGTATGCTTTAGAAGCAAGAATTAAGAGGACTACATTCATTATTTCAGTTGAAAAATGCTTAGTTTTTGATTTATAGTCAACATTAATGAAATGTCCCCAACAGCGTTTTCAGCCCGAGTGGAGTACATTTTGACTGTTTTTTTTAAAAACATCATTGTACATTGAAATTTCTGCTTGCGTATGCTTTAGAAGCAAGAATTAAGAGGACTACATTCATTATTTCAGCTGAAAAATGCTTAGTTTTTGATTTATAGTCAACATTAATGAAATGTCCCCAACAGCGTTTTCAGCCCGAGTGGAGCACATTTTGACTGTTTTTTTAAAAACATCATTGTACATTGAAATTTCTGCTTGCGTATGCTTTAGAAGCAAGAATTAAGAGGACTACATTCATTATTTCAGCTGAAAAATGCTTAGTTTATGATTTATAGTCAACATTAATGAAATGTTCCAAACAAGCGTTTTCAGCCCGAGTGGAGCACATTTTGACTGTTTTTTTAAAAACATCATTGTACATTGAAATTACTGCTTGCGTATGCTTTAGAAGCAAGAATTAAGAGGACTACATTCATTATTTCAGCTGAAAAATGCTTAGTTTATGATTTATAGTCAACATTAATGTAATGTCCCCAACAGCGTTTTCAGCCCGAGTGGAGCACATTTTGACTGTTTTTTTAAAAACATCATTGTACATTGAAATTTCTGCTTGCGTATGCTTTAGAAGCAAGAATTAAGAGGACTACATTCATTATTTCAGCTGAAAAATGCTTAGTTTTTGATTTATAGTCAACATTAATGAAATGTCCCCAACAGCGTTTTCAGCCCGAGTGGAGCACATTTTGACTGTTTTTTTAAAAACATTGTACATTGAAATTTCTGCTTGCGTATGCTTTAGAAGCAAGAATTAAGAGGACTACATTCATTATTTCAGCTGAAAAATGCTTAGTTTTTGATTTATAGTCAACATTAATGAAATGTCCCCAACAGCGTTTTCAGCCCGAGTGGAGCACATTTTGACTGTTTTTTTAAAAACATCATTGTACATTGAAATTTCTGCTTGCGTATGCTTTAGAAGCAAGAATTAAGAGGACTACATTCATTATTTCAGCTGAAAAATGCTTAGTTTATGATTTATAGTCAACATTAATGAAATGTTCCAAACAAGCGTTTTCAGCCCGAGTGGAGCACATTTTGACTGTTTTTTTAAAAACATCATTGTACATTGAAATTTCTGCTTGCGTATGCTTTAGAAGCAAGAATTAAGAGGACTACATTCATTATTTCAGCTGAAAAATGCTTAGTTTTTGATTTATAGTCAACATTAATGAAATGTCCCCAACAGCGTTTTCAGCCCGAGTGGAGTACTTTTTGACTGTTTTTTTTAAAAACATCATTGTACATTGAAATTTCTGCTTGCGTATGCTTTAGAAGCAAGAATTAAGAGGACTACATTCATTATTTCAGCTGAAAAATGCTTAGTTTTTGATTTATAGTCAACATTAATGAAATGTCCCCAACAGCGTTTTCAGCCCGAGTGGAGCACATTTTGACTGTTTTTTTAAAAACATCATTGTACATTGAAATTTCTGCTTGCGTATGCTTTAGAAGCAAGAATTAAGAGGACTACATTCATTATTTCAGCTGAAAAATGCTTAGTTTATGATTTATAGTCAACATTAATGAAATGTTCCAAACAAGCGTTTTCAGCCCGAGTGGAGCACATTTTGACTGTTTTTTTAAAAACATCATTGTACATTGAAATTTCTGCTTGCGTATGCTTTAGAAGCAAGAATTAAGAGGACTACATTCATTATTTCAGTTGAAAAATGCTTAGTTTTTGATTTATAGTCAACATTAATGAAATGTCCCCAACAGCGTTTTCAGCCCGAGTGGAGTACATTTTGACTGTTTTTTTTAAAAACATCATTGTACATTGAAATTTCTGCTTGCGTATGCTTTAGAAGCAAGAATTAAGAGGACTACATTCATTATTTCAGCTGAAAAATGCTTAGTTTTTGATTTATAGTCAACATTAATGAAATGTCCCCAACAGCGTTTTCAGCCCGAGTGGAGCACATTTTGACTGTTTTTTTAAAAACATCATTGTACATTGAAATTTCTGCTTGCGTATGCTTTAGAAGCAAGAATTAAGAGGACTACATTCATTATTTCAGCTGAAAAATGCTTAGTTTATGATTTATAGTCAACATTAATGAAATGTTCCAAACAAGCGTTTTCAGCCCGAGTGGAGCACATTTTGACTGTTTTTTTAAAAACATCATTGTACATTGAAATTACTGCTTGCGTATGCTTTAGAAGCAAGAATTAAGAGGACTACATTCATTATTTCAGCTAAAAAATGCTTAGTTTTTGATTTATAGTCAACATTAATGAAATGTCCCCAACAGCGTTTTCAGCCCGAGTGGAGTACATTTTGACTGTTTTTTTTAAAAACATCATTGTACATTGAAATTTCTGCTTGCGTATGCTTTAGAAGCAAGAATTAAGAGGACTACATTCATTCTTTCAGCTGAAAAATGCTTAGTTTATGATTTATAGTCAACATTAATGTAATGTCCCCAACAAGCGTTTTCAGCCCGAGTGGAGCACATTTTGACTGTTTTTTTAAAAACATCATTGTACATTGAAATTTCTGCTTGCGTATGCTTTAGAAGCAAGAATTAAGAGGACTACATTCATTATTTCAGCTGAAAAATGCTTAGTTTATGATTTATAGTCAACATTAATGAAATGTTCCAAACAAGCGTTTTCAGCCCGAGTGGAGCACATTTTGACTGTTTTTTTAAAAACATCATTGTACATTGAAATTTCTGCTTGCGTATGCTTTAGAAGCAAGAATTAAGAGGACTACATTCATTATTTCAGCTGAAAAATGCTTAGTTTTTGATTTATAGTCAACATTAATGAAATGTCCCCAACAGCGTTTTCAGCCCGAGTGGAGCACATTTTGACTGTTTTTTTAAAAACATCATTGTACATTGAAATTTCTGCTTGCGTATGCTTTAGAAGCAAGAATTAAGAGGACTACATTCATTATTTCAGCTGAAAAATGCTTAGTTTAAGATTTATAGTCAACATTAATGAAATGTTCCAAACAAGCGTTTTCAGCCCGAGTGGAGCCCATTTTGACTGTTTTTTTAAAAACATCATTGTACATTGAAATTTCTGCTTGCGTATGCTTTAGAAGCAAGAATTAAGAGGACTACATTCATTATTTCAGCTGAAAAATGCTTAGTTTATGATTTATAGTCAACATTAATGAAATGTTCCAAACAAGCGTTTTCAGCCCGAGTGGAGCACATTTTGACCGTTTTTTTAAAAACATCATTGTACATTGAAATTTCTGTTTGCGTATGCTTTAGAAGCAAGAATTAAGAGGACTACATTCATTATTTCAGCTGAAAAATGCTTAGTTTATGATTTATAGTCAACATTAATGTAATGTCCCCAACAAGCGTTTTCAGCCCGAGTGGAGATCATTTTGACTGTTTTTTTAAAAACATCATTGTACATTGAAATTTCTGCTTGCGTATGCTTTAGAAGCAAGAATTAAGAGGACTACATTCATTATTTTAGCTGAAAAATGCTTAGTTTTTGATTTATAGTCAACATTAACGAAATGTCCCCAACAGCGTTTTCAGCCCGAGTGGAGCACATTTTGACTGTTTTTTTTAAAAACATCATTGTACATTGAAATTTCTGCTTGCGTATGCTTTAGAAGCAAGAATTAAGAGGACTACATTCATTATTTCAGCTGAAAAATGCTTAGTTTATGATTTATAGTCAACATTAATGAAATGTTCCAAACAAGCGTTTTCAGCCCGAGTGGAGCACATTTTGACTGTTTTTTTAAAAACATCATTGTACATTGAAATTTCTGTTTGCGTATGCTTTAGAAGCAAGAATTAAGAGGACTACATTCATTATTTCAGCTGAAAAATGCTTAGTTTTTGATTTATAGTCGACATTAATGAAATGTCCCCAACAGCGTTTTCAGCCCGAGTGGAGTACATTTTGACTGTTTTTTTTAAAAACATCATTGTACATTGAAATTTCTGCTTGCGTATGCTTTAGAAGCAAGAATTAAGAGGACTACATTCATTCTTTCAGCTGAAAAATGCTTAGTTTATGATTTATAGTCAACATTAATGTAATGTCCCCAACAAGCGTTTTCAGCCCGAGTGGAGCACATTTTGACTGTTTTTTTAAAAACATCATTGTACATTGAAATTTCTGCTTGCGTATGCTTTAGAAGCAAGAATTAAGAGGACTACATTCATTATTTCAGCTGAAAAATGCTTAGTTTATGATTTATAGTCAACATTAATGAAATGTTCCAAACAAGCGTTTTCAGCCCGAGTGGAGCACATTTTGACCGTTTTTTTAAAAACATCATTGTACATTGAAATTTCTGTTTGCGTATGCTTTAGAAGCAAGAATTAAGAGGACTACATTCATTATTTCAGCTGAAAAATGCTTAGTTTATGATTTATAGTCAACATTAATGTAATGTCCCCAACAAGCGTTTTCAGCCCGAGTGGAGCACATTTTGACTGTTTTTTTAAAAACATCATTGTACATTGAAATTTCTGCTTGCGTATGCTTTAGAAGCAAGAATTAAGAGGACTACATTCATTATTTCAGCTGAAAAATGCTTAGTTTTTGATTTATAGTCAACATTAATGAAATGTCCCCAACAGCGTTTTCAGCCCGAGTGGAGCACATTTTGACTGTTTTTTTAAAAACATCATTGTACATTGAAATTTCTGCTTGCGTATGCTTTAGAAGCAAGAATTAAGAGGACTACATTCATTATTTCAGCTGAAAAATGCTTAGTTTATGATTTATAGTCAACATTAATGAAATGTTCCAAACAAGCGTTTTCAGCCCGAGTGGAGCACATTTTGACCGTTTTTTTAAAAACATCATTGTACATTGAAATTTCTGTTTGCGTATGCTTTAGAAGCAAGAATTAAGAGGACTACATTCATTATTTCAGCTGAAAAATGCTTAGTTTATGATTTATAGTCAACATTAATGTAATGTCCCCAACAAGCGTTTTCAGCCCGAGTGGAGCACATTTTGACTGTTTTTTTAAAAACATCATTGTACATTGAAATTTCTGCTTGCGTATGCTTTAGAAGCAAGAATTAAGAGGACTACATTCATTATTTCAGCTGAAAAATGCTTAGTTTTTGATTTATAGTCAACATTAATGAAATGTCCCCAACAGCGTTTTCAGCCCGAGTGGAGCACATTTTGACTGTTTTTTTAAAAACATCATTGTACATTGAAATTTCTGCTTGCGTATGCTTTAGAAGCAAGAATTAAGAGGACTACATTCATTATTTCAGCTGAAAAATGCTTAGTTTTTGATTTATAGTCAACATTAACGAAATGTCCCCAACAGCGTTTTCAGCCCGAGTGGAGCACATTTTGACTGTTTTTTTAAAAACATCATTGTACATTGAAATTTCTGCTTGCGTATGCTTTAGAAGCAAGAATTAAGAGGACTACATTCATTATTTCAGCTGAAAAATGCTTAGTTTATGATTTATAGTCAACATTAATGAAATGTCCCCAACAGCGTTTTCAGCCCGAGTGGAGCACATTTTGACTGTTTTTTTAAAAACATCATTGTACATTGAAATTTCTGCTTGCGTATGCTTTAGAAGCAAGAATTAAGAGGACTACATTCATTTTTTCAGCTGAAAAATGCTTGGTTTTTGATTTATAGTCAACATTAATGAAATGTCCCCAACAGCGTTTTCAGCCCGAGTGGAGCACATTTTGACTGTTTTTTTTAAAAACATCATTGTACATTGAAATTTCTGCTTGCGTATGCTTTAGAAGCAAGAATTAAGAGGACTACATTCATTATTTCAGCTGAAAAATGCTTAGTTTATGAATTATAGTCAACATTAATGAAATGTTCCAAACAAGCGTTTTCAGCCCGAGTGGAGCACATTTTGACTGTTTTTTTAAAAACATCATTGTACATTGAAATTTCTGCTTGCATATGCTTTAGGAGCAAGAATTAAGAGGACTACATTCATTATTTCAGCTGAAAAATGCTTAGTTTATGATTTATAGTCAACATTAATGAAATGTTCCAAACAAGCGTTTTCAGCCCGAGTGGAGCACATTTTGACCGTTTTTTTAAAAACATCATTGTACATTGAAATTTCTGTTTGCGTATGCTTTAGAAGCAAGAATTAAGAGGACTACATTCATTATTTCAGCTGAAAAATGCTTAGTTTATGATTTATAGTCAACATTAATGTAATGTCCCAAACAAGCGTTTTCAGCTCGAGTGGAGCACATTTTGACTGTTTTTTTAAAAACATCATTGTACATTGAAATTTCTGCTTGCGTATGCTTTAGAAGCAAGAATTAATAGGACTACATTCATTATTTCAGCTGAAAAATGCTTAGTTTATGATTTATAGTCAACATTAATGAAATGTCCCCAACAGCGTTTTCAGCCCGAGTGGAGCACATTTTGACTGTTTTTTTAAAAACATCATTGTACATTGAAATTTCTGCTTGCGTATGCTTTAGAAGCAAGAATTAAGAGGACTACATTCATTATTTCAGCTGAAAAATGCTTAGTTTTTGATTTATAGTCAACATTAATGAAATGTCCCCAACAGCGTTTTCAGCCCGAGTGGAGCACATTTTGACTGTTTTTTTAAAAACATTGTACATTGAAATTTCTGCTTGCGTATGCTTTAGAAGCAAGAATTAAGAGGACTACATTCATTATTTCAGCTGAAAAATGATTAGTTTTTGATTTATAGTCAACATTAATGAAATGTCCCCAACAGCGTTTTCAGCCCGAGTGGAGCACATTTTGACTGTTTTTTTAAAAACATCATTGTACATTGAAATTTCTGCTTGCGTATGCTTTAGAAGCAAGAATTAAGAGGACTACATTCATTATTTCAGCTGAAAAATATTTAGTTTATGATTTATAGTCAACATTAATGAAATGTTCCAAACAAGCGTTTTCAGCCCGAGTGGAGCACATTTTGACTGTTTTTTTAAAAACATCATTGTACATTGAAATTTCTGCTTGCGTATGCTTTAGAAGCAAGAATTAAGAGGACTACATTCATTATTTCAGCTGAAAAATGCTTAGTTTTTGATTTATAGTCAACATTAATGAAATGTCCCCAACAGAGTTTTCAGCCCGAGTGGAGCACATTTTGACTGTTTTTTTAAAAACATCATTGTACATTGAAATTTCTGCTTGCGTATGCTTTAGAAGCAAGAATTAAGAGGACTACATTCATTATTTCAGCTGAAAAATGCTTAGTTTTTGATTTATAGTCAACATTAATGAAATGTCCCCAACAGCGTTTTCAGCCCGAGTGGAGCACATTTTGACTGTTTTTTTAAAAACATCATTGTACATTGAAATTTCTGCTTGCGTATGCTTTAGAAGCAAGAATTAAGAGGACTACATTCATTATTTCAGCTGAAAAATGCTTAGTTTATGATTTATAGTCAACATTAATGAAATGTTCCAAACAAGCGTTTTCAGCCCGAGTGGAGCACATTTTGACTGTTTTTTTAAAAACATCATTGTACATTGAAATATCTGCTTGCGTATGCTTTAGAAGCAAGAATTAAGAGGACTACATTCATTATTTCAGTTGAAAAATGCTTAGTTTTTGATTTATAGTCAACATTAATGAAATGTCCCCAACAGCGTTTTCAGCCCGAGTGGAGTACATTTTGACTGTTTTTTTTAAAAACATCATTGTACATTGAAATTTCTGCTTGCGTATGCTTTAGAAGCAAGAATTAAGAGGACTACATTCATTATTTCAGCTGAAAAATGCTTAGTTTTTGATTTATAGTCAACATTAATGAAATGTCCCCAACAGCGTTTTCAGCCCGAGTGGAGCACATTTTGACTGTTTTTTTAAAAACATCATTGTACATTGAAATTTCTGCTTGCGTATGCTTTAGAAGCAAGAATTAAGAGGACTACATTCATTATTTCAGCTGAAAAATGCTTAGTTTATGATTTATAGTCAACATTAATGAAATGTTCCAAACAAGCGTTTTCAGCCCGAGTGGAGCACATTTTGACTGTTTTTTTAAAAACATCATTGTACATTGAAATTTCTGCTTGCGTATGCTTTAGAAGCAAGAATTAAGAGGACTACATTCATTATTTCAGCTAAAAAATGCTTAGTTTTTGATTTATAGTCAACATTAATGAAATGTCCCCAACAGCGTTTTCAGCCCGAGTGGAGTACATTTTGACTGTTTTTTTTAAAAACATCATTGTACATTGAAATTTCTGCTTGCGTATGCTTTAGAAGCAAGAATTAAAAGGACTACATTCATTCTTTCAGCTGAAAAATGCTTAGTTTATGATTTAAAGTCAACATTAATGTAATGTTCCAAACAAGCGTTTTCAGCCCGAGTGGAGCACATTTTGACTGTTTTTTTAAAAACATCATTGTACATTGAAATTTCTGCTTGCGTATGCTTTAGAAGCAAGAATTAAGAGGACTACATTCATTATTTCAGCTGAAAAATGCTTAGTTTTTGATTTATAGTCAACATTAATGAAATGTCCCCAACAGCGTTTTCAGCCCGAGTGGAGCACATTTTGACTGTTTTTTTAAAAACATCATTGTACATTGAAATTTCTGCTTGCGTATGCTTTAGAAGCAAGAATTAAGAGGACTACATTCATTATTTCAGCTGAAAAATGCTTAGTTTAAGATTTATAGTCAACATTAATGAAATGTTCCAAACAAGCGTTTTCAGCCCGAGTGGAGCACATTTTGACTGTTTTTTTAAAAACATCATTGTACATTGAAATTTCTGCTTGCGTATGCTTTAGAAGCAAGAATTAAGAGGACTACATTCATTATTTCAGCTGAAAAATGCTTAGTTTTTGATTTATAGTCAACATTAATGAAATGTCCCCAACAGCGTTTTCAGCCAGAGTGGAGCACATTTTGACTGTTTTTTTAAAAACATCATTGTACATTGAAATTTCTGCTTGCGTATGCTTTAGAAGCAAGAATTAAGAGGACTACATTCATTATTTCAGCTGAAAAATGCTTAGTTTTTGATTTATAGTCAACATTAACGAAATGTCCCCAACAGCGTTTTCAGCCCGAGTGGAGCACATTTTGACTGTTTTTTTAAAAACATCATTGTACATTGAAATTTCTGCTTGCGTATGCTTTAGAAGCAAGAATTAAGAGGACTACATTCATTATTTCAGCTGAAAAATGCTTAGTTTATGATTTATAGTCAACATTAATGAAATGTTCCAAACAAGCGTTTTCAGCCCGAGTGGAGCACATTTTGACCGTTTTTTTAAAAACATCATTGTACATTGAAATTTCTGTTTGCGTATGCTTTAGAAGCAAGAATTAAGAGGACTACATTCATTATTTCAGCTGAAAAATGCTTAGTTTATGATTTATAGTCAACATTAATGTAATGTCCCAAACAAGCGTTTTCAGCTCGAGTGGAGCACATTTTGACTGTTTTTTTAAAAACATCATTGTACATTGAAATTTCTGCTTGCGTATGCTTTAGAAGCAAGAATTAAGAGGACTACATTCATTATTTCAGTTGAAAAATGCTTAGTTTTTGATTTATAGTCAACATTAATGAAATGTCCCCAACAGCGTTTTCAGCCCGAGTGGAGTACATTTTGACTGTTTTTTTTAAAAACATCATTGTACATTGAAATTTCTGCTTGCGTATGCTTTAGAAGCAAGAATTAAGAGGACTACATTCATTATTTCAGCTGAAAAATGCTTAGTTTTTGATTTATAGTCAACATTAATGAAATGTCCCCAACAGCGTTTTCAGCCCGAGTGGAGCACATTTTGACTGTTTTTTTAAAAACATCATTGTACATTGAAATTTCTGCTTGCGTATGCTTTAGAAGCAAGAATTAAGAGGACTACATTCATTATTTCAGCTGAAAAATGCTTAGTTTATGATTTATAGTCAACATTAATGAAATGTTCCAAACAAGCGTTTTCAGCCCGAGTGGAGCACATTTTGACTGTTTTTTTAAAAACATCATTGTACATTGAAATTACTGCTTGCGTATGCTTTAGAAGCAAGAATTAAGAGGACTACATTCATTATTTCAGCTAAAAAATGCTTAGTTTTTGATTTATAGTCAACATTAATGAAATGTCCCCAACAGCGTTTTCAGCCCGAGTGGAGTACATTTTGACTGTTTTTTTTAAAAACATCATTGTACATTGAAATTTCTGCTTGCGTATGCTTTAGAAGCAAGAATTAAGAGGACTACATTCATTCTTTCAGCTGAAAAATGCTTAGTTTATGATTTATAGTCAACATTAATGTAATGTCCCCAACAAGCGTTTTCAGCCCGAGTGGAGCACATTTTGACTGTTTTTTTAAAAACATCATTGTACATTGAAATTTCTGCTTGCGTATGCTTTAGAAGCAAGAATTAAGAGGACTACATTCATTATTTCAGCTGAAAAATGCTTAGTTTATGATTTATAGTCAACATTAATGAAATGTTCCAAACAAGCGTTTTCAGCCCGAGTGGAGCACATTTTGACTGTTTTTTTAAAAACATCATTGTACATTGAAATTTCTGCTTGCGTATGCTTTAGAAGCAAGAATTAAGAGGACTACATTCATTATTTCAGCTGAAAAATGCTTAGTTTTTGATTTATAGTCAACATTAATGAAATGTCCCCAACAGCGTTTTCAGCCCGAGTGGAGCACATTTTGACTGTTTTTTTAAAAACATCATTGTACATTGAAATTTCTGCTTGCGTATGCTTTAGAAGCAAGAATTAAGAGGACTACATTCATTATTTCAGCTGAAAAATGCTTAGTTTAAGATTTATAGTCAACATTAATGAAATGTTCCAAACAAGCGTTTTCAGCCCGAGTGGAGCACATTTTGACTGTTTTTTTAAAAACATCATTGTACATTGAAATTTCTGCTTGCGTATGCTTTAGAAGCAAGAATTAAGAGGACTACATTCATTATTTCAGCTGAAAAATGCTTAGTTTATGATTTATAGTCAACATTAATGAAATGTTCCAAACAAGCGTTTTCAGCCCGAGTGGAGCACATTTTGACCGTTTTTTTAAAAACATCATTGTACATTGAAATTTCTGTTTGCGTATGCTTTAGAAGCAAGAATTAAGAGGACTACATTCATTATTTCAGCTGAAAAATGCTTAGTTTATGATTTATAGTCAACATTAATGTAATGTCCCCAACAAGCGTTTTCAGCCCGAGTGGAGATCATTTTGACTGTTTTTTTAAAAACATCATTGTACATTGAAATTTCTGCTTGCGTATGCTTTAGAAGCAAGAATTAAGAGGACTACATTCATTATTTTAGCTGAAAAATGCTTAGTTTTTGATTTATAGTCAACATTAACGAAATGTCCCCAACAGCGTTTTCAGCCCGAGTGGAGCACATTTTGACTGTTTTTTTTAAAAACATCATTGTACATTGAAATTTCTGCTTGCGTATGCTTTAGAAGCAAGAATTAAGAGGACTACATTCATTATTTCAGCTGAAAAATGCTTAGTTTATGATTTATAGTCAACATTAATGAAATGTTCCAAACAAGCGTTTTCAGCCCGAGTGGAGCACATTTTGACTGTTTTTTTAAAAACATCATTGTACATTGAAATTTCTGTTTGCGTATGCTTTAGAAGCAAGAATTAAGAGGACTACATTCATTATTTCAGCTGAAAAATGCTTAGTTTTTGATTTATAGTCGACATTAATGAAATGTCCCCAACAGCGTTTTCAGCCCGAGTGGAGTACATTTTGACTGTTTTTTTTAAAAACATCATTGTACATTGAAATTTCTGCTTGCGTATGCTTTAGAAGCAAGAATTAAGAGGACTACATTCATTCTTTCAGCTGAAAAATGCTTAGTTTATGATTTATAGTCAACATTAATGTAATGTCCCCAACAAGCGTTTTCAGCCCGAGTGGAGCACATTTTGACTGTTTTTTTAAAAACATCATTGTACATTGAAATTTCTGCTTGCGTATGCTTTAGAAGCAAGAATTAAGAGGACTACATTCATTATTTCAGCTGAAAAATGCTTAGTTTATGATTTATAGTCAACATTAATGAAATGTTCCAAACAAGCGTTTTCAGCCCGAGTGGAGCACATTTTGACCGTTTTTTTAAAAACATCATTGTACATTGAAATTTCTGTTTGCGTATGCTTTAGAAGCAAGAATTAAGAGGACTACATTCATTATTTCAGCTGAAAAATGCTTAGTTTATGATTTATAGTCAACATTAATGTAATGTCCCCAACAAGCGTTTTCAGCCCGAGTGGAGCACATTTTGACTGTTTTTTTAAAAACATCATTGTACATTGAAATTTCTGCTTGCGTATGCTTTAGAAGCAAGAATTAAGAGGACTACATTCATTATTTCAGCTGAAAAATGCTTAGTTTTTGATTTATAGTCAACATTAATGAAATGTCCCCAACAGCGTTTTCAGCCCGAGTGGAGCACATTTTGACTGTTTTTTTAAAAACATCATTGTACATTGAAATTTCTGCTTGCGTATGCTTTAGAAGCAAGAATTAAGAGGACTACATTCATTATTTCAGCTGAAAAATGCTTAGTTTATGATTTATAGTCAACATTAATGAAATGTTCCAAACAAGCGTTTTCAGCCCGAGTGGAGCACATTTTGACCGTTTTTTTAAAAACATCATTGTACATTGAAATTTCTGTTTGCGTATGCTTTAGAAGCAAGAATTAAGAGGACTACATTCATTATTTCAGCTGAAAAATGCTTAGTTTATGATTTATAGTCAACATTAATGTAATGTCCCCAACAAGCGTTTTCAGCCCGAGTGGAGCACATTTTGACTGTTTTTTTAAAAACATCATTGTACATTGAAATTTCTGCTTGCGTATGCTTTAGAAGCAAGAATTAAGAGGACTACATTCATTATTTCAGCTGAAAAATGCTTAGTTTTTGATTTATAGTCAACATTAATGAAATGTCCCCAACAGCGTTTTCAGCCCGAGTGGAGCACATTTTGACTGTTTTTTTAAAAACATCATTGTACATTGAAATTTCTGCTTGCGTATGCTTTAGAAGCAAGAATTAAGAGGACTACATTCATTATTTCAGCTGAAAAATGCTTAGTTTTTGATTTATAGTCAACATTAACGAAATGTCCCCAACAGCGTTTTCAGCCCGAGTGGAGCACATTTTGACTGTTTTTTTAAAAACATCATTGTACATTGAAATTTCTGCTTGCGTATGCTTTAGAAGCAAGAATTAAGAGGACTACATTCATTATTTCAGCTGAAAAATGCTTAGTTTATGATTTATAGTCAACATTAATGAAATGTCCCCAACAGCGTTTTCAGCCCGAGTGGAGCACATTTTGACTGTTTTTTTAAAAACATCATTGTACATTGAAATTTCTGCTTGCGTATGCTTTAGAAGCAAGAATTAAGAGGACTACATTCATTTTTTCAGCTGAAAAATGCTTGGTTTTTGATTTATAGTCAACATTAATGAAATGTCCCCAACAGCGTTTTCAGCCCGAGTGGAGCACATTTTGACTGTTTTTTTTAAAAACATCATTGTACATTGAAATTTCTGCTTGCGTATGCTTTAGAAGCAAGAATTAAGAGGACTACATTCATTATTTAAGCTGAAAAATGCTTAGTTTATGAATTATAGTCAACATTAATGAAATGTTCCAAACAAGCGTTTTCAGCCCGAGTGGAGCACATTTTGACTGTTTTTTTAAAAACATCATTGTACATTGAAATTTCTGCTTGCATATGCTTTAGGAGCAAGAATTAAGAGGACTACATTCATTATTTCAGCTGAAAAATGCTTAGTTTATGATTTATAGTCAACATTAATGAAATGTTCCAAACAAGCGTTTTCAGCCCGAGTGGAGCACATTTTGACCGTTTTTTTAAAAACATCATTGTACATTGAAATTTCTGTTTGCGTATGCTTTAGAAGCAAGAATTAAGAGGACTACATTCATTATTTCAGCTGAAAAATGCTTAGTTTATGATTTATAGTCAACATTAATGTAATGTCCCAAACAAGCGTTTTCAGCTCGAGTGGAGCACATTTTGACTGTTTTTTTAAAAACATCATTGTACATTGAAATTTCTGCTTGCGTATGCTTTAGAAGCAAGAATTAATAGGACTACATTCATTATTTCAGCTGAAAAATGCTTAGTTTATGATTTATAGTCAACATTAATGAAATGTCCCCAACAGCGTTTTCAGCCCGAGTGGAGCACATTTTGACTGTTTTTTTAAAAACATCATTGTACATTGAAATTTCTGCTTGCGTATGCTTTAGAAGCAAGAATTAAGAGGACTACATTCATTATTTCAGCTGAAAAATGCTTAGTTTTTGATTTATAGTCAACATTAATGAAATGTCCCCAACAGCGTTTTCAGCCCGAGTGGAGCACATTTTGACTGTTTTTTTAAAAACATTGTACATTGAAATTTCTGCTTGCGTATGCTTTAGAAGCAAGAATTAAGAGGACTACATTCATTATTTCAGCTGAAAAATGATTAGTTTTTGATTTATAGTCAACATTAATGAAATGTCCCCAACAGCGTTTTCAGCCCGAGTGGAGCACATTTTGACTGTTTTTTTAAAAACATCATTGTACATTGAAATTTCTGCTTGCGTATGCTTTAGAAGCAAGAATTAAGAGGACTACATTCATTATTTCAGCTGAAAAATATTTAGTTTATGATTTATAGTCAACATTAATGAAATGTTCCAAACAAGCGTTTTCAGCCCGAGTGGAGCACATTTTGACTGTTTTTTTAAAAACATCATTGTACATTGAAATTTCTGCTTGCGTATGCTTTAGAAGCAAGAATTAAGAGGACTACATTCATTATTTCAGCTGAAAAATGCTTAGTTTTTGATTTATAGTCAACATTAATGAAATGTCCCCAACAGAGTTTTCAGCCCGAGTGGAGCACATTTTGACTGTTTTTTTAAAAACATCATTGTACATTGAAATTTCTGCTTGCGTATGCTTTAGAAGCAAGAATTAAGAGGACTACATTCATTATTTCAGCTGAAAAATGCTTAGTTTTTGATTTATAGTCAACATTAATGAAATGTCCCCAACAGCGTTTTCAGCCCGAGTGGAGCACATTTTGACTGTTTTTTTAAAAACATCATTGTACATTGAAATTTCTGCTTGCGTATGCTTTAGAAGCAAGAATTAAGAGGACTACATTCATTATTTCAGCTGAAAAATGCTTAGTTTATGATTTATAGTCAACATTAATGAAATGTTCCAAACAAGCGTTTTCAGCCCGAGTGGAGCACATTTTGACTGTTTTTTTAAAAACATCATTGTACATTGAAATATCTGCTTGCGTATGCTTTAGAAGCAAGAATTAAGAGGACTACATTCATTATTTCAGTTGAAAAATGCTTAGTTTTTGATTTATAGTCAACATTAATGAAATGTCCCCAACAGCGTTTTCAGCCCGAGTGGAGTACATTTTGACTGTTTTTTTTAAAAACATCATTGTACATTGAAATTTCTGCTTGCGTATGCTTTAGAAGCAAGAATTAAGAGGACTACATTCATTATTTCAGCTGAAAAATGCTTAGTTTTTGATTTATAGTCAACATTAATGAAATGTCCCCAACAGCGTTTTCAGCCCGAGTGGAGCACATTTTGACTGTTTTTTTAAAAACATCATTGTACATTGAAATTTCTGCTTGCGTATGCTTTAGAAGCAAGAATTAAGAGGACTACATTCATTATTTCAGCTGAAAAATGCTTAGTTTATGATTTATAGTCAACATTAATGAAATGTTCCAAACAAGCGTTTTCAGCCCGAGTGGAGCACATTTTGACTGTTTTTTTAAAAACATCATTGTACATTGAAATTTCTGCTTGCGTATGCTTTAGAAGCAAGAATTAAGAGGACTACATTCATTATTTCAGCTAAAAAATGCTTAGTTTTTGATTTATAGTCAACATTAATGAAATGTCCCCAACAGCGTTTTCAGCCCGAGTGGAGTACATTTTGACTGTTTTTTTTAAAAACATCATTGTACATTGAAATTTCTGCTTGCGTATGCTTTAGAAGCAAGAATTAAAAGGACTACATTCATTCTTTCAGCTGAAAAATGCTTAGTTTATGATTTAAAGTCAACATTAATGTAATGTTCCAAACAAGCGTTTTCAGCCCGAGTGGAGCACATTTTGACTGTTTTTTTAAAAACATCATTGTACATTGAAATTTCTGCTTGCGTATGCTTTAGAAGCAAGAATTAAGAGGACTACATTCATTATTTCAGCTGAAAAATGCTTAGTTTTTGATTTATAGTCAACATTAATGAAATGTCCCCAACAGCGTTTTCAGCCCGAGTGGAGCACATTTTGACTGTTTTTTTAAAAACATCATTGTACATTGAAATTTCTGCTTGCGTATGCTTTAGAAGCAAGAATTAAGAGGACTACATTCATTATTTCAGCTGAAAAATGCTTAGTTTAAGATTTATAGTCAACATTAATGAAATGTTCCAAACAAGCGTTTTCAGCCCGAGTGGAGCACATTTTGACTGTTTTTTTAAAAACATCATTGTACATTGAAATTTCTGCTTGCGTATGCTTTAGAAGCAAGAATTAAGAGGACTACATTCATTATTTCAGCTGAAAAATGCTTAGTTTTTGATTTATAGTCAACATTAATGAAATGTCCCCAACAGCGTTTTCAGCCAGAGTGGAGCACATTTTGACTGTTTTTTTAAAAACATCATTGTACATTGAAATTTCTGCTTGCGTATGCTTTAGAAGCAAGAATTAAGAGGACTACATTCATTATTTCAGCTGAAAAATGCTTAGTTTTTGATTTATAGTCAACATTAACGAAATGTCCCCAACAGCGTTTTCAGCCCGAGTGGAGCACATTTTGACTGTTTTTTTAAAAACATCATTGTACATTGAAATTTCTGCTTGCGTATGCTTTAGAAGCAAGAATTAAGAGGACTACATTCATTATTTCAGCTGAAAAATGCTTAGTTTATGATTTATAGTCAACATTAATGAAATGTTCCAAACAAGCGTTTTCAGCCCGAGTGGAGCACATTTTGACCGTTTTTTTAAAAACATCATTGTACATTGAAATTTCTGTTTGCGTATGCTTTAGAAGCAAGAATTAAGAGGACTACATTCATTATTTCAGCTGAAAAATGCTTAGTTTATGATTTATAGTCAACATTAATGTAATGTCCCCAACAAGCGTTTTCAGCCCGAGTGGAGCACATTTTGACTGTTTTTTTAAAAACATCATTGTACATTGAAATTTCTGCTTGCGTATGCTTTAGAAGCAAGAATTAAGAGGACTACATTCATTATTTCAGCTGAAAAATGCTTAGTTTTTGATTTATAGTCAACATTAATGAAATGTCCCCAACAGCGTTTTCAGCCCGAGTGGAGCACATTTTGACTGTTTTTTTAAAAACATCATTGTACATTGAAATTTCTGCTTGCGTATGCTTTAGAAGCAAGAATTAAGAGGACTACATTCATTATTTCAGCTGAAAAATGCTTAGTTTAAGATTTATAGTCAACATTAATGAAATGTTCCAAACAAGCGTTTTCAGCCCGAGTGGAGCACATTTTGACTGTTTTTTTAAAAACATCATTGTACATTGAAATTTCTGCTTGCGTATGCTTTAGAAGCAAGAATTAAGAGGACTACATTCATTATTTCAGCTGAAAAATGCTTAGTTTTTGATTTATAGTCAACATTAATGAAATGTCCCCAACAGCGTTTTCAGCCCGAGTGGAGCACATTTTGACTGTTTTTTTAAAAACATCATTGTACATTGAAATTTCTGCTTGCGTATGCTTTAGAAGCAAGAATTAAGAGGACTACATTCATTATTTCAGCTGAAAAATGCTTAGTTTATGATTTATAGTCAACATTAATGAAATGTTCCAAACAAGCGTTTTCAGCCCGAGTGGAGCACATTTTGACTGTTTTTTTAAAAACATCATTGTACATTGAAATTTCTGCTTGCGTATGCTTTAGAAGCAAGAATTAAGAGGACTACATTCATTATTTCAGTTGAAAAATGCTTAGTTTTTGATTTATAGTCAACATTAATGAAATGTCCCCAACAGCGTTTTCAGCCCGAGTGGAGTACATTTTGACTGTTTTTTTTAAAAACATCATTGTACATTGAAATTTCTGCTTGCGTATGCTTTAGAAGCAAGAATTAAGAGGACTACATTCATTATTTCAGCTGAAAAATGCTTAGTTTTTGATTTATAGTCAACATTAATGAAATGTCCCCAACAGCGTTTTCAGCCCGAGTGGAGCACATTTTGACTGTTTTTTTAAAAACATCATTGTACATTGAAATTTCTGCTTGCGTATGCTTTAGAAGCAAGAATTAAGAGGACTACATTCATTATTTCAGCTGAAAAATGCTTAGTTTATGATTTATAGTCAACATTAATTAAATGTTCCAAACAAGCGTTTTCAGCCCGAGTGGAGCACATTTTGACTGTTTTTTTAAAAACATCATTGTACATTGAAATTTCTGCTTGCGTATGCTTTAGAAGCAAGAATTAAGAGGACTACATTCATTATTTCAGCTAAAAAATGCTTAGTTTTTGATTTATAGTCAACATTAATGAAATGTCCCCAACAGCGTTTTCAGCCCGAGTGGAGTACATTTTGACTGTTTTTTTTAAAAACATCATTGTACATTGAAATTTCTGCTTGCGTATGCTTTAGAAGCAAGAATTAAGAGGACTACATTCATTCTTTCAGCTGAAAAATGCTTAGTTTATGATTTATAGTCAACATTAATGTAATGTCCCCAACAAGCGTTTTCAGCCCGAGTGGAGCACATTTTGACTGTTTTTTTAAAAACATCATTGTACATTGAAATTTCTGCTTGCATATGCTTTAGAAGCAAGAATTAAGAGGACTACATTCATTATTTCAGCTGAAAAATGCTTAGTTTATGATTTATAGTCAACATTAATGAAATGTTCCAAACAAGCGTTTTCAGCCCGAGTGGAGCACATTTTGACTGTTTTTTTAAAAACATCATTGTACATTGAAATTTCTGCTTGCGTATGCTTTAGAAGCAAGAATTAAGAGGACTACATTCATTATTTCAGCTGAAAAATGCTTAGTTTTTGATTTATAGTCAACATTAATGAAATGTCCCCAACAGCGTTTTCAGCCCGAGTGGAGCACATTTTGACTGTTTTTTTAAAAACATCATTGTACATTGAAATTTCTGCTTGCGTATGCTTTAGAAGCAAGAATTAAGAGGACTACATTCATTATTTCAGCTGAAAAATGCTTAGTTTAAGATTTATAGTCAACATTAATGAAATGTTCCAAACAAGCGTTTTCAGCCCGAGTGGAGCACATTTTGACTGTTTTTTTAAAAACATCATTGTACATTGAAATTTCTGCTTGCGTATGCTTTAGAAGCAAGAATTAAGAGGACTACATTCATTATTTCAGCTGAAAAATGCTTAGTTTTTGATTTATAGTCAACATTAATGAAATGTCCCCAACAGCGTTTTCAGCCCGAGTGGAGCACATTTTGACTGTTTTTTTAAAAACATCATTGTACATTGAAATTTCTGCTTGCGTATGCTTTAGAAGCAAGAATTAAGAGGACTACATTCATTATTTCAGCTGAAAAATGCTTAGTTTATGATTTATAGTCAACATTAATGAAATGTTCCAAACAAGCGTTTTCAGCCCGAGTGGAGCACATTTTGACTGTTTTTTTAAAAACATCATTGTACATTGAAATTTCTGCTTGCGTATGCTTTAGAAGCAAGAATTAAGAGGACTACATTCATTATTTCAGCTGAAAAATGCTTAGTTTTTGATTTATAGTCAACATTAATGAAATGTCCCCAACAGCGTTTTCAGCCCGAGTGGAGTACATTTTGACTGTTTTTTTTAAAAACATCATTGTACATTGAAATTTCTGCTTGCGTATGCTTTAGAAGCAAGAATTAAGAGGACTACATTCATTATTTCAGCTGAAAAATGCTTAGTTTTTGATTTATAGTCAACATTAATGAAATGTCCCCAACAGCGTTTTCAGCCCGAGTGGAGCACATTTTGACTGTTTTTTTAAAAACATCATTGTACATTGAAATTTCTGCTTGCGTATGCTTTAGAAGCAAGAATTAAGAGGACTACATTCATTATTTCAGCTGAAAAATGCTTAGTTTTTGATTTATAGTCAACATTAATGAAATGTCCCCAACAGCGTTTTCAGCCCGAGTGGAGCACATTTTGACTGTTTTTTTAAAAACATCATTGTACATTGAAATTTCTGCTTGCGTATGCTTTAGAAGCAAGAATTAAGAGGACTACATTCATTATTTCAGCTGAAAAATGCTTAGTTTATGATTTATAGTCAACATTAATGAAATGTTCCAAACAAGCGTTTTCAGCCCGAGTGGAGCACATTTTGACTGTTTTTTTAAAAAGATCATTGTACATTGAAATTTCTGCTTGCGTATGCTTTAGAAGCAAGAATTAAGAGGACTACATTCATTATTTCAGCTAAAAAATGCTTAGTTTTTGATATATAGTCAACATTAATGAAATGTCCCCAACAGCGTTTTCAGCCCGAGTGGAGTACATTTTGACTGTTTTTTTTAAAAACATCATTGTACATTGAAATTTCTGCTTGCGTATGCTTTAGAAGCAAGAATTAAGAGGACTACATTCATTCTTTCAGCTGAAAAATGCTTAGTTTATGATTTATAGTCAACATTAATGTAATGTCCCCAACAAGCGTTTTCAGCCCGAGTGGAGCACATTTTGACTGTTTTTTTAAAAACATCATTGTACATTGAAATTTCTGCTTGCGTATGCTTTAGAAGCAAGAATTAAGAGGACTACATTCATTATTTCAGCTGAAAAATGCTTAGTTTATGATTTATAGTCAACATTAATGAAATGTTCCAAACAAGCGTTTTCAGCCCGAGTGGAGCACATTTTGACTGTTTTTTTAAAAACATCATTGTACATTGAAATTTCTGCTTGCGTATGCTTTAGAAGCAAGAATTAAGAGGACTACATTCATTATTTCAGCTGAAAAATGCTTAGTTTTTGATTTATAGTCAACATTAATGAAATGTCCCCAACAGCGTTTTCAGCCCGAGTGGAGCACATTTTGACTGTTTTTTTAAAAACATCATTGTACATTGAAATTTCTGCTTGCGTATGCTTTAGAAGCAAGAATTAAGAGGACTACATTCATTATTTCAGCTGAAAAATGCTTAGTTTTTGATTTATAGTCAACATTAACGAAATGTCCCCAACAGCGTTTTCAGCCCGAGTGGAGCACATTTTGACTGTTTTTTTAAAAACATCATTGTACATTGAAATTTCTGCTTGCGTATGCTTCAGAAGCAAGAATTAAGAGGACTACATTCATTATTTCAGCTGAAAAATGCTTAGTTTATGATTTATAGTCAACATTAATGAAATGTCCCCAACAGCGTTTTCAGCCCGAGTGGAGCACATTTTGACTGTTTTTTTAAAAACATCATTGTACATTGAAATTTCTGCTTGCGTATGCTTTAGAAGCAAGAATTAAGAGGACTACATTCATTTTTTCAGCTGAAAAATGCTTGGTTTTTGATTTATAGTCAACATTAATGAAATGTCCCCAACAGCGTTTTCAGCCCGAGTGGAGCACATTTTGACTGTTTTTTTTAAAAACATCATTGTACATTGAAATTTCTGCTTGCGTATGCTTTAGAAGCAAGAATTAAGAGGACTACATTCATTATTTCAGCTGAAAAATGCTTAGTTTATGAATTATAGTCAACATTAATGAAATGTTCCAAACAAGCGTTTTCAGCCCGAGTGGAGCACATTTTGACCGTTTTTTTAAAAACATCATTGTACATTGAAATTTCTGTTTGCGTATGCTTTAGAAGCAAGAATTAAGAGGACTACATTCATTATTTCAGCTGAAAAATGCTTAGTTTATGATTTATAGTCAACATTAATGTAATGTCCCAAACAAGCGTTTTCAGCTCGAGTGGAGCACATTTTGACTGTTTTTTTAAAAACATCATTGTACATTGAAATTTCTGCTTGCGTATGCTTTAGAAGCAAGAATTAATAGGACTACATTCATTATTTCAGCTGAAAAATGCTTAGTTTATGATTTATAGTCAACATTAATGAAATGTCCCCAACAGCGTTTTCAGCCCGAGTGGAGCACATTTTGACTGTTTTTTTAAAAACATCATTGTACATTGAAATTTCTGCTTGCGTATGCTTTAGAAGCAAGAATTAAGAGGACTACATTCATTATTTCAGCTGAAAAATGCTTAGTTTTTGATTTATAGTCAACATTAATGAAATGTCCCCAACAGCGTTTTCAGCCCGAGTGGAGCACATTTTGACTGTTTTTTTAAAAACATCATTGTACATTGAAATTTCTGCTTGCGTATGCTTTAGAAGCAAGAATTAAGAGGACTACATTCATTATTTCAGCTGAAAAATGCTTAGTTTTTGATTTATAGTCAACATTAATGAAATGTCCCCAACAGCGTTTTCAGCCCGAGTGGAGCACATTTTGACTGTTTTTTTAAAAACATCATTGTACATTGAAATTTCTGCTTGCGTATGCTTTAGAAGCAAGAATTAAGAGGACTACATTCATTATTTCAGCTGAAAAATGCTTAGTTTAAGATTTATAGTCAACATTAATGAAATGTTCCAAACAAGCGTTTTCAGCCCGAGTGGAGCACATTTTGACTGTTTTTTTAAAAACATCATTGTACATTGAAATTTCTGCTTGCGTATGCTTTAGAAGCAAGAATTAAGAGGACTACATTCATTATTTCAGCTGAAAAATGCTTAGTTTTTGATTTATAGTCAACATTAATGAAATGTCCCCAACAGCGTTTTCAGCCCGAGTGGAGCACATTTTGACTGTTTTTTTAAAAACATCATTGTACATTGAAATTTCTGCTTGCGTATGCTTTAGAAGCAAGAATTAAGAGGACTACATTCATTATTTCAGCTGAAAAATGCTTAGTTTATGATTTATAGTCAACATTAATGAAATGTTCCAAACAAGCGTTTTCAGCCCGAGTGGAGCACATTTTGACTGTTTTTTTAAAAACATCATTGTACATTGAAATTTCTGCTTGCGTATGCTTTAGAAGCAAGAATTAAGAGGACTACATTCATTATTTCAGCTGAAAAATGCTTAGTTTTTGATTTATAGTCAACATTAATGAAATGTCCCCAACAGCGTTTTCAGCCCGAGTGGAGTACATTTTGACTGTTTTTTTTAAAAACATCATTGTACATTGAAATTTCTGCTTGCGTATGCTTTAGAAGCAAGAATTAAGAGGACTACATTCATTATTTCAGCTGAAAAATGCTTAGTTTTTGATTTATAGTCAACATTAATGAAATGTCCCCAACAGCGTTTTCAGCCCGAGTGGAGCACATTTTGACTGTTTTTTTAAAAACATCATTGTACATTGAAATTTCTGCTTGCGTATGCTTTAGAAGCAAGAATTAAGAGGACTACATTCATTATTTCAGCTGAAAAATGCTTAGTTTTTGATTTATAGTCAACATTAATGAAATGTCCCCAACAGCGTTTTCAGCCCGAGTGGAGCACATTTTGACTGTTTTTTTAAAAACATCATTGTACATTGAAATTTCTGCTTGCGTATGCTTTAGAAGCAAGAATTAAGAGGACTACATTCATTATTTCAGCTGAAAAATGCTTAGTTTATGATTTATAGTCAACATTAATGAAATGTTCCAAACAAGCGTTTTCAGCCCGAGTGGAGCACATTTTGACTGTTTTTTTAAAAAGATCATTGTACATTGAAATTTCTGCTTGCGTATGCTTTAGAAGCAAGAATTAAGAGGACTACATTCATTATTTCAGCTAAAAAATGCTTAGTTTTTGATATATAGTCAACATTAATGAAATGTCCCCAACAGCGTTTTCAGCCCGAGTGGAGTACATTTTGACTGTTTTTTTTAAAAACATCATTGTACATTGAAATTTCTGCTTGCGTATGCTTTAGAAGCAAGAATTAAGAGGACTACATTCATTCTTTCAGCTGAAAAATGCTTAGTTTATGATTTATAGTCAACATTAATGTAATGTCCCCAACAAGCGTTTTCAGCCCGAGTGGAGCACATTTTGACTGTTTTTTTAAAAACATCATTGTACATTGAAATTTCTGCTTGCGTATGCTTTAGAAGCAAGAATTAAGAGGACTACATTCATTATTTCAGCTGAAAAATGCTTAGTTTATGATTTATAGTCAACATTAATGAAATGTTCCAAACAAGCGTTTTCAGCCCGAGTGGAGCACATTTTGACTGTTTTTTTAAAAACATCATTGTACATTGAAATTTCTGCTTGCGTATGCTTTAGAAGCAAGAATTAAGAGGACTACATTCATTATTTCAGCTGAAAAATGCTTAGTTTTTGATTTATAGTCAACATTAATGAAATGTCCCCAACAGCGTTTTCAGCCCGAGTGGAGCACATTTTGACTGTTTTTTTAAAAACATCATTGTACATTGAAATTTCTGCTTGCGTATGCTTTAGAAGCAAGAATTAAGAGGACTACATTCATTATTTCAGCTGAAAAATGCTTAGTTTTTGATTTATAGTCAACATTAACGAAATGTCCCCAACAGCGTTTTCAGCCCGAGTGGAGCACATTTTGACTGTTTTTTTAAAAACATCATTGTACATTGAAATTTCTGCTTGCGTATGCTTCAGAAGCAAGAATTAAGAGGACTACATTCATTATTTCAGCTGAAAAATGCTTAGTTTATGATTTATAGTCAACATTAATGAAATGTCCCCAACAGCGTTTTCAGCCCGAGTGGAGCACATTTTGACTGTTTTTTTAAAAACATCATTGTACATTGAAATTTCTGCTTGCGTATGCTTTAGAAGCAAGAATTAAGAGGACTACATTCATTTTTTCAGCTGAAAAATGCTTGGTTTTTGATTTATAGTCAACATTAATGAAATGTCCCCAACAGCGTTTTCAGCCCGAGTGGAGCACATTTTGACTGTTTTTTTTAAAAACATCATTGTACATTGAAATTTCTGCTTGCGTATGCTTTAGAAGCAAGAATTAAGAGGACTACATTCATTATTTCAGCTGAAAAATGCTTAGTTTATGAATTATAGTCAACATTAATGAAATGTTCCAAACAAGCGTTTTCAGCCCGAGTGGAGCACATTTTGACCGTTTTTTTAAAAACATCATTGTACATTGAAATTTCTGTTTGCGTATGCTTTAGAAGCAAGAATTAAGAGGACTACATTCATTATTTCAGCTGAAAAATGCTTAGTTTATGATTTATAGTCAACATTAATGTAATGTCCCAAACAAGCGTTTTCAGCTCGAGTGGAGCACATTTTGACTGTTTTTTTAAAAACATCATTGTACATTGAAATTTCTGCTTGCGTATGCTTTAGAAGCAAGAATTAATAGGACTACATTCATTATTTCAGCTGAAAAATGCTTAGTTTATGATTTATAGTCAACATTAATGAAATGTCCCCAACAGCGTTTTCAGCCCGAGTGGAGCACATTTTGACTGTTTTTTTAAAAACATCATTGTACATTGAAATTTCTGCTTGCGTATGCTTTAGAAGCAAGAATTAAGAGGACTACATTCATTATTTCAGCTGAAAAATGCTTAGTTTTTGATTTATAGTCAACATTAATGAAATGTCCCCAACAGCGTTTTCAGCCCGAGTGGAGCACATTTTGACTGTTTTTTTAAAAACATCATTGTACATTGAAATTTCTGCTTGCGTATGCTTTAGAAGCAAGAATTAAGAGGACTACATTCATTATTTCAGCTGAAAAATGCTTAGTTTTTGATTTATAGTCAACATTAATGAAATGTCCCCAACAGCGTTTTCAGCCTGAGTGGAGCACATTTTGACTGTTTTTTTAAAAACATCATTGTACATTGAAATTTCTGCTTGCGTATGCTTTAGAAGCAAGAATTAAGAGGACTACATTCATTATTTCAGCTGAAAAATGCTTAGTTTATGATTTATAGTCAACATTAATGTAATGTCCCAAACAAGCGTTTTCAGCTCGAGTCGAGCACATTTTGACTGTTTTTTTAAAAACATCATTGTACATTGAAATTTCTGCTTGCGTATGCTTTAGAAGCAAGAATTAATAGGACTACATTCATTATTTCAGCTGAAAAATGCTTAGTTTATGATTTATAGTCAACATTAATGAAATGTCCCCAACAGCGTTTTCAGCCCGAGTGGAGCACATTTTGACTGTTTTTTTAAAAACATCATTGTACATTGAAATTTCTGCTTGCGTATGCTTTAGAAGCAAGAATTAAGAGGACTACATTCATTATTTCAGCTGAAAAATGCTTAGTTTTTGATTTATAGTCAACATTAATGAAATGTCCCCAACAGCGTTTTCAGCCCGAGTGGAGCACATTTTGACTGTTTTTTTAAAAACATCATTGTACATTGAAATTTCTGCTTGCGTATGCTTTAGAAGCAAGAATTAAGAGGACTACATTCATTATTTCAGCTGAAAAATGCTTAGTTTATGATTTATAGTCAACATTAATGAAATGTTCCAAACAAGCGTTTTCAGCCCGAGTGGAGCACATTTTGACTGTTTTTTTAAAAACATCATTGTACATTGAAATTTCTGCTTGCGTATGCTTTAGAAGCAAGAATTAAGAGGACTACATTCATTATTTCAGCTGAAAAATGCTTAGTTTTTGATTTATAGTCAACATTAATGAAATGTCCCCAACAGAGTTTTCAGCCCGAGTGGAGCACATTTTGACTGTTTTTTTAAAAACATCATTGTACATTGAAATTTCTGCTTGCGTATGCTTTAGAAGCAAGAATTAAGAGGACTACATTCATTATTTCAGCTGAAAAATGCTTAGTTTTTGATTTATAGTCAACATTAATGAAATGTCCCCAACAGCGTTTTCAGCCCGAGTGGAGCACATTTTGACTGTTTTTTTAAAAACATCATTGTACATTGAAATTTCTGCTTGCGTATGCTTTAGAAGCAAGAATTAAGAGGACTACATTCATTATTTCAGCTGAAAAATGCTTAGTTTATGATTTATAGTCAACATTAATGAAATGTTCCAAACAAGCGTTTTCAGCCCGAGTGGAGCACATTTTGACCGTTTTTTTAAAAACATCATTGTACATTGAAATTTCTGTTTGCGTATGCTTTAGAAGCAAGAATTAAGAGGACTACATTCATTATTTCAGCTGAAAAATGCTTAGTTTATGATTTATAGTCAACATTAATGAAATGTCCCCAACAAGCGTTTTCAGCCCGAGTGGAGCACATTTTGACTGTTTTTTTAAAAACATCATTGTACATTGAAATTTCTGCTTGCGTATGCTTTAGAAGCAAGAATTAAGAGGACTACATTCATTATTTCAGCTGAAAAATGCTTAGTTTTTGATTTATAGTCAACATTAATGAAATGTCCCCAACAGCGTTTTCAGCCCGAGTGGAGCACATTTTGACTGTTTTTTTAAAAACATCATTGTACATTGAAATTTCTGCTTGCGTATGCTTTAGAAGCAAGAATTAAGAGGACTACATTCATTATTTCAGCTGAAAAATGCTTAGTTTATGATTTATAGTCAACATTAATGAAATGTTCCAAACAAGCGTTTTCAGCCCGAGTGGAGCACATTTTGACCGTTTTTTTAAAAACATCATTGTACATTGAAATTTCTGTTTGCGTATGCTTTAGAAGCAAGAATTAAGAGGACTACATTCATTATTTCAGCTGAAAAAAGCTTAGTTTATGATTTATAGTCAACATTAATGTAATGTCCCCAACAAGCGTTTTCAGCCCGAGTGGAGCACATTTTGACTGTTTTTTTAAAAACATCATTGTACATTGAAATTTCTGCTTGCGTATGCTTTAGAAGCAAGAATTAAGAGGACTACATTCATTATTTCAGCTGAAAAATGCTTAGTTTTTGATTTATAGTCAACATTAATGAAATGTCCCCAACAGCGTTTTCAGCCCGAGTGGAGCACATTTTGACTGTTTTTTTAAAAACATCATTGTACATTGAAATTTCTGCTTGCGTATGCTTTAGAAGCAAGAATTAAGAGGACTACATTCATTATTTCAGCTGAAAAATGCTTAGTTTATGATTTATAGTCAACATTAATGAAATGTTCCAAACAAGCGTTTTCAGCCCGAGTGGAGCACATTTTGACCGTTTTTTTAAAAACATCATTGTACATTGAAATTTCTGTTTGTGTATGCTTTAGAAGCAAGAATTAAGAGGACTACATTCATTATTCCAGCTGAAAAATGCTTAGTTTATGATTTATAGTCAACATTAATGTAATGTCCCCAACAAGCGTTTTCAGCCCGAGTGGAGATCATTTTGACTGTTTTTTTAAAAACATCATTGTACATTGAAATTTCTGCTTGCGTATGCTTTAGAAGCAAGAATTAAGAGGACTACATTCATTATTTTAGCTGAAAAATGCTTAGTTTTTGATTTATAGTCAACATTAACGAAATGTCCCCAACAGCGTTTTCAGCCCGAGTGGAGCACATTTTGACTGTTTTTTTTAAAAACATCATTGTACATTGAAATTTCTGCTTGCGTATGCTTTAGAAGCAAGAATTAAGAGGACTACATTCATTATTTCAGCTGAAAAATGCTTAGTTTATGATTTATAGTCAACATTAATGAAATGTTCCAAACAAGCGTTTTCAGCCCGAGTGGAGCACATTTTGACTGTTTTTTTAAAAACATCATTGTACATTGAAATTTCTGTTTGCGTATGCTTTAGAAGCAAGAATTAAGAGGACTACATTCATTATTTCAGCTGAAAAATGCTTAGTTTTTGATTTATAGTCAACATTAATGAAATGTCCCCAACAGCGTTTTCAGCCCGAGTGGAGTACATTTTGACTGTTTTTTTTAAAAACATCATTGTACATTGAAATTTCTGCTTGCGTATGCTTTAGAAGCAAGAATTAAGAGGACTACATTCATTCTTTCAGCTGAAAAATGCTTAGTTTATGATTTATAGTCAACATTAATGTAATGTCCCCAACAAGCGTTTTCAGCCCGAGTGGAGCACATTTTGACTGTTTTTTTAAAAACATCATTGTACATTGAAATTTCTGCTTGCGTATGCTTTAGAAGCAAGAATTAAGAGGACTACATTCATTATTTCAGCTGAAAAATGCTTAGTTTATGATTTATAGTCAACATTAATGAAATGTTCCAAACAAGCGTTTTCAGCCCGAGTGGAGCACATTTTGACTGTTTTTTTAAAAACATCATTGTACATTGAAATTTCTGTTTGCGTATGCTTTAGAAGCAAGAATTAAGAGGACTACATTCATTATTTCAGCTGAAAAATGCTTAGTTTTTGATTTATAGTCAACATTAATGAAATGTCCCCAACAGCGTTTTCAGCCCGAGTGGAGTACATTTTGACTGTTTTTTTTAAAAACATCATTGTACATTGAAATTTCTGCTTGCGTATGCTTTAGAAGCAAGAATTAAGAGGACTACATTCATTCTTTCAGCTGAAAAATGCTTAGTTTATGATTTATAGTCAACATTAATGTAATGTCCCCAACAAGCGTTTTCAGCCCGAGTGGAGCACATTTTGACTGTTTTTTTAAAAACATCATTGTACATTGAAATTTCTGCTTGCGTATGCTTTAGAAGCAAGAATTAAGAGGACTACATTCATTATTTCAGCTGAAAAATGCTTAGTTTATGATTTATAGTCAACATTAATGAAATGTTCCAAACAAGCGTTTTCAGCCCGAGTGGAGCACATTTTGACCGTTTTTTTAAAAACATCATTGTACATTGAAATTTCTGTTTGTGTATGCTTTAGAAGCAAGAATTAAGAGGACTACATTCATTATTTCAGCTGAAAAATGCTTAGTTTATGATTTATAGTCAACATTAATGTAATGTCCCCAACAAGCGTTTTCAGCCCGAGTGGAGATCATTTTGACTGTTTTTTTAAAAACATCATTGTACATTGAAATTTCTGCTTGCGTATGCTTTAGAAGCAAGAATTAAGAGGACTACATTCATTATTTTAGCTGAAAAATGCTTAGTTTTTGATTTATAGTCAACATTAACGAAATGTCCCCAACAGCGTTTTCAGCCCGAGTGGAGCACATTTTGACTGTTTTTTTTAAAAACATCATTGTACATTGAAATTTCTGCTTGCGTATGCTTTAGAAGCAAGAATTAAGAGGACTACATTCATTATTTCAGCTGAAAAATGCTTAGTTTATGATTTATAGTCAACATTAATGAAATGTTCCAAACAAGCGTTTTCAGCCCGAGTGGAGCACATTTTGACTGTTTTTTTAAAAACATCATTGTACATTGAAATTTCTGTTTGCGTATGCTTTAGAAGCAAGAATTAAGAGGACTACATTCATTATTTCAGCTGAAAAATGCTTAGTTTTTGATTTATAGTCAACATTAATGAAATGTCCCCAACAGCGTTTTCAGCCCGAGTGGAGTACATTTTGACTGTTTTTTTTAAAAACATCATTGTACATTGAAATTTCTGCTTGCGTATGCTTTAGAAGCAAGAATTAAGAGGACTACATTCATTCTTTCAGCTGAAAAATGCTTAGTTTATGATTTATAGTCAACATTAATGTAATGTCCCCAACAAGCGTTTTCAGCCCGAGTGGAGCACATTTTGACTGTTTTTTTAAAAACATCATTGTACATTGAAATTTCTGCTTGCGTATGCTTTAGAAGCAAGAATTAAGAGGACTACATTCATTATTTCAGCTGAAAAATGCTTAGTTTATGATTTATAGTCAACATTAATGAAATGTTCCAAACAAGCGTTTTCAGCCCGAGTGGAGCACATTTTGACTGTTTTTTTAAAAACATCATTGTACATTGAAATTTCTGCTTGTGTATGCTTTATAAGCAAGAATTAAGAGGACTACATTCATCATTTCAGCTGAAAAATGCTTAGTTTTTGATTTATAGTCAACATTAATGAAATGTCCCCAACAGCGTTTTCAGCTCGAGTGGAGCACATTTTGACTGTTTTTTTAAAAACATCATTGTACATTGAAATTTCTGCTTGCGTATGCTTTAGAAGCAAGAATTAAGAGGACTACATTCATTATTTCAGCTGAAAAATGCTTAGTTTTTGATTTATAGTCAACATTAACGAAATGTCCCCAACAGCGTTTTCAGCCCGAGTGGAGCACATTTTGACTGTTTTTTTAAAAACATCATTGTACATTGAAATTTCTGCTTGCGTATGCTTTAGAAGCAAGATTTAAGAGGACTACATTCATTTTTTCAGCTGAAAAATGCTTGGTTTTTGATTTATAGTCAACATTAATGAAATGTCCCCAACAGCGTTTTCAGCCCGAGTGGAGCACATTTTGACTGTTTTTTTAAAAACATCATTGTACATTGAAATTTCTGCTTGCGTATGCTTTAGAAGCAAGAATTAAGAGGACTACATTCATTATTTCAGCTGAAAAATGCTTAGTTTTTGATTTATAGTCAACATTAATGAAATGTCCCCAACAGCGTTTTCAGCCCGAGTGGAGCACATTTTGACTGTTTTTTTAAAAACATCATTGTACATTGAAATTTCTGCTTGCGTATGCTTTAGAAGCAAGAATTAAGAGGACTACATTCATTCTTTCAGCTGAAAAATGCTTAGTTTATGATTTATAGTCAACATTAATGAAATGTTCCGAACAAGCGTTTTCAGCCCGAGTGGAGCACATTTTGACCGTTTTTTTAAAAACATCATTGTACATTGAAATTTCTGTTTGCGTATGCTTTAGAAGCAAGAATTAAGAGGACTACATTCATTATTTCAGCTGAAAAATGCTTAGTTTATGATTTATAGTCAACATTAATGTAATGTCCCCAACAAGCGTTTTCAGCCCGAGTGGAGCACATTTTGACTGTTTTTTTAAAAACATCATTGTACATTGAAATTTCTGCTTGCGTATGCTTTAGAAGCAAGAATTAAGAGGACTACATTCATTATTTCAGCTGAAAAATGCTTAGTTTTTGATTTATAGTCAACATTAATGAAATGTCCCCAACAGCGTTTTCAGCCCGAGTGGAGCACATTTTGACTGTTTTTTTAAAAACATCATTGTACATTGAAATTTCTGCTTGCGTATGCTTTAGAAGCAAGAATTAAGAGGACTACATTCATTATTTCAGCTGAAAAATGCTTAGTTTATGATTTATAGTCAACATTAATGAAATGTTCCAAACAAGTGTTTTCAGCCCGAGTGGAGCACATTTTGACCGTTTTTTTAAAAACATCATTGTACATTGAAATTTCTGTTTGCGTATGCTTTAGAAGCAAGAATTAAGAGGACTACATTCATTATTTCAGCTGAAAAATGCTTAGTTTATGATTTATAGTCAACATTAATGTAATGTCCCCAACAAGCGTTTTCAGCCCGAGTGGAGCACATTTTGACTGTTTTTTTAAAAACATCATTGTACATTGAAATTTCTGCTTGCGTATGCTTTAGAAGCAAGAATTAAGAGGACTACATTCATTATTTCAGCTGAAAAATGCTTAGTTTTTGATTTATAGTCAACATTAATGAAATGTCCCCAACAGCGTTTTCAGCCCGAGTGGAGTACATTTTGACTGTTTTTTTTAAAAACATCATTGTACATTGAAATTTCTGCTTGCGTATGCTTTAGAAGCAAGAATTAAGAGGACTACATTCATTCTTTCAGCTGAAAAATACTTAGTTTATGATTTATAGTCAACATTAATGTAATGTCCCCAACAAGCGTTTTCAGCCCGAGTGGAGCACATTTTGACTGTTTTTTTAAAAACATCATTGTACATTGAAATTTCTGCTTGCGTATGCTTTAGAAGCAAGAATTAAGAGGACTACATTCATTATTTCAGCTGAAAAATGCTTAGTTTATGATTTATAGTCAACATTAATGAAATGTTCCAAACAAGCGTTTTCAGCCCGAGTGGAGCACATTTTGACTGTTTTTTTAAAAACATCATTGTACATTGAAATTTCTGCTTGCGTATGCTTTAGAAGCAAGAATTAAGAGGACTACATTCATTATTTCAGCTGAAAAATGCTTAGTTTTTGATTTATAGTCAACATTAATGAAATGTCCCCAACAGCGTTTTCAGCCCGAGTGGAGCACATTTTGACTGTTTTTTTAAAAACATCATTGTACATTGAAATTTCTGCTTGCGTATGCTTTAGAAGCAAGAATTAAGAGGACTACATTCATTATTTCAGCTGAAAAATGCTTAGTTTTTGATTTATAGTCAACATTAACGAAATGTCCCCAACAGCGTTTTCAGCCCGAGTGGAGCACATTTTGACTGTTTTTTTAAAAACATCATTGTACATTGAAATTTCTGCTTGCGTATGCTTTAGAAGCAAGAATTAAGAGGACTACATTCATTATTTCAGCTGAAAAATGCTTAGTTTATGATTTATAGTCAACATTAATGTAATGTCCCCAACAGCGTTTTCAGCCCGAGTGGAGATCATTTTGACTGTTTTTTTAAAAACATCATTGTACATTGAAATTTCTGCTTGCGTATGCTTTAGAAGCAAGAATTAAGAGGACTACATTCATTATTTTAGCTGAAAAATGCTTAGTTTTTGATTTATAGTCAACATTAACGAAATGTCCCCAACAGCGTTTTCAGCCCGAGTGGAGCACATTTTGACTGTTTTTTTTAAAAACATCATTGTACATTGAAATTTCTGCTTGCGTATGCTTTAGAAGCAAGAATTAAGAGGACTACATTCATTATTTCAGCTGAAAAATGCTTAGTTTATGATTTATAGTCAACATTAATGAAATGTTCCAAACAAGCGTTTTCAGCCCGAGTGGAGCACATTTTGACTGTTTTTTTAAAAACATCATTGTACATTGAAATTTCTGTTTGCGTATGCTTTAGAAGCAAGAATTAAGAGGACTACATTCATTATTTCAGCTGAAAAATGCTTAGTTTTTGATTTATAGTCAACATTAATGAAATGTCCCCAACAGCGTTTTCAGCCCGAGTGGAGTACATTTTGACTGTTTTTTTTAAAAACATCATTGTACATTGAAATTTCTGCTTGCGTATGCTTTAGAAGCAAGAATTAAGAGGACTACATTCATTCTTTCAGCTGAAAAATGCTTAGTTTATGATTTATAGTCAACATTAATGTAATGTCCCCAACAAGCGTTTTCAGCCCGAGTGGAGCACATTTTGACTGTTTTTTTAAAAACATCATTGTACATTGAAATTTCTGCTTGCGTATGCTTTAGAAGCAAGAATTAAGAGGACTACATTCATTATTTCAGCTGAAAAATGCTTAGTTTATGATTTATAGTCAACATTAATGAAATGTTCCAAACAAGCGTTTTCAGCCCGAGTGGAGCACATTTTGACCGTTTTTTTAAAAACATCATTGTACATTGAAATTTCTGTTTGTGTATGCTTTAGAAGCAAGAATTAAGAGGACTACATTCATTATTTCAGCTGAAAAATGCTTAGTTTATGATTTATAGTCAACATTAATGTAATGTCCCCAACAAGCGTTTTCAGCCCGAGTGGAGATCATTTTGACTGTTTTTTTAAAAACATCATTGTACATTGAAATTTCTGCTTGCGTATGCTTTAGAAGCAAGAATTAAGAGGACTACATTCATTATTTTAGCTGAAAAATGCTTAGTTTTTGATTTATAGTCAACATTAACGAAATGTCCCCAACAGCGTTTTCAGCCCGAGTGGAGCACATTTTGACTGTTTTTTTTAAAAACATCATTGTACATTGAAATTTCTGCTTGCGTATGCTTTAGAAGCAAGAATTAAGAGGACTACATTCATTATTTCAGCTGAAAAATGCTTAGTTTATGATTTATAGTCAACATTAATGAAATGTTCCAAACAAGCGTTTTCAGCCCGAGTGGAGCACATTTTGACTGTTTTTTTAAAAACATCATTGTACATTGAAATTTCTGTTTGCGTATGCTTTAGAAGCAAGAATTAAGAGGACTACATTCATTATTTCAGCTGAAAAATGCTTAGTTTTTGATTTATAGTCAACATTAATGAAATGTCCCCAACAGCGTTTTCAGCCCGAGTGGAGTACATTTTGACTGTTTTTTTTAAAAACATCATTGTACATTGAAATTTCTGCTTGCGTATGCTTTAGAAGCAAGAATTAAGAGGACTACATTCATTCTTTCAGCTGAAAAATGCTTAGTTTATGATTTATAGTCAACATTAATGTAATGTCCCCAACAAGCGTTTTCAGCCCGAGTGGAGCACATTTTGACTGTTTTTTTAAAAACATCATTGTACATTGAAATTTCTGCTTGCGTATGCTTTAGAAGCAAGAATTAAGAGGACTACATTCATTATTTCAGCTGAAAAATGCTTAGTTTATGATTTATAGTCAACATTAATGAAATGTTCCAAACAAGCGTTTTCAGCCCGAGTGGAGCACATTTTGACTGTTTTTTTAAAAACATCATTGTACATTGAAATTTCTGCTTGTGTATGCTTTATAAGCAAGAATTAAGAGGACTACATTCATCATTTCAGCTGAAAAATGCTTAGTTTTTGATTTATAGTCAACATTAATGAAATGTCCCCAACAGCGTTTTCAGCTCGAGTGGAGCACATTTTGACTGTTTTTTTAAAAACATCATTGTACATTGAAATTTCTGCTTGCGTATGCTTTAGAAGCAAGAATTAAGAGGACTACATTCATTATTTCAGCTGAAAAATGCTTAGTTTTTGATTTATAGTCAACATTAACGAAATGTCCCCAACAGCGTTTTCAGCCCGAGTGGAGCACATTTTGACTGTTTTTTTAAAAACATCATTGTACATTGAAATTTCTGCTTGCGTATGCTTTAGAAGCAAGATTTAAGAGGACTACATTCATTTTTTCAGCTGAAAAATGCTTGGTTTTTGATTTATAGTCAACATTAATGAAATGTCCCCAACAGCGTTTTCAGCCCGAGTGGAGCACATTTTGACTGTTTTTTTAAAAACATCATTGTACATTGAAATTTCTGCTTGCGTATGCTTTAGAAGCAAGAATTAAGAGGACTACATTCATTATTTCAGCTGAAAAATGCTTAGTTTTTGATTTATAGTCAACATTAATGAAATGTCCCCAACAGCGTTTTCAGCCCGAGTGGAGCACATTTTGACTGTTTTTTTAAAAACATCATTGTACATTGAAATTTCTGCTTGCGTATGCTTTAGAAGCAAGATTTAAGAGGACTACATTCATTTTTTCAGCTGAAAAATGCTTGGTTTTTGATTTATAGTCAACATTAATGAAATGTCCCCAACAGCGTTTTCAGCCCGAGTGGAGCACATTTTGACTGTTTTTTTAAAAACATCATTGTACATTGAAATTTCTGCTTGCGTATGCTTTAGAAGCAAGAATTAAGAGGACTACATTCATTATTTCAGCTGAAAAATGCTTAGTTTTTGATTTATAGTCAACATTAATGAAATGTCCCCAACAGCGTTTTCAGCCCGAGTGGAGCACATTTTGACTGTTTTTTTAAAAACATCATTGTACATTGAAATTTCTGCTTGCGTATGCTTTAGAAGCAAGAATTAAGAGGACTACATTCATTCTTTCAGCTGAAAAATGCTTAGTTTATGATTTATAGTCAACATTAATGAAATGTTCCAAACAAGCGTTTTCAGCCCGAGTGGAGCACATTTTGACCGTTTTTTTAAAAACATCATTGTACATTGAAATTTCTGTTTGCGTATGCTTTAGAAGCAAGAATTAAGAGGACTACATTCATTATTTCAGCTGAAAAATGCTTAGTTTATGATTTATAGTCAACATTAATGTAATGTCCCCAACAAGCGTTTTCAGCCCGAGTGGAGCACATTTTGACTGTTTTTTTAAAAACATCATTGTACATTGAAATTTCTGCTTGCGTATGCTTTAGAAGCAAGAATTAAGAGGACTACATTCATTATTTCAGCTGAAAAATGCTTAGTTTTTGATTTATAGTCAACATTAATGAAATGTCCCCAACAGCGTTTTCAGCCCGAGTGGAGCACATTTTGACTGTTTTTTTAAAAACATCATTGTACATTGAAATTTCTGCTTGCGTATGCTTTAGAAGCAAGAATTAAGAGGACTACATTCATTATTTCAGCTGAAAAATGCTTAGTTTATGATTTATAGTCAACATTAATGAAATGTTCCAAACAAGTGTTTTCAGCCCGAGTGGAGCACATTTTGACCGTTTTTTTAAAAACATCATTGTACATTGAAATTTCTGTTTGCGTATGCTTTAGAAGCAAGAATTAAGAGGACTACATTCATTATTTCAGCTGAAAAATGCTTAGTTTATGATTTATAGTCAACATTAATGTAATGTCCCCAACAAGCGTTTTCAGCCCGAGTGGAGCACATTTTGACTGTTTTTTTAAAAACATCATTGTACATTAAAATTTCTGCTTGCGTATGCTTTAGAAGCAAGAATTAAGAGGACTACATTCATTATTTCAGCTGAAAAATGCTTAGTTTTTGATTTATAGTCAACATTAATGAAATGTCCCCAACAGCGTTTTCAGCCCGAGTGGAGTACATTTTGACTGTTTTTTTTAAAAACATCATTGTACATTGAAATTTCTGCTTGCGTATGCTTTAGAAGCAAGAATTAAGAGGACTACATTCATTCTTTCAGCTGAAAAATGCTTAGTTTATGATTTATAGTCAACATTAATGTAATGTCCCCAACAAGCGTTTTCAGCCCGAGTGGAGATCATTTTGACTGTTTTTTTAAAAACATCATTGTACATTGAAATTTCTGCTTGCGTATGCTTTAGAAGCAAGAATTAAGAGGACTACATTCATTATTTTAGCTGAAAAATGCTTAGTTTTTGATTTATAGTCAACATTAACGAAATGTCCCCAACAGCGTTTTCAGCCCGAGTGGAGCACATTTTGACTGTTTTTTTTAAAAACATCATTGTACATTGAAATTTCTGCTTGCGTATGCTTTAGAAGCAAGAATTAAGAGGACTACATTCATTATTTCAGCTGAAAAATGCTTAGTTTATGATTTATAGTCAACATTAATGAAATGTTCCAAACAAGCGTTTTCAGCCCGAGTGGAGCACATTTTGACTGTTTTTTTAAAAACATCATTGTACATTGAAATTTCTGTTTGCGTATGCTTTAGAAGCAAGAATTAAGAGGACTACATTCATTATTTCAGCTGAAAAATGCTTAGTTTTTGATTTATAGTCAACATTAATGAAATGTCCCCAACAGCGTTTTCAGCCCGAGTGGAGTACATTTTGACTGTTTTTTTTAAAAACATCATTGTACATTGAAATTTCTGCTTGCGTATGCTTTAGAAGCAAGAATTAAGAGGACTACATTCATTCTTTCAGCTGAAAAATGCTTAGTTTATGATTTATAGTCAACATTAATGTAATGTCCCCAACAAGCGTTTTCAGCCCGAGTGGAGCACATTTTGACTGTTTTTTTAAAAACATCATTGTACATTGAAATTTCTGCTTGCGTATGCTTTAGAAGCAAGAATTAAGAGGACTACATTCATTATTTCAGCTGAAAAATGCTTAGTTTATGATTTATAGTCAACATTAATGAAATGTTCCAAACAAGCGTTTTCAGCCCGAGTGGAGCACATTTTGACCGTTTTTTTAAAAACATCATTGTACATTGAAATTTCTGTTTGTGTATGCTTTAGAAGCAAGAATTAAGAGGACTACATTCATTATTTCAGCTGAAAAATGCTTAGTTTATGATTTATAGTCAACATTAATGTAATGTCCCCAACAAGCGTTTTCAGCCCGAGTGGAGATCATTTTGACTGTTTTTTTAAAAACATCATTGTACATTGAAATTTCTGCTTGCGTATGCTTTAGAAGCAAGAATTAAGAGGACTACATTCATTATTTTAGCTGAAAAATGCTTAGTTTTTGATTTATAGTCAACATTAACGAAATGTCCCCAACAGCGTTTTCAGCCCGAGTGGAGCACATTTTGACTGTTTTTTTTAAAAACATCATTGTACATTGAAATTTCTGCTTGCGTATGCTTTAGAAGCAAGAATTAAGAGGACTACATTCATTATTTCAGCTGAAAAATGCTTAGTTTATGATTTATAGTCAACATTAATGAAATGTTCCAAACAAGCGTTTTCAGCCCGAGTGGAGCACATTTTGACTGTTTTTTTAAAAACATCATTGTACATTGAAATTTCTGTTTGCGTATGCTTTAGAAGCAAGAATTAAGAGGACTACATTCATTATTTCAGCTGAAAAATGCTTAGTTTTTGATTTATAGTCAACATTAATGAAATGTCCCCAACAGCGTTTTCAGCCCGAGTGGAGTACATTTTGACTGTTTTTTTTAAAAACATCATTGTACATTGAAATTTCTGCTTGCGTATGCTTTAGAAGCAAGAATTAAGAGGACTACATTCATTCTTTCAGCTGAAAAATGCTTAGTTTATGATTTATAGTCAACATTAATGTAATGTCCCCAACAAGCGTTTTCAGCCCGAGTGGAGCACATTTTGACTGTTTTTTTAAAAACATCATTGTACATTGAAATTTCTGCTTGCGTATGCTTTAGAAGCAAGAATTAAGAGGACTACATTCATTATTTCAGCTGAAAAATGCTTAGTTTATGATTTATAGTCAACATTAATGAAATGTTCCAAACAAGCGTTTTCAGCCCGAGTGGAGCACATTTTGACTGTTTTTTTAAAAACATCATTGTACATTGAAATTTCTGCTTGTGTATGCTTTATAAGCAAGAATTAAGAGGACTACATTCATCATTTCAGCTGAAAAATGCTTAGTTTTTGATTTATAGTCAACATTAATGAAATGTCCCCAACAGCGTTTTCAGCTCGAGTGGAGCACATTTTGACTGTTTTTTTAAAAACATCATTGTACATTGAAATTTCTGCTTGCGTATGCTTTAGAAGCAAGAATTAAGAGGACTACATTCATTATTTCAGCTGAAAAATGCTTAGTTTTTGATTTATAGTCAACATTAACGAAATGTCCCCAACAGCGTTTTCAGCCCGAGTGGAGCACATTTTGACTGTTTTTTTAAAAACATCATTGTACATTGAAATTTCTGCTTGCGTATGCTTTAGAAGCAAGATTTAAGAGGACTACATTCATTTTTTCAGCTGAAAAATGCTTGGTTTTTGATTTATAGTCAACATTAATGAAATGTCCCCAACAGCGTTTTCAGCCCGAGTGGAGCACATTTTGACTGTTTTTTTAAAAACATCATTGTACATTGAAATTTCTGCTTGCGTATGCTTTAGAAGCAAGAATTAAGAGGACTACATTCATTATTTCAGCTGAAAAATGCTTAGTTTTTGATTTATAGTCAACATTAATGAAATGTCCCCAACAGCGTTTTCAGCCCGAGTGGAGCACATTTTGACTGTTTTTTTAAAAACATCATTGTACATTGAAATTTCTGCTTGCGTATGCTTTAGAAGCAAGATTTAAGAGGACTACATTCATTTTTTCAGCTGAAAAATGCTTGGTTTTTGATTTATAGTCAACATTAATGAAATGTCCCCAACAGCGTTTTCAGCCCGAGTGGAGCACATTTTGACTGTTTTTTTAAAAACATCATTGTACATTGAAATTTCTGCTTGCGTATGCTTTAGAAGCAAGAATTAAGAGGACTACATTCATTATTTCAGCTGAAAAATGCTTAGTTTTTGATTTATAGTCAACATTAATGAAATGTCCCCAACAGCGTTTTCAGCCCGAGTGGAGCACATTTTGACTGTTTTTTTAAAAACATCATTGTACATTGAAATTTCTGCTTGCGTATGCTTTAGAAGCAAGAATTAAGAGGACTACATTCATTCTTTCAGCTGAAAAATGCTTAGTTTATGATTTATAGTCAACATTAATGAAATGTTCCAAACAAGCGTTTTCAGCCCGAGTGGAGCACATTTTGACCGTTTTTTTAAAAACATCATTGTACATTGAAATTTCTGTTTGCGTATGCTTTAGAAGCAAGAATTAAGAGGACTACATTCATTATTTCAGCTGAAAAATGCTTAGTTTATGATTTATAGTCAACATTAATGTAATGTCCCCAACAAGCGTTTTCAGCCCGAGTGGAGCACATTTTGACTGTTTTTTTAAAAACATCATTGTACATTGAAATTTCTGCTTGCGTATGCTTTAGAAGCAAGAATTAAGAGGACTACATTCATTATTTCAGCTGAAAAATGCTTAGTTTTTGATTTATAGTCAACATTAATGAAATGTCCCCAACAGCGTTTTCAGCCCGAGTGGAGCACATTTTGACTGTTTTTTTAAAAACATCATTGTACATTGAAATTTCTGCTTGCGTATGCTTTAGAAGCAAGAATTAAGAGGACTACATTCATTATTTCAGCTGAAAAATGCTTAGTTTATGATTTATAGTCAACATTAATGAAATGTTCCAAACAAGTGTTTTCAGCCCGAGTGGAGCACATTTTGACCGTTTTTTTAAAAACATCATTGTACATTGAAATTTCTGTTTGCGTATGCTTTAGAAGCAAGAATTAAGAGGACTACATTCATTATTTCAGCTGAAAAATGCTTAGTTTATGATTTATAGTCAACATTAATGTAATGTCCCCAACAAGCGTTTTCAGCCCGAGTGGAGCACATTTTGACTGTTTTTTTAAAAACATCATTGTACATTAAAATTTCTGCTTGCGTATGCTTTAGAAGCAAGAATTAAGAGGACTACATTCATTATTTCAGCTGAAAAATGCTTAGTTTTTGATTTATAGTCAACATTAATGAAATGTCCCCAACAGCGTTTTCAGCCCGAGTGGAGTACATTTTGACTGTTTTTTTTAAAAACATCATTGTACATTGAAATTTCTGCTTGCGTATGCTTTAGAAGCAAGAATTAAGAGGACTACATTCATTCTTTCAGCTGAAAAATGCTTAGTTTATGATTTATAGTCAACATTAATGTAATGTCCCCAACAAGCGTTTTCAGCCCGAGTGGAGATCATTTTGACTGTTTTTTTAAAAACATCATTGTACATTGAAATTTCTGCTTGCGTATGCTTTAGAAGCAAGAATTAAGAGGACTACATTCATTATTTTAGCTGAAAAATGCTTAGTTTTTGATTTATAGTCAACATTAACGAAATGTCCCCAACAGCGTTTTCAGCCCGAGTGGAGCACATTTTGACTGTTTTTTTTAAAAACATCATTGTACATTGAAATTTCTGCTTGCGTATGCTTTAGAAGCAAGAATTAAGAGGACTACATTCATTATTTCAGCTGAAAAATGCTTAGTTTATGATTTATAGTCAACATTAATGAAATGTTCCAAACAAGCGTTTTCAGCCCGAGTGGAGCACATTTTGACTGTTTTTTTAAAAACATCATTGTACATTGAAATTTCTGTTTGCGTATGCTTTAGAAGCAAGAATTAAGAGGACTACATTCATTATTTCAGCTGAAAAATGCTTAGTTTTTGATTTATAGTCAACATTAATGAAATGTCCCCAACAGCGTTTTCAGCCCGAGTGGAGTACATTTTGACTGTTTTTTTTAAAAACATCATTGTACATTGAAATTTCTGCTTGCGTATGCTTTAGAAGCAAGAATTAAGAGGACTACATTCATTCTTTCAGCTGAAAAATGCTTAGTTTATGATTTATAGTCAACATTAATGTAATGTCCCCAACAAGCGTTTTCAGCCCGAGTGGAGCACATTTTGACTGTTTTTTTAAAAACATCATTGTACATTGAAATTTCTGCTTGCGTATGCTTTAGAAGCAAGAATTAAGAGGACTACATTCATTATTTCAGCTGAAAAATGCTTAGTTTATGATTTATAGTCAACATTAATGAAATGTTCCAAACAAGCGTTTTCAGCCCGAGTGGAGCACATTTTGACCGTTTTTTTAAAAACATCATTGTACATTGAAATTTCTGTTTGTGTATGCTTTAGAAGCAAGAATTAAGAGGACTACATTCATTATTTCAGCTGAAAAATGCTTAGTTTATGATTTATAGTCAACATTAATGTAATGTCCCCAACAAGCGTTTTCAGCCCGAGTGGAGATCATTTTGACTGTTTTTTTAAAAACATCATTGTACATTGAAATTTCTGCTTGCGTATGCTTTAGAAGCAAGAATTAAGAGGACTACATTCATTATTTTAGCTGAAAAATGCTTAGTTTTTGATTTATAGTCAACATTAACGAAATGTCCCCAACAGCGTTTTCAGCCCGAGTGGAGCACATTTTGACTGTTTTTTTTAAAAACATCATTGTACATTGAAATTTCTGCTTGCGTATGCTTTAGAAGCAAGAATTAAGAGGACTACATTCATTATTTCAGCTGAAAAATGCTTAGTTTATGATTTATAGTCAACATTAATGAAATGTTCCAAACAAGCGTTTTCAGCCCGAGTGGAGCACATTTTGACTGTTTTTTTAAAAACATCATTGTACATTGAAATTTCTGTTTGCGTATGCTTTAGAAGCAAGAATTAAGAGGACTACATTCATTATTTCAGCTGAAAAATGCTTAGTTTTTGATTTATAGTCAACATTAATGAAATGTCCCCAACAGCGTTTTCAGCCCGAGTGGAGTACATTTTGACTGTTTTTTTTAAAAACATCATTGTACATTGAAATTTCTGCTTGCGTATGCTTTAGAAGCAAGAATTAAGAGGACTACATTCATTCTTTCAGCTGAAAAATGCTTAGTTTATGATTTATAGTCAACATTAATGTAATGTCCCCAACAAGCGTTTTCAGCCCGAGTGGAGCACATTTTGACTGTTTTTTTAAAAACATCATTGTACATTGAAATTTCTGCTTGCGTATGCTTTAGAAGCAAGAATTAAGAGGACTACATTCATTATTTCAGCTGAAAAATGCTTAGTTTATGATTTATAGTCAACATTAATGAAATGTTCCAAACAAGCGTTTTCAGCCCGAGTGGAGCACATTTTGACTGTTTTTTTAAAAACATCATTGTACATTGAAATTTCTGCTTGTGTATGCTTTATAAGCAAGAATTAAGAGGACTACATTCATCATTTCAGCTGAAAAATGCTTAGTTTTTGATTTATAGTCAACATTAATGAAATGTCCCCAACAGCGTTTTCAGCTCGAGTGGAGCACATTTTGACTGTTTTTTTAAAAACATCATTGTACATTGAAATTTCTGCTTGCGTATGCTTTAGAAGCAAGAATTAAGAGGACTACATTCATTATTTCAGCTGAAAAATGCTTAGTTTTTGATTTATAGTCAACATTAACGAAATGTCCCCAACAGCGTTTTCAGCCCGAGTGGAGCACATTTTGACTGTTTTTTTAAAAACATCATTGTACATTGAAATTTCTGCTTGCGTATGCTTTAGAAGCAAGATTTAAGAGGACTACATTCATTTTTTCAGCTGAAAAATGCTTGGTTTTTGATTTATAGTCAACATTAATGAAATGTCCCCAACAGCGTTTTCAGCCCGAGTGGAGCACATTTTGACTGTTTTTTTAAAAACATCATTGTACATTGAAATTTCTGCTTGCGTATGCTTTAGAAGCAAGAATTAAGAGGACTACATTCATTATTTCAGCTGAAAAATGCTTAGTTTTTGATTTATAGTCAACATTAATGAAATGTCCCCAACAGCGTTTTCAGCCCGAGTGGAGCACATTTTGACTGTTTTTTTAAAAACATCATTGTACATTGAAATTTCTGCTTGCGTATGCTTCAGAAGCAAGAATTAAGAGGACTACATTCATTATTTCAGCTGAAAAATGCTTAGTTTATGATTTATAGTCAACATTAATGAAATGTCCCCAACAGCGTTTTCAGCCTGAGTGGAGCACATTTTGACTGTTTTTTTAAAAACATCATTGTACATTGAAATTTCTGCTTGCGTATGCTTTAGAAGCAAGAATTAAGAGGACTACATTCATTATTTCAGCTGAAAAATGCTTAGTTTATGATTTATAGTCAACATTAATGAAATGTTCCAAACAAGCGTTTTCAGCCCGAGTGGAGCACATTTTGACCGTTTTTTTAAAAACATCATTGTACATTGAAATTTCTGTTTGCGTATGCTTTAGAAGCAAGAATTAAGAGGACTACATTCATTATTTCAGCTGAAAAATGCTTAGTTTATGATTTATAGTCAACATTAATGTAATGTCCCAAACAAGCGTTTTCAGCTCGAGTGGAGCACATTTTGACTGTTTTTTTAAAAACATCATTGTACATTGAAATTTCTGCTTGCGTATGCTTTAGAAGCAAGAATTAATAGGACTACATTCATTATTTCAGCTGAAAAATGCTTAGTTTATGATTTATAGTCAACATTAATGAAATGTCCCCAACAGCGTTTTCAGCCCGAGTGGAGCACATTTTGACTGTTTTTTTAAAAACATCATTGTACATTGAAATTTCTGCTTGCGTATGCTTTAGAAGCAAGAATTAAGAGGACTACATTCATTATTTCAGCTGAAAAATGCTTAGTTTTTGATTTATAGTCAACATTAATGAAATGTCCCCAACAGCGTTTTCAGCCCGAGTGGAGCACATTTTGACTGTTTTTTTAAAAACATTGTACATTGAAATTTCTGCTTGCGTATGCTTTAGAAGCAAGAATTAAGAGGACTACATTCATTATTTCAGCTGAAAAATGATTAGTTTTTGATTTATAGTCAACATTAATGAAATGTCCCCAACAGCGTTTTCAGCCCGAGTGGAGCACATTTTGACTGTTTTTTTAAAAACATCATTGTACATTGAAATTTCTGCTTGCGTATGCTTTAGAAGCAAGAATTAAGAGGACTACATTCATTATTTCAGCTGAAAAATATTTAGTTTATGATTTATAGTCAACATTAATGAAATGTTCCAAACAAGCGTTTTCAGCCCGAGTGGAGCACATTTTGACTGTTTTTTTAAAAACATCATTGTACATTGAAATTTCTGCTTGCGTATGCTTTAGAAGCAAGAATTAAGAGGACTACATTCATTATTTCAGCTGAAAAATGCTTAGTTTTTGATTTATAGTCAACATTAATGAAATGTCCCCAACAGAGTTTTCAGCCCGAGTGGAGCACATTTTGACTGTTTTTTTAAAAACATCATTGTACATTGAAATTTCTGCTTGCGTATGCTTTAGAAGCAAGAATTAAGAGGACTACATTCATTATTTCAGCTGAAAAATGCTTAGTTTTTGATTTATAGTCAACATTAATGAAATGTCCCCAACAGCGTTTTCAGCCCGAGTGGAGCACATTTTGACTGTTTTTTTAAAAACATCATTGTACATTGAAATTTCTGCTTGCGTATGCTTTAGAAGCAAGAATTAAGAGGACTACATTCATTATTTCAGCTGAAAAATGCTTAGTTTATGATTTATAGTCAACATTAATGAAATGTTCCAAACAAGCGTTTTCAGCCCGAGTGGAGCACATTTTGACCGTTTTTTTAAAAACATCATTGTACATTGAAATTTCTGTTTGCGTATGCTTTAGAAGCAAGAATTAAGAGGACTACATTCATTATTTCAGCTGAAAAATGCTTAGTTTATGATTTATAGTCAACATTAATGTAATGTCCCCAACAAGCGTTTTCAGCCCGAGTGGAGCACATTTTGACTGTTTTTTTAAAAACATCATTGTACATTGAAATTTCTGCTTGCGTATGCTTTAGAAGCAAGAATTAAGAGGACTACATTCATTATTTCAGCTGAAAAATGCTTAGTTTTTGATTTATAGTCAACATTAATGAAATGTCCCCAACAGCGTTTTCAGCCCGAGTGGAGCACATTTTGACTGTTTTTTTAAAAACATCATTGTACATTGAAATTTCTGCTTGCGTATGCTTTAGAAGCAAGAATTAAGAGGACTACATTCATTATTTCAGCTGAAAAATGCTTAGTTTATGATTTATAGTCAACATTAATGTAATGTCCCCAACAAGCGTTTTCAGCCCGAGTGGAGCACATTTTGACTGTTTTTTTAAAAACATCATTGTACATTGAAATTTCTGCTTGCGTATGCTTTAGAAGCAAGAATTAAGAGGACTACATTCATTATTTCAGCTGAAAAATGCTTAGTTTTTGATTTATAGTCAACATTAATGAAATGTCCCCAACAGCGTTTTCAGCCCGAGTGGAGCACATTTTGACTGTTTTTTTAAAAACATCATTGTACATTGAAATTTCTGCTTGCGTATGCTTTAGAAGCAAGAATTAAGAGGACTACATTCATTCTTTCAGCTGAAAAATGCTTAGTTTATGAATTATAGTCAACATTAATGAAATGTTCCAAACAAGCGTTTTCAGCCCGAGTGGAGCACATTTTGACTGTTTTTTTAAAAACATCATTGTACATTGAAATTTCTGCTTGCATATGCTTTAGGAGCAAGAATTAAGAGGACTACATTCATTATTTCAGCTGAAAAATGCTTAGTTTATGATTTATAGTCAACATTAATGAAATGTCCCCAACAGCGTTTTCAGCCCGAGTGGAGCACATTTTGACTGTTTTTTTAAAAACATCATTGTACATTGAAATTTCTGCTTGCGTATGCTTTAGAAGCAAGAATTAAGAGGACTACATTCATTATTTCAGCTGAAAAATGCTTAGTTAATGATTTATAGTCAACATTAATGAAATGTTCCAAACAAGCGTTTTCAGCCCGAGTGGAGCACATTTTGACCGTTTTTTTAAAAACATCATTGTACATTGAAATTTCTGTTTGCGTATGCTTTAGAAGCAAGAATTAAGAGGACTACATTCATTATTTCAGCTGAAAAATGCTTAGTTTATGATTTATAGTCAACATTAATGTAATGTCCCCAACAAGCGTTTTCAGCCCGAGTGGAGCACATTTTGACTGTTTTTTTAAAAACATCATTGTACATTGAAATTTCTGCTTGCGTATGCTTTAGAAGCAAGAATTAAGAGGACTACATTCATTATTTCAGCTGAAAAATGCTTAGTTTATGATTTATAGTCAACATTAATGAAATGTCCCCAACAGCGTTTTCAGCCCGAGTGGAGCACATTTTGACTGTTTTTTTTAAAAACATCATTGTACATTGAAATTTCTGCTTGCGTATGCTTTAGAAGCAAGAATTAAGAGGACTACATTCATTATTTCAGCTGAAAAATGCTTAGTTTATGAATTATAGTCAACATTAATGAAATGTTCCAAACAAGCGTTTTCAGCCCGAGTGGAGCACATTTTGACCGTTTTTTTAAAAACATCATTGTACATTGAAATTTCTGTTTGCGTATGCTTTAGAAGCAAGAATTAAGAGGACTACATTCATTATTTCAGCTGAAAAATGCTTAGTTTATGATTTATAGTCAACATTAATGTAATGTCCCAAACAAGCGTTTTCAGCCCGAGTGGAGCACATTTTGACTGTTTTTTTAAAAACATCATTGTACATTGAAATTTCTGCTTGCGTATGCTTTAGAAGCAAGAATTAAGAGGACTACATTCATTATTTCAGCTGAAAAATGCTTAGTTTATGATTTATAGTCAACATTAATGAAATGTCCCCAACAGCGTTTTCAGCCCGAGTGGAGCACATTTTGACTGTTTTTTTTAAAAACATCATTGTACATTGAAATTTCTGCTTGCGTATGCTTTAGAAGCAAGAATTAAGAGGACTACATTCATTATTTCAGCTGAAAAATGCTTAGTTTATGATTTATAGTCAACATTAATGTAATGTCCCCAACAGCGTTTTCAGCCCGAGTGGAGCACATTTTGACTGTTTTTTTAAAAACATCATTGTACATTGAAATTTCTGCTTGCGTATGCTTTAGAAGCAAGAATTAAGAGGACTACATTCATTATTTCAGCTGAAAAATGCTTAGTTTATGATTTATAGTCAACATTAATGAAATGTTCCAAACAAGCGTTTTCAGCCCGAGTGGAGCACATTTTGACTGTTTTTTTAAAAACATCATTGTACATTGAAATTTCTGCTTGTGTATGCTTTAGAAGCAAGAATTAAGAGGACTACATTCATTATTTCAGCTGAAAAATGCTTAGTTTTTGATTTATAGTCAACATTAATGAAATGTCCCCAACAGCGTTTTCAGCCCGAGTGGAGCACATTTTGACTGTTTTTTTAAAAACATCATTGTACATTGAAATTTCTGTTTGCGTATGCTTTAGAAGCAAGAATTAAGAGGACTACATTCATTATTTCAGCTGAAAAATGCTTAGTTTTTGATTTATAGTCAACATTAATGAAATGTCCCCAACAGCGTTTTCAGCCCGAGTGGAGCACGTTTTGACTGTTTTTTTAAAAACATCATTGTACATTGAAATTTCTGCTTGCGTATGCTTTAGAAGCAAGAATTAAGAGGACTACATTCATTATTTCAGCTGAAAAATGCTTAGTTTTTGATTTATAGTCAACATTAATGAAATGTCCCCAACAGCGTTTTCAGCCCGAGTGGAGCACATTTTGACTGTTTTTTTAAAAACATCATTGTACATTGAAATTTCTGCTTGCGTATGCTTTAGAAGCAAGAATTAAGAGGACTACATTCATTATTTCAGCTAAAAAATGCTTAGTTTTTGATTTATAGTCAACATTAATGAAATGTCCCCAACAGCGTTTTCAGCCCGAGTGGAGTACATTTTGACTGTTTTTTTTAAAAACATCATTGTACATTGAAATTTCTGCTTGCGTATGGTTTAGAAGCAAGAATTAAGAGGACTACATTCATTCTTTCAGCTGAAAAATGCTTAGTTTATGATTTATAGTCAACATTAATGTAATGTCCCCAACAAGCGTTTTCAGCCCGAGTGGAGCACATTTTGACTGTTTTTTTAAAAACATCATTGTACATTGAAATTTCTGCTTGCGTATGCTTTAGAAGCAAGAATTAAGAGGACTACATTCATTATTTCAGCTGAAAAATGCTTAGTTTATGATTTATAGTCAACATTAATGAAATGTTCCAAACAAGCGTTTTCAGCCCGAGTGGAGCACATTTTGACTGTTTTTTTAAAAACATCATTGTACATTGAAATTTCTGCTTGCGTATGCTTTAGAAGCAAGAATTAAGAGGACTACATTCATTATTTCAGCTGAAAAATGCTTAGTTTTTGATTTATAGTCAACATTAATGAAATGTCCCCAACAGCGTTTTCAGCCCGAGTGGAGCACATTTTGACTGTTTTTTTAAAAACATCATTGTACATTGAAATTTCTGCTTGCGTATGCTTTAGAAGCAAGAATTAAGAGGACTACATTCATTATTTCAGCTGAAAAATGCTTAGTTTTTGATTTATAGTCAACATTAATGAAATGTTCCAAACAAGCGTTTTCAGCCCGAGTGGAGCACATTTTGACCGTTTTTTTAAAAACATCATTGTACATTGAAATTTCTGTTTGCGTATGCTTTAGAAGCAAGAATTAAGAGGACTACATTCATTATTTCAGCTGAAAAATGCTTAGTTTATGATTTATAGTCAACATTAATGAAATGTTCCAAACAAGCGTTTTCAGCCCGAGTGGAGCACATTTTGACCGTTTTTTTAAAAACATCATTGTACATTGAAATTTCTGTTTGCGTATGCTTTAGAAGCAAGAATTAAGAGGACTACATTCATTATTTCAGCTGAAAAATGCTTAGTTTATGATTTATAGTCAACATTAATGTAATGTCCCAAACAAGCGTTTTCAGCTCGATTGGAGCACATTTTGACTGTTTTTTTAAAAACATCATTGTACATTGAAATTTCTGCTTGCGTATGCTTTAGAAGCAAGAATTAATAGGACTACATTCATTATTTCAGCTGAAAAATGCTTAGTTTATGATTTATAGTCAACATTAATGAAATGTCCCCAACAGCGTTTTCAGCCCGAGTGGAGCACATTTTGACTGTTTTTTTAAAAACATCATTGTACATTGAAATTTCTGCTTGCGTATGCTTTAGAAGCAAGAATTAAGAGGACTACATTCATTATTTCAGCTGAAAAATGCTTAGTTTTTGATTTTTAGTCAACATTAATGAAATGTCCCCAACAGCGTTTTCAGCCCGAGTGGAGCACATTTTGACTGTTTTTTTAAAAACATTGTACATTGAAATTTCTGCTTGCGTATGCTTTAGAAGCAAGAATTAAGAGGACTACATTCATTATTTCAGCTGAAAAATGCTTAGTTTATGATTTATAGTCAACATTAATGAAATGTTCCAAACAAGCGTTTTCAGCCCGAGTGGAGCACATTTTGACTGTTTTTTTAAAAACATCATTGTACATTGAAATTTCTGCTTGCGTATGCTTTAGAAGCAAGAATTAAGAGGACTACATTCATTATTTCAGCTAAAAAATGCTTAGTTTTTGATTTATAGTCAACATTAATGAAATGTCCCCAACAGCGTTTTCAGCCCGAGTGGAGTACATTTTGACTGTTTTTTTTAAAAACATCATTGTACATTGAAATTTCTGCTTGCGTATGGTTTAGAAGCAAGAATTAAGAGGACTACATTCATTCTTTCAGCTGAAAAATGCTTAGTTTATGATTTATAGTCAACATTAATGTAATGTCCCCAACAAGCGTTTTCAGCCCGAGTGGAGCACATTTTGACTGTTTTTTTAAAAACATCATTGTACATTGAAATTTCTGCTTGCGTATGCTTTAGAAGCAAGAATTAAGAGGACTACATTCATTATTTCAGCTGAAAAATGCTTAGTTTATGATTTATAGTCAACATTAATGAAATGTTCCAAACAAGCGTTTTCAGCCCGAGTGGAGCACATTTTGACCGTTTTTTTAAAAACATCATTGTACATTGAAATTTCTGTTTGCGTATGCTTTAGAAGCAAGAATTAAGAGGACTACATTCATTATTTCAGCTGAAAAATGCTTAGTTTATGATTTATAGTCAACATTAATGAAATGTTCCAAACAAGCGTTTTCAGCCCGAGTGGAGCACATTTTGACCGTTTTTTTAAAAACATCATTGTACATTGAAATTTCTGTTTGCGTATGCTTTAGAAGCAAGAATTAAGAGGACTACATTCATTATTTCAGCTGAAAAATGCTTAGTTTATGATTTATAGTCAACATTAATGTAATGTCCCAAACAAGCGTTTTCAGCTCGATTGGAGCACATTTTGACTGTTTTTTTAAAAACATCATTGTACATTGAAATTTCTGCTTGCGTATGCTTTAGAAGCAAGAATTAATAGGACTACATTCATTATTTCAGCTGAAAAATGCTTAGTTTATGATTTATAGTCAACATTAATGAAATGTCCCCAACAGCGTTTTCAGCCCGAGTGGAGCACATTTTGACTGTTTTTTTAAAAACATCATTGTACATTGAAATTTCTGCTTGCGTATGCTTTAGAAGCAAGAATTAAGAGGACTACATTCATTATTTCAGCTGAAAAATGCTTAGTTTTTGATTTTTAGTCAACATTAATGAAATGTCCCCAACAGCGTTTTCAGCCCGAGTGGAGCACATTTTGACTGTTTTTTTAAAAACATTGTACATTGAAATTTCTGCTTGCGTATGCTTTAGAAGCAAGAATTAAGAGGACTACATTCATTATTTCAGCTGAAAAATGCTTAGTTTATGATTTATAGTCAACATTAATGAAATGTTCCAAACAAGCGTTTTCAGCCCGAGTGGAGCACATTTTGACTGTTTTTTTAAAAACATCATTGTACATTGAAATTTCTGCTTGCGTATGCTTTAGAAGCAAGAATTAAGAGGACTACATTCATTATTTCAGCTAAAAAATGCTTAGTTTTTGATTTATAGTCAACATTAATGAAATGTCCCCAACAGCGTTTTCAGCCCGAGTGGAGTACATTTTGACTGTTTTTTTTAAAAACATCATTGTACATTGAAATTTCTGCTTGCGTATGCTTTAGAAGCAAGAATTAAGAGGACTACATTCATTCTTTCAGCTGAAAAATGCTTAGTTTATGATTTATAGTCAACATTAATGTAATGTCCCCAACAAGCGTTTTCAGCCCGAGTGGAGCACATTTTGACTGTTTTTTTAAAAACATCATTGTACATTGAAATTTCTGCTTGCGTATGCTTTAGAAGCAAGAATTAAGAGGACTACATTCATTATTTCAGCTGAAAAATGCTTAGTTTATGATTTATAGTCAACATTAATGAAATGTTCCAAACAAGCGTTTTCAGCCCGAGTGGAGCACATTTTGACTGTTTTTTTAAAAACATCATTGTACATTGAAATTTCTGCTTGCGTATGCTTTAGAAGCAAGAATTAAGAGGACTACATTCATTCTTTCAGCTGAAAAATGCTTGGTTTATGATTTATAGTCAACATTAATGAAATGTCCCCAACAGCGTTTTCAGCCCGAGTGGAGCACATTTTGACTGTTTTTTTAAAAACATCATTGTACATTGAAATTTCTGCTTGCATATGCTTTAGAAGCAAGAATTAAGTGGACTACATTCATTATTTCAGCTGAAAAATGCTTAGTTTTTGATTTATAGTCAACATTAATGAAATGTCCCCAACAGCGTTTTCAGCCCGAGTGGAGCACATTTTGACTGTTTTTTTAAAAACATCATTGTACATTGAAATTTCTGCTTGCGTATGCTTTAGAAGCAAGAATTAAGAGGACTACATTCATTATTTCAGCTGAAAAATGCTTAGTTTTTGATTTATAGTCAACATTAATGAAATGTCCCCAACAGCGTTTTCAGCCCGAGTGGAGCACATTTTGACTGTTTTTTTAAAAACATCATTGTACATTGAAATTTCTGCTTGCGTATGCTTTAGAAGCAAGAATTAAGAGGACTACATTCATTATTTCAGCTGAAAAATGCTTAGTTTTTGATTTATAGTCAACATTAACGAAATGTCCCCAACAGCGTTTTCAGCCCGAGTGGAGCACATTTTGACTGTTTTTTTAAAAACATCATTGTACATTGAAATTTCTGCTTGCGTATGCTTTAGAAGCAAGAATTAAGAGGACTACATTCATTTTTTCAGCTGAAAAATGCTTGGTTTTTGATTTATAGTCAACATTAATGAAATGTCCCCAACAGCGTTTTCAGCCCGAGTGGAGCACATTTTGACTGTTTTTTTAAAAACATCATTGTACATTGAAATTTCTGCTTGCGTATGCTTTAGAAGCAAGAATTAAGAGGACTACATTCATTATTTCAGCTGAAAAATGCTTAGTTTTTGATTTATAGTCAACATTAATGAAATGTCCCCAACAGCGTTTTCAGCCCGAGTGGAGCACATTTTGACTGTTTTTTTAAAAACATCATTGTACATTGAAATTTCTGCTTGCGTATGCTTTAGAAGCAAGAATTAAGAGGACTACATTCATTATTTCAGCTGAAAAATGCTTAGTTTTTGATTTATAGTCAACATTAATGAAATGTTCCAAACAAGCGTTTTCAGCCCGAGTGGAGCACATTTTGACCGTTTTTTTAAAAACATCATTGTACATTGAAATTTCTGTTTGCGTATGCTTTAGAAGCAAGAATTAAGAGGACTACATTCATTATTTCAGCTGAAAAATGCTTAGTTTATGATTTATAGTCAACATTAATGAAATGTTCCAAACAAGCGTTTTCAGCCCGAGTGGAGCACATTTTGACCGTTTTTTTAAAAACATCATTGTACATTGAAATTTCTGTTTGCGTATGCTTTAGAAGCAAGAATTAAGAGGACTACATTCATTATTTCAGCTGAAAAATGCTTAGTTTATGATTTATAGTCAACATTAATGTAATGTCCCAAACAAGCGTTTTCAGCTCGATTGGAGCACATTTTGACTGTTTTTTTAAAAACATCATTGTACATTGAAATTTCTGCTTGCGTATGCTTTAGAAGCAAGAATTAATAGGACTACATTCATTATTTCAGCTGAAAAATGCTTAGTTTATGATTTATAGTCAACATTAATGAAATGTCCCCAACAGCGTTTTCAGCCCGAGTGGAGCACATTTTGACTGTTTTTTTAAAAACATCATTGTACATTGAAATTTCTGCTTGCGTATGCTTTAGAAGCAAGAATTAAGAGGACTACATTCATTATTTCAGCTGAAAAATGCTTAGTTTTTGATTTTTAGTCAACATTAATGAAATGTCCCCAACAGCGTTTTCAGCCCGAGTGGAGCACATTTTGACTGTTTTTTTAAAAACATTGTACATTGAAATTTCTGCTTGCGTATGCTTTAGAAGCAAGAATTAAGAGGACTACATTCATTATTTCAGCTGAAAAATGCTTAGTTTATGATTTATAGTCAACATTAATGAAATGTTCCAAACAAGCGTTTTCAGCCCGAGTGGAGCACATTTTGACTGTTTTTTTAAAAACATCATTGTACATTGAAATTTCTGCTTGCGTATGCTTTAGAAGCAAGAATTAAGAGGACTACATTCATTATTTCAGCTAAAAAATGCTTAGTTTTTGATTTATAGTCAACATTAATGAAATGTCCCCAACAGCGTTTTCAGCCCGAGTGGAGTACATTTTGACTGTTTTTTTTAAAAACATCATTGTACATTGAAATTTCTGCTTGCGTATGCTTTAGAAGCAAGAATTAAGAGGACTACATTCATTCTTTCAGCTGAAAAATGCTTAGTTTATGATTTATAGTCAACATTAATGTAATGTCCCCAACAAGCGTTTTCAGCCCGAGTGGAGCACATTTTGACTGTTTTTTTAAAAACATCATTGTACATTGAAATTTCTGCTTGCGTATGCTTTAGAAGCAAGAATTAAGAGGACTACATTCATTATTTCAGCTGAAAAATGCTTAGTTTATGATTTATAGTCAACATTAATGAAATGTTCCAAACAAGCGTTTTCAGCCCGAGTGGAGCACATTTTGACTGTTTTTTTAAAAACATCATTGTACATTGAAATTTCTGCTTGCGTATGCTTTAGAAGCAAGAATTAAGAGGACTACATTCATTATTTCAGCTGAAAAATGCTTAGTTTTTGATTTATAGTCAACATTAATGAAATGTCCCCAACAGCGTTTTCAGCCCGAGTGGAGCACATTTTGACTGTTTTTTTAAAAACATCATTGTACATTGAAATTTCTGCTTGCGTATGCTTTAGAAGCAAGAATTAAGAGGACTACATTCATTATTTCAGCTGAAAAATGCTTAGTTTAAGATTTATAGTCAACATTAATGAAATGTTCCAAACAAGCGTTTTCAGCCCGAGTGGAGCACATTTTGACTGTTTTTTTAAAAACATCATTGTACATTGAAATTTCTGCTTGCGTATGCTTTAGAAGCAAGAATTAAGAGGACTACATTCATTATTTCAGCTGAAAAATGCTTAGTTTTTGATTTATAGTCAACATTAATGAAATGTCCCCAACAGCGTTTTCAGCCCGAGTGGAGCACATTTTGACTGTTTTTTTAAAAACATCATTGTACATTGAAATTTCTGCTTGCGTGTGCTTTAGAAGCAAGAATTAAGAGGACTACATTCATTATTTCAGCTGAAAAATGCTTAGTTTATGATTTATAGTCAACATTAATGAAATGTTCCAAACAAGCGTTTTCAGCCCGAGTGGAGCACATTTTGACTGTTTTTTTAAAAACATCATTGTACATTGAAATTTCTGCTTGCGTATGCTTTAGAAGCAAGAATTAAGAGGACTACATTCATTATTTCAGCTGAAAAATGCTTAGTTTTTGATTTATAGTCAACATTAATGAAATGTCCCCAACAGCGTTTTCAGCCCGAGTGGAGTACATTTTGACTGTTTTTTTTAAAAACATCATTGTACATTGAAATTTCTGCTTGCGTATGCTTTAGAAGCAAGAATTAAGAGGACTACATTCATTATTTCAGCTGAAAAATGCTTAGTTTTTGATTTATAGTCAACATTAATGAAATGTCCCCAACAGCGTTTTCAGCCCGAGTGGAGCACATTTTGACTGTTTTTTTAAAAACATCATTGTACATTGAAATTTCTGCTTGCGTATGCTTTAGAAGCAAGAATTAAGAGGACTACATTCATTATTTCAGCTGAAAAATGCTTAGTTTATGATTTATAGTCAACATTAATGAAATGTTCCAAACAAGCGTTTTCAGCCCGAGTGGAGCACATTTTGACTGTTTTTTTAAAAACATCATTGTACATTGAAATTTCTGCTTGCGTATGCTTTAGAAGCAAGAATTAAGAGGACTACATTCATTATTTCAGCTGAAAAATGCTTAGTTTTTGATTTATAGTCAACATTAATGAAATGTCCCCAACAGCGTTTTCAGCCCGAGTGGAGCACATTTTGACTGTTTTTTTAAAAACATCATTGTACATTGAAATTTCTGCTTGCGTATGCTTTAGAAGCAAGAATTAAGAGGACTACATTCATTATTTCAGCTGAAAAATGCTTAGTTTATGATTTATAGTCAACATTAATGAAATGTTCCAAACAAGCGTTTTCAGCCCGAGTGGAGCACATTTTGACCGTTTTTTTAAAAACATCATTGTACATTGAAATTTCTGTTTGTGTATGCTTTAGAAGCAAGAATTAAGAGGACTACATTCATTATTTCAGCTGAAAAATGCTTAGTTTATGATTTATAGTCAACATTAATGTAATGTCCCCAACAAGCGTTTTCAGCCCGAGTGGAGATCATTTTGACTGTTTTTTTAAAAACATCATTGTACATTGAAATTTCTGCTTGCGTATGCTTTAGAAGCAAGAATTAAGAGGACTACATTCATTATTTTAGCTGAAAAATGCTTAGTTTTTGATTTATAGTCAACATTAACGAAATGTCCCCAACAGCGTTTTCAGCCCGAGTGGAGCACATTTTGACTGTTTTTTTTAAAAACATCATTGTACATTGAAATTTCTGCTTGCGTATGCTTTAGAAGCAAGAATTAAGAGGACTACATTCATTATTTCAGCTGAAAAATGCTTAGTTTATGATTTATAGTCAACATTAATGAAATGTTCCAAACAAGCGTTTTCAGCCCGAGTGGAGCACATTTTGACTGTTTTTTTAAAAACATCATTGTACATTGAAATTTCTGTTTGCGTATGCTTTAGAAGCAAGAATTAAGAGGACTACATTCATTATTTCAGCTGAAAAATGCTTAGTTTTTGATTTATAGTCAACATTAATGAAATGTCCCCAACAGCGTTTTCAGCCCGAGTGGAGTACATTTTGACTGTTTTTTTTAAAAACATCATTGTACATTGAAATTTCTGCTTGCGTATGCTTTAGAAGCAAGAATTAAGAGGACTACATTCATTCTTTCAGCTGAAAAATGCTTAGTTTATGATTTATAGTCAACATTAATGTAATGTCCCCAACAAGCGTTTTCAGCCCGAGTGGAGCACATTTTGACTGTTTTTTTAAAAACATCATTGTACATTGAAATTTCTGCTTGCGTATGCTTTAGAAGCAAGAATTAAGAGGACTACATTCATTATTTCAGCTGAAAAATGCTTAGTTTATGATTTATAGTCAACATTAATGAAATGTTCCAAACAAGCGTTTTCAGCCCGAGTGGAGCACATTTTGACCGTTTTTTTAAAAACATCATTGTACATTGAAATTTCTGTTTGTGTATGCTTTAGAAGCAAGAATTAAGAGGACTACATTCATTATTTCAGCTGAAAAATGCTTAGTTTATGATTTATAGTCAACATTAATGTAATGTCCCCAACAAGCGTTTTCAGCCCGAGTGGAGATCATTTTGACTGTTTTTTTAAAAACATCATTGTACATTGAAATTTCTGCTTGCGTATGCTTTAGAAGCAAGAATTAAGAGGACTACATTCATTATTTTAGCTGAAAAATGCTTAGTTTTTGATTTATAGTCAACATTAACGAAATGTCCCCAACAGCGTTTTCAGCCCGAGTGGAGCACATTTTGACTGTTTTTTTTAAAAACATCATTGTACATTGAAATTTCTGCTTGCGTATGCTTTAGAAGCAAGAATTAAGAGGACTACATTCATTATTTCAGCTGAAAAATGCTTAGTTTATGATTTATAGTCAACATTAATGAAATGTTCCAAACAAGCGTTTTCAGCCCGAGTGGAGCACATTTTGACTGTTTTTTTAAAAACATCATTGTACATTGAAATTTCTGTTTGCGTATGCTTTAGAAGCAAGAATTAAGAGGACTACATTCATTATTTCAGCTGAAAAATGCTTAGTTTTTGATTTATAGTCAACATTAATGAAATGTCCCCAACAGCGTTTTCAGCCCGAGTGGAGTACATTTTGACTGTTTTTTTTAAAAACATCATTGTACATTGAAATTTCTGCTTGCGTATGCTTTAGAAGCAAGAATTAAGAGGACTACATTCATTCTTTCAGCTGAAAAATGCTTAGTTTATGATTTATAGTCAACATTAATGTAATGTCCCCAACAAGCGTTTTCAGCCCGAGTGGAGCACATTTTGACTGTTTTTTTAAAAACATCATTGTACATTGAAATTTCTGCTTGCGTATGCTTTAGAAGCAAGAATTAAGAGGACTACATTCATTATTTCAGCTGAAAAATGCTTAGTTTATGATTTATAGTCAACATTAATGAAATGTTCCAAACAAGCGTTTTCAGCCCGAGTGGAGCACATTTTGACCGTTTTTTTAAAAACATCATTGTACATTGAAATTTCTGTTTGTGTATGCTTTAGAAGCAAGAATTAAGAGGACTACATTCATTATTTCAGCTGAAAAATGCTTAGTTTATGATTTATAGTCAACATTAATGTAATGTCCCCAACAAGCGTTTTCAGCCCGAGTGGAGATCATTTTGACTGTTTTTTTAAAAACATCATTGTACATTGAAATTTCTGCTTGCGTATGCTTTAGAAGCAAGAATTAAGAGGACTACATTCATTATTTTAGCTGAAAAATGCTTAGTTTTTGATTTATAGTCAACATTAACGAAATGTCCCCAACAGCGTTTTCAGCCCGAGTGGAGCACATTTTGACTGTTTTTTTTAAAAACATCATTGTACATTGAAATTTCTGCTTGCGTATGCTTTAGAAGCAAGAATTAAGAGGACTACATTCATTATTTCAGCTGAAAAATGCTTAGTTTATGATTTATAGTCAACATTAATGAAATGTTCCAAACAAGCGTTTTCAGCCCGAGTGGAGCACATTTTGACTGTTTTTTTAAAAACATCATTGTACATTGAAATTTCTGTTTGCGTATGCTTTAGAAGCAAGAATTAAGAGGACTACATTCATTATTTCAGCTGAAAAATGCTTAGTTTTTGATTTATAGTCAACATTAATGAAATGTCCCCAACAGCGTTTTCAGCCCGAGTGGAGTACATTTTGACTGTTTTTTTTAAAAACATCATTGTACATTGAAATTTCTGCTTGCGTATGCTTTAGAAGCAAGAATTAAGAGGACTACATTCATTCTTTCAGCTGAAAAATGCTTAGTTTATGATTTATAGTCAACATTAATGTAATGTCCCCAACAAGCGTTTTCAGCCCGAGTGGAGCACATTTTGACTGTTTTTTTAAAAACATCATTGTACATTGAAATTTCTGCTTGCGTATGCTTTAGAAGCAAGAATTAAGAGGACTACATTCATTATTTCAGCTGAAAAATGCTTAGTTTATGATTTATAGTCAACATTAATGTAATGTCCCCAACAAGCGTTTTCAGCCCGAGTGGAGCACATTTTGACTGTTTTTTTAAAAACATCATTGTACATTGAAATTTCTGCTTGCGTATGCTTTAGAAGCAAGAATTAAGAGGACTACATTCATTATTTCAGCTGAAAAATGCTTAGTTTATGATTTATAGTCAACATTAATGAAATGTTCCAAACAAGCGTTTTCAGCCCGAGTGGAGCACATTTTGACTGTTTTTTTAAAAACATCATTGTACATTGAAATTTCTGCTTGTGTATGCTTTATAAGCAAGAATTAAGAGGACTACATTCATCATTTCAGCTGAAAAATGCTTAGTTTTTGATTTATAGTCAACATTAATGAAATGTCCCCAACAGCGTTTTCAGCCCGAGTGGAGCACATTTTGACTGTTTTTTTAAAAACATCATTGTACATTGAAATTTCTGCTTGCGTATGCTTTAGAAGCAAGAATTAAGAGGACTACATTCATTATTTCAGCTGAAAAATGCTTAGTTTTTGATTTATAGTCAACATTAATGAAATGTCCCCAACAGCGTTTTCAGCCCGAGTGGAGCACATTTTGACTGTTTTTTTAAAAACATCATTGTACATTGAAATTTCTGCTTGCGTATGCTTTAGAAGCAAGAATTAAGAGGACTACATTCATTATTTCAGCTGAAAAATGCTTAGTTTTTGATTTATAGTCAACATTAACGAAATGTCCCCAACAGCGTTTTCAGCCCGAGTGGAGCACATTTTGACTGTTTTTTTAAAAACATCATTGTACATTGAAATTTCTGCTTGCGTATGCTTTAGAAGCAAGAATTAAGAGGACTACATTCATTTTTTCAGCTGAAAAATGCTTGGTTTTTGATTTATAGTCAACATTAATGAAATGTCCCCAACAGCGTTTTCAGCCCGAGTGGAGCACATTTTGACTGTTTTTTTAAAAACATCATTGTACATTGAAATTTCTGCTTGCGTATGCTTTAGAAGCAAGAATTAAGAGGACTACATTCATTATTTCAGCTGAAAAATGCTTAGTTTTTGATTTATAGTCAACATTAATGAAATGTCCCCAACAGCGTTTTCAGCCCGAGTGGAGCACATTTTGACTGTTTTTTTAAAAACATCATTGTACATTGAAATTTCTGCTTGCGTATGCTTTAGAAGCAAGAATTAAGAGGACTACATTCATTATTTCAGCTGAAAAATGCTTAGTTTTTGATTTATAGTCAACATTAATGAAATGTTCCAAACAAGCGTTTTCAGCCCGAGTGGAGCACATTTTGACCGTTTTTTTAAAAACATCATTGTACATTGAAATTTCTGTTTGCGTATGCTTTAGAAGCAAGAATTAAGAGGACTACATTCATTATTTCAGCTGAAAAATGCTTAGTTTATGATTTATAGTCAACATTAATGAAATGTTCCAAACAAGCGTTTTCAGCCCGAGTGGAGCACATTTTGACCGTTTTTTTAAAAACATCATTGTACATTGAAATTTCTGTTTGCGTATGCTTTAGAAGCAAGAATTAAGAGGACTACATTCATTATTTCAGCTGAAAAATGCTTAGTTTATGATTTATAGTCAACATTAATGTAATGTCCCAAACAAGCGTTTTCAGCTCGATTGGAGCACATTTTGACTGTTTTTTTAAAAACATCATTGTACATTGAAATTTCTGCTTGCGTATGCTTTAGAAGCAAGAATTAATAGGACTACATTCATTATTTCAGCTGAAAAATGCTTAGTTTATGATTTATAGTCAACATTAATGAAATGTCCCCAACAGCGTTTTCAGCCCGAGTGGAGCACATTTTGACTGTTTTTTTAAAAACATCATTGTACATTGAAATTTCTGCTTGCGTATGCTTTAGAAGCAAGAATTAAGAGGACTACATTCATTATTTCAGCTGAAAAATGCTTAGTTTTTGATTTTTAGTCAACATTAATGAAATGTCCCCAACAGCGTTTTCAGCCCGAGTGGAGCACATTTTGACTGTTTTTTTAAAAACATTGTACATTGAAATTTCTGCTTGCGTATGCTTTAGAAGCAAGAATTAAGAGGACTACATTCATTATTTCAGCTGAAAAATGCTTAGTTTATGATTTATAGTCAACATTAATGAAATGTTCCAAACAAGCGTTTTCAGCCCGAGTGGAGCACATTTTGACTGTTTTTTTAAAAACATCATTGTACATTGAAATTTCTGCTTGCGTATGCTTTAGAAGCAAGAATTAAGAGGACTACATTCATTATTTCAGCTAAAAAATGCTTAGTTTTTGATTTATAGTCAACATTAATGAAATGTCCCCAACAGCGTTTTCAGCCCGAGTGGAGTACATTTTGACTGTTTTTTTTAAAAACATCATTGTACATTGAAATTTCTGCTTGCGTATGCTTTAGAAGCAAGAATTAAGAGGACTACATTCATTCTTTCAGCTGAAAAATGCTTAGTTTATGATTTATAGTCAACATTAATGTAATGTCCCCAACAAGCGTTTTCAGCCCGAGTGGAGCACATTTTGACTGTTTTTTTAAAAACATCATTGTACATTGAAATTTCTGCTTGCGTATGCTTTAGAAGCAAGAATTAAGAGGACTACATTCATTATTTCAGCTGAAAAATGCTTAGTTTATGATTTATAGTCAACATTAATGAAATGTTCCAAACAAGCGTTTTCAGCCCGAGTGGAGCACATTTTGACTGTTTTTTTAAAAACATCATTGTACATTGAAATTTCTGCTTGCGTATGCTTTAGAAGCAAGAATTAAGAGGACTACATTCATTATTTCAGCTGAAAAATGCTTAGTTTTTGATTTATAGTCAACATTAATGAAATGTCCCCAACAGCGTTTTCAGCCCGAGTGGAGCACATTTTGACTGTTTTTTTAAAAACATCATTGTACATTGAAATTTCTGCTTGCGTATGCTTTAGAAGCAAGAATTAAGAGGACTACATTCATTATTTCAGCTGAAAAATGCTTAGTTTAAGATTTATAGTCAACATTAATGAAATGTTCCAAACAAGCGTTTTCAGCCCGAGTGGAGCACATTTTGACTGTTTTTTTAAAAACATCATTGTACATTGAAATTTCTGCTTGCGTATGCTTTAGAAGCAAGAATTAAGAGGACTACATTCATTATTTCAGCTGAAAAATGCTTAGTTTATGATTTATAGTCAACATTAATGAAATGTTCCAAACAAGCGTTTTCAGCCCGAGTGGAGCACATTTTGACTGTTTTTTTAAAAACATCATTGTACATTGAAATTTCTGCTTGTGTATGCTTTATAAGCAAGAATTAAGAGGACTACATTCATCATTTCAGCTGAAAAATGCTTAGTTTTTGATTTATAGTCAACATTAATGAAATGTCCCCAACAGCGTTTTCAGCTCGAGTGGAGCACATTTTGACTGTTTTTTTAAAAACATCATTGTACATTGAAATTTCTGCTTGCGTATGCTTTAGAAGCAAGAATTAAGAGGACTACATTCATTATTTCAGCTGAAAAATGCTTAGTTTTTGATTTATAGTCAACATTAACGAAATGTCCCCAACAGCGTTTTCAGCCCGAGTGGAGCACATTTTGACTGTTTTTTTAAAAACATCATTGTACATTGAAATTTCTGCTTGCGTATGCTTTAGAAGCAAGATTTAAGAGGACTACATTCATTTTTTCAGCTGAAAAATGCTTGGTTTTTGATTTATAGTCAACATTAATGAAATGTCCCCAACAGCGTTTTCAGCCCGAGTGGAGCACATTTTGACTGTTTTTTTAAAAACATCATTGTACATTGAAATTTCTGCTTGCGTATGCTTTAGAAGCAAGAATTAAGAGGACTACATTCATTATTTCAGCTGAAAAATGCTTAGTTTTTGATTTATAGTCAACATTAATGAAATGTCCCCAACAGCGTTTTCAGCCCGAGTGGAGCACATTTTGACTGTTTTTTTAAAAACATCATTGTACATTGAAATTTCTGCTTGCGTATGCTTCAGAAGCAAGAATTAAGAGGACTACATTCATTATTTCAGCTGAAAAATGCTTAGTTTATGATTTATAGTCAACATTAATGAAATGTCCCCAACAGCGTTTTCAGCCTGAGTGGAGCACATTTTGACTGTTTTTTTAAAAACATCATTGTACATTGAAATTTCTGCTTGCGTATGCTTTAGAAGCAAGAATTAAGAGGACTACATTCATTATTTCAGCTGAAAAATGCTTAGTTTATGATTTATAGTCAACATTAATGAAATGTTCCAAACAAGCGTTTTCAGCCCGAGTGGAGCACATTTTGACCGTTTTTTTAAAAACATCATTGTACATTGAAATTTCTGTTTGCGTATGCTTTAGAAGCAAGAATTAAGAGGACTACATTCATTATTTCAGCTGAAAAATGCTTAGTTTATGATTTATAGTCAACATTAATGTAATGTCCCAAACAAGCGTTTTCAGCTCGAGTGGAGCACATTTTGACTGTTTTTTTAAAAACATCATTGTACATTGAAATTTCTGCTTGCGTATGCTTTAGAAGCAAGAATTAATAGGACTACATTCATTATTTCAGCTGAAAAATGCTTAGTTTATGATTTATAGTCAACATTAATGAAATGTCCCCAACAGCGTTTTCAGCCCGAGTGGAGCACATTTTGACTGTTTTTTTAAAAACATCATTGTACATTGAAATTTCTGCTTGCGTATGCTTTAGAAGCAAGAATTAAGAGGACTACATTCATTATTTCAGCTGAAAAATGCTTAGTTTTTGATTTATAGTCAACATTAATGAAATGTCCCCAACAGCGTTTTCAGCCCGAGTGGAGCACATTTTGACTGTTTTTTTAAAAACATTGTACATTGAAATTTCTGCTTGCGTATGCTTTAGAAGCAAGAATTAAGAGGACTACATTCATTATTTCAGCTGAAAAATGATTAGTTTTTGATTTATAGTCAACATTAATGAAATGTCCCCAACAGCGTTTTCAGCCCGAGTGGAGCACATTTTGACTGTTTTTTTAAAAACATCATTGTACATTGAAATTTCTGCTTGCGTATGCTTTAGAAGCAAGAATTAAGAGGACTACATTCATTATTTCAGCTGAAAAATATTTAGTTTATGATTTATAGTCAACATTAATGAAATGTTCCAAACAAGCGTTTTCAGCCCGAGTGGAGCACATTTTGACTGTTTTTTTAAAAACATCATTGTACATTGAAATTTCTGCTTGCGTATGCTTTAGAAGCAAGAATTAAGAGGACTACATTCATTATTTCAGCTGAAAAATGCTTAGTTTTTGATTTATAGTCAACATTAATGAAATGTCCCCAACAGAGTTTTCAGCCCGAGTGGAGCACATTTTGACTGTTTTTTTAAAAACATCATTGTACATTGAAATTTCTGCTTGCGTATGCTTTAGAAGCAAGAATTAAGAGGACTACATTCATTATTTCAGCTGAAAAATGCTTAGTTTTTGATTTATAGTCAACATTAATGAAATGTCCCCAACAGCGTTTTCAGCCCGAGTGGAGCACATTTTGACTGTTTTTTTAAAAACATCATTGTACATTGAAATTTCTGCTTGCGTATGCTTTAGAAGCAAGAATTAAGAGGACTACATTCATTATTTCAGCTGAAAAATGCTTAGTTTATGATTTATAGTCAACATTAATGAAATGTTCCAAACAAGCGTTTTCAGCCCGAGTGGAGCACATTTTGACCGTTTTTTTAAAAACATCATTGTACATTGAAATTTCTGTTTGCGTATGCTTTAGAAGCAAGAATTAAGAGGACTACATTCATTATTTCAGCTGAAAAATGCTTAGTTTATGATTTATAGTCAACATTAATGTAATGTCCCCAACAAGCGTTTTCAGCCCGAGTGGAGCACATTTTGACTGTTTTTTTAAAAACATCATTGTACATTGAAATTTCTGCTTGCGTATGCTTTAGAAGCAAGAATTAAGAGGACTACATTCATTATTTCAGCTGAAAAATGCTTAGTTTTTGATTTATAGTCAACATTAATGAAATGTCCCCAACAGCGTTTTCAGCCCGAGTGGAGCACATTTTGACTGTTTTTTTAAAAACATCATTGTACATTGAAATTTCTGCTTGCGTATGCTTTAGAAGCAAGAATTAAGAGGACTACATTCATTATTTCAGCTGAAAAATGCTTAGTTTATGATTTATAGTCAACATTAATGTAATGTCCCCAACAAGCGTTTTCAGCCCGAGTGGAGCACATTTTGACTGTTTTTTTAAAAACATCATTGTACATTGAAATTTCTGCTTGCGTATGCTTTAGAAGCAAGAATTAAGAGGACTACATTCATTATTTCAGCTGAAAAATGCTTAGTTTTTGATTTATAGTCAACATTAATGAAATGTCCCCAACAGCGTTTTCAGCCCGAGTGGAGCACATTTTGACTGTTTTTTTAAAAACATCATTGTACATTGAAATTTCTGCTTGCGTATGCTTTAGAAGCAAGAATTAAGAGGACTACATTCATTCTTTCAGCTGAAAAATGCTTAGTTTATGAATTATAGTCAACATTAATGAAATGTTCCAAACAAGCGTTTTCAGCCCGAGTGGAGCACATTTTGACTGTTTTTTTAAAAACATCATTGTACATTGAAATTTCTGCTTGCATATGCTTTAGGAGCAAGAATTAAGAGGACTACATTCATTATTTCAGCTGAAAAATGCTTAGTTTATGATTTATAGTCAACATTAATGAAATGTCCCCAACAGCGTTTTCAGCCCGAGTGGAGCACATTTTGACTGTTTTTTTAAAAACATCATTGTACATTGAAATTTCTGCTTGCGTATGCTTTAGAAGCAAGAATTAAGAGGACTACATTCATTATTTCAGCTGAAAAATGCTTAGTTAATGATTTATAGTCAACATTAATGAAATGTTCCAAACAAGCGTTTTCAGCCCGAGTGGAGCACATTTTGACCGTTTTTTTAAAAACATCATTGTACATTGAAATTTCTGTTTGCGTATGCTTTAGAAGCAAGAATTAAGAGGACTACATTCATTATTTCAGCTGAAAAATGCTTAGTTTATGATTTATAGTCAACATTAATGTAATGTCCCCAACAAGCGTTTTCAGCCCGAGTGGAGCACATTTTGACTGTTTTTTTAAAAACATCATTGTACATTGAAATTTCTGCTTGCGTATGCTTTAGAAGCAAGAATTAAGAGGACTACATTCATTATTTCAGCTGAAAAATGCTTAGTTTATGATTTATAGTCAACATTAATGAAATGTCCCCAACAGCGTTTTCAGCCCGAGTGGAGCACATTTTGACTGTTTTTTTTAAAAACATCATTGTACATTGAAATTTCTGCTTGCGTATGCTTTAGAAGCAAGAATTAAGAGGACTACATTCATTATTTCAGCTGAAAAATGCTTAGTTTATGAATTATAGTCAACATTAATGAAATGTTCCAAACAAGCGTTTTCAGCCCGAGTGGAGCACATTTTGACCGTTTTTTTAAAAACATCATTGTACATTGAAATTTCTGTTTGCGTATGCTTTAGAAGCAAGAATTAAGAGGACTACATTCATTATTTCAGCTGAAAAATGCTTAGTTTATGATTTATAGTCAACATTAATGTAATGTCCCAAACAAGCGTTTTCAGCCCGAGTGGAGCACATTTTGACTGTTTTTTTAAAAACATCATTGTACATTGAAATTTCTGCTTGCGTATGCTTTAGAAGCAAGAATTAAGAGGACTACATTCATTATTTCAGCTGAAAAATGCTTAGTTTATGATTTATAGTCAACATTAATGAAATGTCCCCAACAGCGTTTTCAGCCCGAGTGGAGCACATTTTGACTGTTTTTTTTAAAAACATCATTGTACATTGAAATTTCTGCTTGCGTATGCTTTAGAAGCAAGAATTAAGAGGACTACATTCATTATTTCAGCTGAAAAATGCTTAGTTTATGATTTATAGTCAACATTAATGTAATGTCCCCAACAGCGTTTTCAGCCCGAGTGGAGCACATTTTGACTGTTTTTTTAAAAACATCATTGTACATTGAAATTTCTGCTTGCGTATGCTTTAGAAGCAAGAATTAAGAGGACTACATTCATTATTTCAGCTGAAAAATGCTTAGTTTATGATTTATAGTCAACATTAATGAAATGTTCCAAACAAGCGTTTTCAGCCCGAGTGGAGCACATTTTGACTGTTTTTTTAAAAACATCATTGTACATTGAAATTTCTGCTTGTGTATGCTTTAGAAGCAAGAATTAAGAGGACTACATTCATTATTTCAGCTGAAAAATGCTTAGTTTTTGATTTATAGTCAACATTAATGAAATGTCCCCAACAGCGTTTTCAGCCCGAGTGGAGCACATTTTGACTGTTTTTTTAAAAACATCATTGTACATTGAAATTTCTGTTTGCGTATGCTTTAGAAGCAAGAATTAAGAGGACTACATTCATTATTTCAGCTGAAAAATGCTTAGTTTTTGATTTATAGTCAACATTAATGAAATGTCCCCAACAGCGTTTTCAGCCCGAGTGGAGCACGTTTTGACTGTTTTTTTAAAAACATCATTGTACATTGAAATTTCTGCTTGCGTATGCTTTAGAAGCAAGAATTAAGAGGACTACATTCATTATTTCAGCTGAAAAATGCTTAGTTTTTGATTTATAGTCAACATTAATGAAATGTCCCCAACAGCGTTTTCAGCCCGAGTGGAGCACATTTTGACTGTTTTTTTAAAAACATCATTGTACATTGAAATTTCTGCTTGCGTATGCTTTAGAAGCAAGAATTAAGAGGACTACATTCATTATTTCAGCTAAAAAATGCTTAGTTTTTGATTTATAGTCAACATTAATGAAATGTCCCCAACAGCGTTTTCAGCCCGAGTGGAGTACATTTTGACTGTTTTTTTTAAAAACATCATTGTACATTGAAATTTCTGCTTGCGTATGGTTTAGAAGCAAGAATTAAGAGGACTACATTCATTCTTTCAGCTGAAAAATGCTTAGTTTATGATTTATAGTCAACATTAATGTAATGTCCCCAACAAGCGTTTTCAGCCCGAGTGGAGCACATTTTGACTGTTTTTTTAAAAACATCATTGTACATTGAAATTTCTGCTTGCGTATGCTTTAGAAGCAAGAATTAAGAGGACTACATTCATTATTTCAGCTGAAAAATGCTTAGTTTATGATTTATAGTCAACATTAATGAAATGTTCCAAACAAGCGTTTTCAGCCCGAGTGGAGCACATTTTGACTGTTTTTTTAAAAACATCATTGTACATTGAAATTTCTGCTTGCGTATGCTTTAGAAGCAAGAATTAAGAGGACTACATTCATTATTTCAGCTGAAAAATGCTTAGTTTTTGATTTATAGTAAACATTAATGAAATGTCCCCAACAGCGTTTTCAGCCCGAGTGGAGCACATTTTGACTGTTTTTTTAAAAACATCATTGTACATTGAAATTTCTGCTTGCGTATGCTTTAGAAGCAAGAATTAAGAGGACTACATTCATTATTTCAGCTGAAAAATGCTTAGTTTTTGATTTATAGTCAACATTAATGAAATGTTCCAAACAAGCGTTTTCAGCCCGAGTGGAGCACATTTTGACCGTTTTTTTAAAAACATCATTGTACATTGAAATTTCTGTTTGCGTATGCTTTAGAAGCAAGAATTAAGAGGACTACATTCATTATTTCAGCTGAAAAATGCTTAGTTTATGATTTATAGTCAACATTAATGAAATGTTCCAAACAAGCGTTTTCAGCCCGAGTGGAGCACATTTTGACCGTTTTTTTAAAAACATCATTGTACATTGAAATTTCTGTTTGCGTATGCTTTAGAAGCAAGAATTAAGAGGACTACATTCATTATTTCAGCTGAAAAATGCTTAGTTTATGATTTATAGTCAACATTAATGTAATGTCCCAAACAAGCGTTTTCAGCTCGATTGGAGCACATTTTGACTGTTTTTTTAAAAACATCATTGTACATTGAAATTTCTGCTTGCGTATGCTTTAGAAGCAAGAATTAATAGGACTACATTCATTATTTCAGCTGAAAAATGCTTAGTTTATGATTTATAGTCAACATTAATGAAATGTCCCCAACAGCGTTTTCAGCCCGAGTGGAGCACATTTTGACTGTTTTTTTAAAAACATCATTGTACATTGAAATTTCTGCTTGCGTATGCTTTAGAAGCAAGAATTAAGAGGACTACATTCATTATTTCAGCTGAAAAATGCTTAGTTTTTGATTTTTAGTCAACATTAATGAAATGTCCCCAACAGCGTTTTCAGCCCGAGTGGAGCACATTTTGACTGTTTTTTTAAAAACATTGTACATTGAAATTTCTGCTTGCGTATGCTTTAGAAGCAAGAATTAAGAGGACTACATTCATTATTTCAGCTGAAAAATGCTTAGTTTATGATTTATAGTCAACATTAATGAAATGTTCCAAACAAGCGTTTTCAGCCCGAGTGGAGCACATTTTGACTGTTTTTTTAAAAACATCATTGTACATTGAAATTTCTGCTTGCGTATGCTTTAGAAGCAAGAATTAAGAGGACTACATTCATTATTTCAGCTAAAAAATGCTTAGTTTTTGATTTATAGTCAACATTAATGAAATGTCCCCAACAGCGTTTTCAGCCCGAGTGGAGTACATTTTGACTGTTTTTTTTAAAAACATCATTGTACATTGAAATTTCTGCTTGCGTATGGTTTAGAAGCAAGAATTAAGAGGACTACATTCATTCTTTCAGCTGAAAAATGCTTAGTTTATGATTTATAGTCAACATTAATGTAATGTCCCCAACAAGCGTTTTCAGCCCGAGTGGAGCACATTTTGACTGTTTTTTTAAAAACATCATTGTACATTGAAATTTCTGCTTGCGTATGCTTTAGAAGCAAGAATTAAGAGGACTACATTCATTATTTCAGCTGAAAAATGCTTAGTTTATGATTTATAGTCAACATTAATGAAATGTTCCAAACAAGCGTTTTCAGCCCGAGTGGAGCACATTTTGACCGTTTTTTTAAAAACATCATTGTACATTGAAATTTCTGTTTGCGTATGCTTTAGAAGCAAGAATTAAGAGGACTACATTCATTATTTCAGCTGAAAAATGCTTAGTTTATGATTTATAGTCAACATTAATGAAATGTTCCAAACAAGCGTTTTCAGCCCGAGTGGAGCACATTTTGACCGTTTTTTTAAAAACATCATTGTACATTGAAATTTCTGTTTGCGTATGCTTTAGAAGCAAGAATTAAGAGGACTACATTCATTATTTCAGCTGAAAAATGCTTAGTTTATGATTTATAGTCAACATTAATGTAATGTCCCAAACAAGCGTTTTCAGCTCGATTGGAGCACATTTTGACTGTTTTTTTAAAAACATCATTGTACATTGAAATTTCTGCTTGCGTATGCTTTAGAAGCAAGAATTAATAGGACTACATTCATTATTTCAGCTGAAAAATGCTTAGTTTATGATTTATAGTCAACATTAATGAAATGTCCCCAACAGCGTTTTCAGCCCGAGTGGAGCACATTTTGACTGTTTTTTTAAAAACATCATTGTACATTGAAATTTCTGCTTGCGTATGCTTTAGAAGCAAGAATTAAGAGGACTACATTCATTATTTCAGCTGAAAAATGCTTAGTTTTTGATTTTTAGTCAACATTAATGAAATGTCCCCAACAGCGTTTTCAGCCCGAGTGGAGCACATTTTGACTGTTTTTTTAAAAACATTGTACATTGAAATTTCTGCTTGCGTATGCTTTAGAAGCAAGAATTAAGAGGACTACATTCATTATTTCAGCTGAAAAATGCTTAGTTTATGATTTATAGTCAACATTAATGAAATGTTCCAAACAAGCGTTTTCAGCCCGAGTGGAGCACATTTTGACTGTTTTTTTAAAAACATCATTGTACATTGAAATTTCTGCTTGCGTATGCTTTAGAAGCAAGAATTAAGAGGACTACATTCATTATTTCAGCTAAAAAATGCTTAGTTTTTGATTTATAGTCAACATTAATGAAATGTCCCCAACAGCGTTTTCAGCCCGAGTGGAGTACATTTTGACTGTTTTTTTTAAAAACATCATTGTACATTGAAATTTCTGCTTGCGTATGCTTTAGAAGCAAGAATTAAGAGGACTACATTCATTCTTTCAGCTGAAAAATGCTTAGTTTATGATTTATAGTCAACATTAATGTAATGTCCCCAACAAGCGTTTTCAGCCCGAGTGGAGCACATTTTGACTGTTTTTTTAAAAACATCATTGTACATTGAAATTTCTGCTTGCGTATGCTTTAGAAGCAAGAATTAAGAGGACTACATTCATTATTTCAGCTGAAAAATGCTTAGTTTATGATTTATAGTCAACATTAATGAAATGTTCCAAACAAGCGTTTTCAGCCCGAGTGGAGCACATTTTGACTGTTTTTTTAAAAACATCATTGTACATTGAAATTTCTGCTTGCGTATGCTTTAGAAGCAAGAATTAAGAGGACTACATTCATTCTTTCAGCTGAAAAATGCTTGGTTTATGATTTATAGTCAACATTAATGAAATGTCCCCAACAGCGTTTTCAGCCCGAGTGGAGCACATTTTGACTGTTTTTTTAAAAACATCATTGTACATTGAAATTTCTGCTTGCATATGCTTTAGAAGCAAGAATTAAGTGGACTACATTCATTATTTCAGCTGAAAAATGCTTAGTTTTTGATTTATAGTCAACATTAATGAAATGTCCCCAACAGCGTTTTCAGCCCGAGTGGAGCACATTTTGACTGTTTTTTTAAAAACATCATTGTACATTGAAATTTCTGCTTGCGTATGCTTTAGAAGCAAGAATTAAGAGGACTACATTCATTATTTCAGCTGAAAAATGCTTAGTTTTTGATTTATAGTCAACATTAATGAAATGTCCCCAACAGCGTTTTCAGCCCGAGTGGAGCACATTTTGACTGTTTTTTTAAAAACATCATTGTACATTGAAATTTCTGCTTGCGTATGCTTTAGAAGCAAGAATTAAGAGGACTACATTCATTATTTCAGCTGAAAAATGCTTAGTTTTTGATTTATAGTCAACATTAACGAAATGTCCCCAACAGCGTTTTCAGCCCGAGTGGAGCACATTTTGACTGTTTTTTTAAAAACATCATTGTACATTGAAATTTCTGCTTGCGTATGCTTTAGAAGCAAGAATTAAGAGGACTACATTCATTCTTTCAGCTGAAAAATGCTTAGTTTATGATTTATAGTCAACATTAATGTAATGTCCCCAACAAGCGTTTTCAGCCCGAGTGGAGCACATTTTGACTGTTTTTTTAAAAACATCATTGTACATTGAAATTTCTGCTTGCGTATGCTTTAGAAGCAAGAATTAAGAGGACTACATTCATTATTTCAGCTGAAAAATGCTTAGTTTATGATTTATAGTCAACATTAATGAAATGTTCCAAACAAGCGTTTTCAGCCCGAGTGGAGCACATTTTGACTGTTTTTTTAAAAACATCATTGTACATTGAAATTTCTGCTTGCGTATGCTTTAGAAGCAAGAATTAAGAGGACTACATTCATTATTTCAGCTGAAAAATGCTTAGTTTTTGATTTATAGTCAACATTAATGAAATGTCCCCAACAGCGTTTTCAGCCCGAGTGGAGCACATTTTGACTGTTTTTTTAAAAACATCATTGTACATTGAAATTTCTGCTTGCGTATGCTTTAGAAGCAAGAATTAAGAGGACTACATTCATTATTTCAGCTGAAAAATGCTTAGTTTTTGATTTATAGTCAACATTAACGAAATGTCCCCAACAGCGTTTTCAGCCCGAGTGGAGCACATTTTGACTGTTTTTTTAAAAACATCATTGTACATTGAAATTTCTGCTTGCGTATGCTTTAGAAGCAAGAATTAAGAGGACTACATTCATTATTTCAGCTGAAAAATGCTTAGTTTATGATTTATAGTCAACATTAATGAAATGTCCCCAACAGCGTTTTCAGCCCGAGTGGAGCACATTTTGACTGTTTTTTTAAAAACATCATTGTACATTGAAATTTCTGCTTGCGTATGCTTTAGAAGCAAGAATTAAGAGGACTACATTCATTTTTTCAGCTGAAAAATGCTTGGTTTTTGATTTATAGTCAACATTAATGAAATGTCCCCAACAGCGTTTTCAGCCCGAGTGGAGCACATTTTGACTGTTTTTTTTAAAAACATCATTGTACATTGAAATTTCTGCTTGCGTATGCTTTAGAAGCAAGAATTAAGAGGACTACATTCATTATTTCAGCTGAAAAATGCTTAGTTTATGAATTATAGTCAACATTAATGAAATGTTCCAAACAAGCGTTTTCAGCCCGAGTGGAGCACATTTTGACTGTTTTTTTAAAAACATCATTGTACATTGAAATTTCTGCTTGCATATGCTTTAGGAGCAAGAATTAAGAGGACTACATTCATTATTTCAGCTGAAAAATGCTTAGTTTATGATTTATAGTCAACATTAATGAAATGTTCCAAACAAGCGTTTTCAGCCCGAGTGGAGCACATTTTGACCGTTTTTTTAAAAACATCATTGTACATTGAAATTTCTGTTTGCGTATGCTTTAGAAGCAAGAATTAAGAGGACTACATTCATTATTTCAGCTGAAAAATGCTTAGTTTATGATTTATAGTCAACATTAATGTAATGTCCCAAACAAGCGTTTTCAGCTCGAGTGGAGCACATTTTGACTGTTTTTTTAAAAACATCATTGTACATTGAAATTTCTGCTTGCGTATGCTTTAGAAGCAAGAATTAATAGGACTACATTCATTATTTCAGCTGAAAAATGCTTAGTTTATGATTTATAGTCAACATTAATGAAATGTCCCCAACAGCGTTTTCAGCCCGAGTGGAGCACATTTTGACTGTTTTTTTAAAAACATCATTGTACATTGAAATTTCTGCTTGCATATGCTTTAGAAGCAAGAATTAAGAGGACTACATTCATTATTTCAGCTGAAAAATGCTTAGTTTTTGATTTATAGTCAACATTAATGAAATGTCCCCAACAGCGTTTTCAGCCCGAGTGGAGCACATTTTGACTGTTTTTTTAAAAACATCATTGTACATTGAAATTTCTGCTTGCGTATGCTTTAGAAGCAAGAATTAAGAGGACTACATTCATTATTTCAGCTGAAAAATGCTTAGTTTTTGATTTATAGTCAACATTAACGAAATGTCCCCAACAGCGTTTTCAGCCCGAGTGGAGCACATTTTGACTGTTTTTTTAAAAACATCATTGTACATTGAAATTTCTGCTTGCGTATGCTTTAGAAGCAAGAATTAAGAGGACTACATTCATTATTTCAGCTGAAAAATGCTTAGTTTATGATTTATAGTCAACATTAATGAAATGTCCCCAACAGCGTTTTCAGCCCGAGTGGAGCACATTTTGACTGTTTTTTTAAAAACATCATTGTACATTGAAATTTCTGCTTGCGTATGCTTTAGAAGCAAGAATTAAGAGGACTACATTCATTTTTTCAGCTGAAAAATGCTTGGTTTTTGATTTATAGTCAACATTAATGAAATGTCCCCAACAGCGTTTTCAGCCCGAGTGGAGCACATTTTGACTGTTTTTTTTAAAAACATCATTGTACATTGAAATTTCTGCTTGCGTATGCTTTAGAAGCAAGAATTAAGAGGACTACATTCATTATTTCAGCTGAAAAATGCTTAGTTTATGAATTATAGTCAACATTAATGAAATGTTCCAAACAAGCGTTTTCAGCCCGAGTGGAGCACATTTTGACTGTTTTTTTAAAAACATCATTGTACATTGAAATTTCTGCTTGCATATGCTTTAGGAGCAAGAATTAAGAGGACTACATTCATTATTTCAGCTGAAAAATGCTTAGTTTATGATTTATAGTCAACATTAATGAAATGTTCCAAACAAGCGTTTTCAGCCCGAGTGGAGCACATTTTGACCGTTTTTTTAAAAACATCATTGTACATTGAAATTTCTGTTTGCGTATGCTTTAGAAGCAAGAATTAAGAGGACTACATTCATTATTTCAGCTGAAAAATGCTTAGTTTATGATTTATAGTCAACATTAATGTAATGTCCCAAACAAGCGTTTTCAGCTCGAGTGGAGCACATTTTGACTGTTTTTTTAAAAACATCATTGTACATTGAAATTTCTGCTTGCGTATGCTTTAGAAGCAAGAATTAATAGGACTACATTCATTATTTCAGCTGAAAAATGCTTAGTTTATGATTTATAGTCAACATTAATGAAATGTCCCCAACAGCGTTTTCAGCCCGAGTGGAGCACATTTTGACTGTTTTTTTAAAAACATCATTGTACATTGAAATTTCTGCTTGCGTATGCTTTAGAAGCAAGAATTAAGAGGACTACATTCATTATTTCAGCTGAAAAATGCTTAGTTTTTGATTTATAGTCAACATTAATGAAATGTCCCCAACAGCGTTTTCAGCCCGAGTGGAGCACATTTTGACTGTTTTTTTAAAAACATCATTGTACATTGAAATTTCTGCTTGCGTATGCTTTAGAAGCAAGAATTAAGAGGACTACATTCATTATTTCAGCTGAAAAATGCTTAGTTTTTGATTTATAGTCAACATTAATGAAATGTCCCCAACAGCGTTTTCAGCCTGAGTGGAGCACATTTTGACTGTTTTTTTAAAAACATCATTGTACATTGAAATTTCTGCTTGCGTATGCTTTAGAAGCAAGAATTAAGAGGACTACATTCATTATTTCAGCTGAAAAATGCTTAGTTTATGATTTATAGTCAACATTAATGTAATGTCCCAAACAAGCGTTTTCAGCTCGAGTCGAGCACATTTTGACTGTTTTTTTAAAAACATCATTGTACATTGAAAATTCTGCTTGCGTATGCTTTAGAAGCAAGAATTAATAGGACTACATTCATTATTTCAGCTGAAAAATGCTTAGTTTATGATTTATAGTCAACATTAATGAAATGTCCCCAACAGCGTTTTCAGCCCGAGTGGAGCACATTTTGACTGTTTTTTTTAAAAACATCATTGTACATTGAAATTTCTGCTTGCGTATGCTTTAGAAGCAAGAATTAAGAGGACTACATTCATTATTTCAGCTGAAAAATGCTTAGTTTTTGATTTATAGTCAACATTAATGAAATGTCCCCAACAGTGTTTTCAGCCCGAGTGGAGCACATTTTGACTGTTTTTTTAAAAACATCATTGTACATTGAAATTTCTGCTTGCGTATGCTTTAGAAGCAAGAATTAAGAGGACTACATTCATTATTTCAGCTGAAAAATGCTTAGTTTTTGATTTATAGTCAACATTAATGAAATGTCCCCAACAGCGTTTTCAGCCCGAGTGGAGCACATTTTGACTGTTTTTTTAAAAACATCATTGTACATTGAAATTTCTGCTTGCGTATGCTTTAGAAGCAAGAATTAAGAGGACTACATTCATTATTTCAGCTGAAAAATGCTTAGTTTATGATTTATAGTCAACATTAATGTAATGTCCCCAACAAGCGTTTTCAGCCCGAGTGGAGCACATTTTGACTGTTTTTTTAAAAACATCATTGTACATTGAAATTTCTGCTTGCGTATGCTTTAGAAGCAAGAATTAAGAGGACTACATTCATTATTTCAGCTGAAAAATGCTTAGTTTTTGATTTATAGTCAACATTAATGAAATGTCCCCAACAGCGTTTTCAGCCCGAGTGGAGCACATTTTGACTGTTTTTTTAAAAACATCATTGTACATTGAAATTTCTGCTTGCGTATGCTTTAGAAGCAAGAATTAAGAGGACTACATTCATTATTTCAGCTGAAAAATGCTTAGTTTATGATTTATAGTCAACATTAATGAAATGTTCCAAACAAGCGTTTTCAGCCCGAGTGGAGCACATTTTGACCGTTTTTTTAAAAACATCATTGTACATTGAAATTTCTGTTTGCGTATGCTTTAGAAGCAAGAATTAAGAGGACTACATTCATTATTTCAGCTGAAAAATGCTTAGTTTATGATTTATAGTCAACATTAATGTAATGTCCCCAACAAGCGTTTTCAGCCCGAGTGGAGCACATTTTGACTGTTTTTTTAAAAACATCATTGTACATTGAAATTTCTGCTTGCGTATGCTTTAGAAGCAAGAATTAAGAGGACTACATTCATTATTTCAGCTGAAAAATGCTTAGTTTTTGATTTATAGTCAACATTAATGAAATGTCCCCAACAGCGTTTTCAGCCCGAGTGGAGCACATTTTGACTGTTTTTTTAAAAACATCATTGTACATTGAAATTTCTGCTTGCGTATGCTTTAGAAGCAAGAATTAAGAGGACTACATTCATTATTTCAGCTGAAAAATGCTTAGTTTATGATTTATAGTCAACATTAATGAAATGTTCCAAACAAGCGTTTTCAGCCCGAGTGGAGCACATTTTGACCGTTTTTTTAAAAACATCATTGTACATTGAAATTTCTGTTTGCGTATGCTTTAGAAGCAAGAATTAAGAGGACTACATTCATTATTTCAGCTGAAAAATGCTTAGTTTATGATTTATAGTCAACATTAATGTAATGTCCCCAACAAGCGTTTTCAGCCCGAGTGGAGATCATTTTGACTGTTTTTTTAAAAACATCATTGTACATTGAAATTTCTGCTTGCGTATGCTTTAGAAGCAAGAATTAAGAGGACTACATTCATTATTTTAGCTGAAAAATGCTTAGTTTTTGATTTATAGTCAACATTAACGAAATGTCCCCAACAGCGTTTTCAGCCCGAGTGGAGCACATTTTGACTGTTTTTTTTAAAAACATCATTGTACATTGAAATTTCTGCTTGCGTATGCTTTAGAAGCAAGAATTAAGAGGACTACATTCATTATTTCAGCTGAAAAATGCTTAGTTTATGATTTATAGTCAACATTAATGAAATGTTCCAAACAAGCGTTTTCAGCCCGAGTGGAGCACATTTTGACTGTTTTTTTAAAAACATCATTGTACATTGAAATTTCTGTTTGCGTATGCTTTAGAAGCAAGAATTAAGAGGACTACATTCATTATTTCAGCTGAAAAATGCTTAGTTTTTGATTTATAGTCAACATTAATGAAATGTCCCCAACAGCGTTTTCAGCCCGAGTGGAGTACATTTTGACTGTTTTTTTTAAAAACATCATTGTACATTGAAATTTCTGCTTGCGTATGCTTTAGAAGCAAGAATTAAGAGGACTACATTCATTCTTTCAGCTGAAAAATGCTTAGTTTATGATTTATAGTCAACATTAATGTAATGTCCCCAACAAGCGTTTTCAGCCCGAGTGGAGCACATTTTGACTGTTTTTTTAAAAACATCATTGTACATTGAAATTTCTGCTTGCGTATGCTTTAGAAGCAAGAATTAAGAGGACTACATTCATTATTTCAGCTGAAAAATGCTTAGTTTATGATTTATAGTCAACATTAATGAAATGTTCCAAACAAGCGTTTTCAGCCCGAGTGGAGCACATTTTGACTGTTTTTTTAAAAACATCATTGTACATTGAAATTTCTGCTTGTGTATGCTTTATAAGCAAGAATTAAGAGGACTACATTCATCATTTCAGCTGAAAAATGCTTAGTTTTTGATTTATAGTCAACATTAATGAAATGTCCCCAACAGCGTTTTCAGCTCGAGTGGAGCACATTTTGACTGTTTTTTTAAAAACATCATTGTACATTGAAATTTCTGCTTGCGTATGCTTTAGAAGCAAGAATTAAGAGGACTACATTCATTATTTCAGCTGAAAAATGCTTAGTTTTTGATTTATAGTCAACATTAACGAAATGTCCCCAACAGCGTTTTCAGCCCGAGTGGAGCACATTTTGACTGTTTTTTTAAAAACATCATTGTACATTGAAATTTCTGCTTGCGTATGCTTTAGAAGCAAGAATTAAGAGGACTACATTCATTTTTTCAGCTGAAAAATGCTTGGTTTTTGATTTATAGTCAACATTAATGAAATGTCCCCAACAGCGTTTTCAGCCCGAGTGGAGCACATTTTGACTGTTTTTTTTAAAAACATCATTGTACATTGAAATTTCTGCTTGCGTATGCTTTAGAAGCAAGAATTAAGAGGACTACATTCATTATTTCAGCTGAAAAATGCTTAGTTTATGAATTATAGTCAACATTAATGAAATGTTCCAAACAAGCGTTTTCAGCCCGAGTGGAGCACATTTTGACTGTTTTTTTAAAAACATCATTGTACATTGAAATTTCTGCTTGCATATGCTTTAGGAGCAAGAATTAAGAGGACTACATTCATTATTTCAGCTGAAAAATGCTTAGTTTATGATTTATAGTCAACATTAATGAAATGTTCCAAACAAGCGTTTTCAGCCCGAGTGGAGCACATTTTGACCGTTTTTTTAAAAACATCATTGTACATTGAAATTTCTGTTTGCGTATGCTTTAGAAGCAAGAATTAAGAGGACTACATTCATTATTTCAGCTGAAAAATGCTTAGTTTATGATTTATAGTCAACATTAATGTAATGTCCCAAACAAGCGTTTTCAGCTCGAGTGGAGCACATTTTGACTGTTTTTTTAAAAACATCATTGTACATTGAAATTTCTGCTTGCGTATGCTTTAGAAGCAAGAATTAATAGGACTACATTCATTATTTCAGCTGAAAAATGCTTAGTTTATGATTTATAGTCAACATTAATGAAATGTCCCCAACAGCGTTTTCAGCCCGAGTGGAGCACATTTTGACTGTTTTTTTAAAAACATCATTGTACATTGAAATTTCTGCTTGCGTATGCTTTAGAAGCAAGAATTAAGAGGACTACATTCATTATTTCAGCTGAAAAATGCTTAGTTTTTGATTTATAGTCAACATTAATGAAATGTCCCCAACAGCGTTTTCAGCCCGAGTGGAGCACATTTTGACTGTTTTTTTAAAAACATTGTACATTGAAATTTCTGCTTGCGTATGCTTTAGAAGCAAGAATTAAGAGGACTACATTCATTATTTCAGCTGAAAAATGATTAGTTTATGATTTATAGTCAACATTAATGTAATGTTCCAAACAAGCGTTTTCAGCCCGAGTGGAGCACATTTTGACTGTTTTTTTAAAAACATCATTGTACATTGAAATTTCTGCTTGCGTATGCTTTAGAAGCAAGAATTAAGAGGACTACATTCATTATTTCAGCTAAAAAATGCTTAGTTTTTGATTTATAGTCAACATTAATGAAATGTCCCCAACAGCGTTTTCAGCCCGAGTGGAGTACATTTTGACTGTTTTTTTTAAAAACATCATTGTACATTGAAATTTCTGCTTGCGTATGCTTTAGAAGCAAGAATTAAGAGGACTACATTCATTCTTTCAGCTGAAAAATGCTTAGTTTATGATTTATAGTCAACATTAATGTAATGTCCCCAACAAGCGTTTTCAGCCCGAGTGGAGCACATTTTGACTGTTTTTTTAAAAACATCATTGTACATTGAAATTTCTGCTTGCGTATGCTTTAGAAGCAAGAATTAAGAGGACTACATTCATTATTTCAGCTGAAAAATGCTTAGTTTATGATTTATAGTCAACATTAATGAAATGTTCCAAACAAGCGTTTTCAGCCCGAGTGGAGCACATTTTGACTGTTTTTTTAAAAACATCATTGTACATTGAAATTTCTGCTTGCGTATGCTTTAGAAGCAAGAATTAAGAGGACTACATTCATTATTTCAGCTGAAAAATGCTTAGTTTTTGATTTATAGTCAACATTAATGAAATGTCCCCAACAGCGTTTTCAGCCCGAGTGGAGCACATTTTGACTGTTTTTTTAAAAACATCATTGTACATTGAAATTTCTGCTTGCGTATGCTTTAGAAGCAAGAATTAAGAGGACTACATTCATTATTTCAGCTGAAAAATGCTTAGTTTAAGATTTATAGTCAACATTAATGAAATGTTCCAAACAAGCGTTTTCAGCCCGAGTGGAGCACATTTTGACTGTTTTTTTAAAAACATCATTGTACATTGAAATTTCTGCTTGCGTATGCTTTAGAAGCAAGAATTAAGAGGACTACATTCATTATTTCAGCTGAAAAATGCTTAGTTTTTGATTTATAGTCAACATTAATGAAATGTCCCCAACAGCGTTTTCAGCCCGAGTGGAGCACATTTTGACTGTTTTTTTAAAAACATCATTGTACATTGAAATTTCTGCTTGCGTGTGCTTTAGAAGCAAGAATTAAGAGGACTACATTCATTATTTCAGCTGAAAAATGCTTAGTTTATGATTTATAGTCAACATTAATGAAATGTTCCAAACAAGCGTTTTCAGCCCGAGTGGAGCACATTTTGACTGTTTTTTTAAAAACATCATTGTACATTGAAATTTCTGCTTGCGTATGCTTTAGAAGCAAGAATTAAGAGGACTACATTCATTATTTCAGCTGAAAAATGCTTAGTTTTTGATTTATAGTCAACATTAATGAAATGTCCCCAACAGCGTTTTCAGCCCGAGTGGAGTACATTTTGACTGTTTTTTTTAAAAACATCATTGTACATTGAAATTTCTGCTTGCGTATGCTTTAGAAGCAAGAATTAAGAGGACTACATTCATTATTTCAGCTGAAAAATGCTTAGTTTTTGATTTATAGTCAACATTAATGAAATGTCCCCAACAGCGTTTTCAGCCCGAGTGGAGCACATTTTGACTGTTTTTTTAAAAACATCATTGTACATTGAAATTTCTGCTTGCGTATGCTTTAGAAGCAAGAATTAAGAGGACTACATTCATTATTTCAGCTGAAAAATGCTTAGTTTTTGATTTATAGTCAACATTAATGAAATGTCCCCAACAGCGTTTTCAGCCCGAGTGGAGCACATTTTGACTGTTTTTTTAAAAACATCATTGTACATTGAAATTTCTGCTTGCGTATGCTTTAGAAGCAAGAATTAAGAGGACTACATTCATTATTTCAGCTGAAAAATGCTTAGTTTATGATTTATAGTCAACATTAATGAAATGTTCCAAACAAGCGTTTTCAGCCCGAGTGGAGCACATTTTGACTGTTTTTTTAAAAACATCATTGTACATTGAAATTTCTGCTTGCGTATGCTTTAGAAGCAAGAATTAAGAGGACTACATTCATTATTTCAGCTAAAAAATGCTTAGTTTTTGATTTATAGTCAACATTAATGAAATGTCCCCAACAGCGTTTTCAGCCCGAGTGGAGTACATTTTGACTGTTTTTTTTAAAAACATCATTGTACATTGAAATTTCTGCTTGCGTATGCTTTAGAAGCAAGAATTAAGAGGACTACATTCATTCTTTCAGCTGAAAAATGCTTAGTTTATGATTTATAGTCAACATTAATGTAATGTCCCCAACAAGCGTTTTCAGCCCGAGTGGAGCACATTTTGACTGTTTTTTTAAAAACATCATTGTACATTGAAATTTCTGCTTGCGTATGCTTTAGAAGCAAGAATTAAGAGGACTACATTCATTATTTCAGCTGAAAAATGCTTAGTTTATGATTTATAGTCAACATTAATGAAATGTTCCAAACAAGCGTTTTCAGCCCGAGTGGAGCACATTTTGACTGTTTTTTTAAAAACATCATTGTACATTGAAATTTCTGCTTGCGTATGCTTTAGAAGCAAGAATTAAGAGGACTACATTCATTATTTCAGCTGAAAAATGCTTAGTTTTTGATTTATAGTCAACATTAACGAAATGTCCCCAACAGCGTTTTCAGCCCGAGTGGAGCACATTTTGACTGTTTTTTTAAAAACATCATTGTACATTGAAATTTCTGCTTGCGTATGCTTTAGAAGCAAGAATTAAGAGGACTACATTCATTATTTCAGCTGAAAAATGCTTAGTTTATGATTTATAGTCAACATTAATGAAATGTCCCCAACAGCGTTTTCAGCCCGAGTGGAGCACATTTTGACTGTTTTTTTAAAAACATCATTGTACATTGAAATTTCTGCTTGCGTATGCTTTAGAAGCAAGAATTAAGAGGACTACATTCATTTTTTCAGCTGAAAAATGCTTGGTTTTTGATTTATAGTCAACATTAATGAAATGTCCCCAACAGCGTTTTCAGCCCGAGTGGAGCACATTTTGACTGTTTTTTTTAAAAACATCATTGTACATTGAAATTTCTGCTTGCGTATGCTTTAGAAGCAAGAATTAAGAGGACTACATTCATTATTTCAGCTGAAAAATGCTTAGTTTATGAATTATAGTCAACATTAATGAAATGTTCCAAACAAGCGTTTTCAGCCCGAGTGGAGCACATTTTGACTGTTTTTTTAAAAACATCATTGTACATTGAAATTTCTGCTTGCATATGCTTTAGGAGCAAGAATTAAGAGGACTACATTCATTATTTCAGCTGAAAAATGCTTAGTTTATGATTTATAGTCAACATTAATGAAATGTTCCAAACAAGCGTTTTCAGCCCGAGTGGAGCACATTTTGACCGTTTTTTTAAAAACATCATTGTACATTGAAATTTCTGTTTGCGTATGCTTTAGAAGCAAGAATTAAGAGGACTACATTCATTATTTCAGCTGAAAAATGCTTAGTTTATGATTTATAGTCAACATTAATGTAATGTCCCAAACAAGCGTTTTCAGCTCGAGTGGAGCACATTTTGACTGTTTTTTTAAAAACATCATTGTACATTGAAATTTCTGCTTGCGTATGCTTTAGAAGCAAGAATTAATAGGACTACATTCATTATTTCAGCTGAAAAATGCTTAGTTTATGATTTATAGTCAACATTAATGAAATGTCCCCAACAGCGTTTTCAGCCCGAGTGGAGCACATTTTGACTGTTTTTTTAAAAACATCATTGTACATTGAAATTTCTGCTTGCATATGCTTTAGAAGCAAGAATTAAGAGGACTACATTCATTATTTCAGCTGAAAAATGCTTAGTTTTTGATTTATAGTCAACATTAATGAAATGTCCCCAACAGCGTTTTCAGCCCGAGTGGAGCACATTTTGACTGTTTTTTTAAAAACATCATTGTACATTGAAATTTCTGCTTGCGTATGCTTTAGAAGCAAGAATTAAGAGGACTACATTCATTATTTCAGCTGAAAAATGCTTAGTTTTTGATTTATAGTCAACATTAACGAAATGTCCCCAACAGCGTTTTCAGCCCGAGTGGAGCACATTTTGACTGTTTTTTTAAAAACATCATTGTACATTGAAATTTCTGCTTGCGTATGCTTTAGAAGCAAGAATTAAGAGGACTACATTCATTATTTCAGCTGAAAAATGCTTAGTTTATGATTTATAGTCAACATTAATGAAATGTCCCCAACAGCGTTTTCAGCCCGAGTGGAGCACATTTTGACTGTTTTTTTAAAAACATCATTGTACATTGAAATTTCTGCTTGCGTATGCTTTAGAAGCAAGAATTAAGAGGACTACATTCATTTTTTCAGCTGAAAAATGCTTGGTTTTTGATTTATAGTCAACATTAATGAAATGTCCCCAACAGCGTTTTCAGCCCGAGTGGAGCACATTTTGACTGTTTTTTTTAAAAACATCATTGTACATTGAAATTTCTGCTTGCGTATGCTTTAGAAGCAAGAATTAAGAGGACTACATTCATTATTTCAGCTGAAAAATGCTTAGTTTATGAATTATAGTCAACATTAATGAAATGTTCCAAACAAGCGTTTTCAGCCCGAGTGGAGCACATTTTGACTGTTTTTTTAAAAACATCATTGTACATTGAAATTTCTGCTTGCATATGCTTTAGGAGCAAGAATTAAGAGGACTACATTCATTATTTCAGCTGAAAAATGCTTAGTTTATGATTTATAGTCAACATTAATGAAATGTTCCAAACAAGCGTTTTCAGCCCGAGTGGAGCACATTTTGACCGTTTTTTTAAAAACATCATTGTACATTGAAATTTCTGTTTGCGTATGCTTTAGAAGCAAGAATTAAGAGGACTACATTCATTATTTCAGCTGAAAAATGCTTAGTTTATGATTTATAGTCAACATTAATGTAATGTCCCAAACAAGCGTTTTCAGCTCGAGTGGAGCACATTTTGACTGTTTTTTTAAAAACATCATTGTACATTGAAATTTCTGCTTGCGTATGCTTTAGAAGCAAGAATTAATAGGACTACATTCATTATTTCAGCTGAAAAATGCTTAGTTTATGATTTATAGTCAACATTAATGAAATGTCCCCAACAGCGTTTTCAGCCCGAGTGGAGCACATTTTGACTGTTTTTTTAAAAACATCATTGTACATTGAAATTTCTGCTTGCGTATGCTTTAGAAGCAAGAATTAAGAGGACTACATTCATTATTTCAGCTGAAAAATGCTTAGTTTTTGATTTATAGTCAACATTAATGAAATGTCCCCAACAGCGTTTTCAGCCCGAGTGGAGCACATTTTGACTGTTTTTTTAAAAACATCATTGTACATTGAAATTTCTGCTTGCGTATGCTTTAGAAGCAAGAATTAAGAGGACTACATTCATTATTTCAGCTGAAAAATGCTTAGTTTTTGATTTATAGTCAACATTAATGAAATGTCCCCAACAGCGTTTTCAGCCTGAGTGGAGCACATTTTGACTGTTTTTTTAAAAACATCATTGTACATTGAAATTTCTGCTTGCGTATGCTTTAGAAGCAAGAATTAAGAGGACTACATTCATTATTTCAGCTGAAAAATGCTTAGTTTATGATTTATAGTCAACATTAATGTAATGTCCCAAACAAGCGTTTTCAGCTCGAGTCGAGCACATTTTGACTGTTTTTTTAAAAACATCATTGTACATTGAAATTTCTGCTTGCGTATGCTTTAGAAGCAAGAATTAATAGGACTACATTCATTATTTCAGCTGAAAAATGCTTAGTTTATGATTTATAGTCAACATTAATGAAATGTCCCCAACAGCGTTTTCAGCCCGAGTGGAGCACATTTTGACTGTTTTTTTTAAAAACATCATTGTACATTGAAATTTCTGCTTGCGTATGCTTTAGAAGCAAGAATTAAGAGGACTACATTCATTATTTCAGCTGAAAAATGCTTAGTTTTTGATTTATAGTCAACATTAATGAAATGTCCCCAACAGTGTTTTCAGCCCGAGTGGAGCACATTTTGACTGTTTTTTTAAAAACATCATTGTACATTGAAATTTCTGCTTGCGTATGCTTTAGAAGCAAGAATTAAGAGGACTACATTCATTATTTCAGCTGAAAAATGCTTAGTTTTTGATTTATAGTCAACATTAATGAAATGTCCCCAACAGCGTTTTCAGCCCGAGTGGAGCACATTTTGACTGTTTTTTTAAAAACATCATTGTACATTGAAATTTCTGCTTGCGTATGCTTTAGAAGCAAGAATTAAGAGGACTACATTCATTATTTCAGCTGAAAAATGCTTAGTTTATGATTTATAGTCAACATTAATGAAATGTTCCAAACAAGCGTTTTCAGCCCGAGTGGAGCACATTTTGACTGTTTTTTTAAAAACATCATTGTACATTGAAATTTCTGCTTGCGTATGCTTTAGAAGCAAGAATTAAGAGGACTACATTCATTATTTCAGCTGAAAAATGCTTAGTTTTTGATTTATAGTCAACATTAATGAAATGTCCCCAACAGAGTTTTCAGCCCGAGTGGAGCACATTTTGACTGTTTTTTTAAAAACATCATTGTACATTGAAATTTCTGCTTGCGTATGCTTTAGAAGCAAGAATTAAGAGGACTACATTCATTATTTCAGCTGAAAAATGCTTAGTTTTTGATTTATAGTCAACATTAATGAAATGTCCCCAACAGCGTTTTCAGCCCGAGTGGAGCACATTTTGACTGTTTTTTTAAAAACATCATTGTACATTGAAATTTCTGCTTGCGTATGCTTTAGAAGCAAGAATTAAGAGGACTACATTCATTATTTCAGCTGAAAAATGCTTAGTTTATGATTTATAGTCAACATTAATGAAATGTTCCAAACAAGCGTTTTCAGCCCGAGTGGAGCACATTTTGACCGTTTTTTTAAAAACATCATTGTACATTGAAATTTCTGTTTGCGTATGCTTTAGAAGCAAGAATTAAGAGGACTACATTCATTATTTCAGCTGAAAAATGCTTAGTTTATGATTTATAGTCAACATTAATGTAATGTCCCCAACAAGCGTTTTCAGCCCGAGTGGAGCACATTTTGACTGTTTTTTTAAAAACATCATTGTACATTGAAATTTCTGCTTGCGTATGCTTTAGAAGCAAGAATTAAGAGGACTACATTCATTATTTCAGCTGAAAAATGCTTAGTTTTTGATTTATAGTCAACATTAATGAAATGTCCCCAACAGCGTTTTCAGCCCGAGTGGAGCACATTTTGACTGTTTTTTTAAAAACATCATTGTACATTGAAATTTCTGCTTGCGTATGCTTTAGAAGCAAGAATTAAGAGGACTACATTCATTATTTCAGCTGAAAAATGCTTAGTTTATGATTTATAGTCAACATTAATGAAATGTTCCAAACAAGCGTTTTCAGCCCGAGTGGAGCACATTTTGACCGTTTTTTTAAAAACATCATTGTACATTGAAATTTCTGTTTGCGTATGCTTTAGAAGCAAGAATTAAGAGGACTACATTCATTATTTCAGCTGAAAAATGCTTAGTTTATGATTTATAGTCAACATTAATGTAATGTCCCCAACAAGCGTTTTCAGCCCGAGTGGAGATCATTTTGACTGTTTTTTTAAAAACATCATTGTACATTGAAATTTCTGCTTGCGTATGCTTTAGAAGCAAGAATTAAGAGGACTACATTCATTATTTTAGCTGAAAAATGCTTAGTTTTTGATTTATAGTCAACATTAACGAAATGTCCCCAACAGCGTTTTCAGCCCGAGTGGAGCACATTTTGACTGTTTTTTTTAAAAACATCATTGTACATTGAAATTTCTGCTTGCGTATGCTTTAGAAGCAAGAATTAAGAGGACTACATTCATTATTTCAGCTGAAAAATGCTTAGTTTATGATTTATAGTCAACATTAATGAAATGTTCCAAACAAGCGTTTTCAGCCCGAGTGGAGCACATTTTGACTGTTTTTTTAAAAACATCATTGTACATTGAAATTTCTGTTTGCGTATGCTTTAGAAGCAAGAATTAAGAGGACTACATTCATTATTTCAGCTGAAAAATGCTTAGTTTTTGATTTATAGTCAACATTAATGAAATGTCCCCAACAGCGTTTTCAGCCCGAGTGGAGTACATTTTGACTGTTTTTTTTAAAAACATCATTGTACATTGAAATTTCTGCTTGCGTATGCTTTAGAAGCAAGAATTAAGAGGACTACATTCATTCTTTCAGCTGAAAAATGCTTAGTTTATGATTTATAGTCAACATTAATGTAATGTCCCCAACAAGCGTTTTCAGCCCGAGTGGAGCACATTTTGACTGTTTTTTTAAAAACATCATTGTACATTGAAATTTCTGCTTGCGTATGCTTTAGAAGCAAGAATTAAGAGGACTACATTCATTATTTCAGCTGAAAAATGCTTAGTTTATGATTTATAGTCAACATTAATGAAATGTTCCAAACAAGCGTTTTCAGCCCGAGTGGAGCACATTTTGACTGTTTTTTTAAAAACATCATTGTACATTGAAATTTCTGCTTGTGTATGCTTTATAAGCAAGAATTAAGAGGACTACATTCATCATTTCAGCTGAAAAATGCTTAGTTTTTGATTTATAGTCAACATTAATGAAATGTCCCCAACAGCGTTTTCAGCTCGAGTGGAGCACATTTTGACTGTTTTTTTAAAAACATCATTGTACATTGAAATTTCTGCTTGCGTATGCTTTAGAAGCAAGAATTAAGAGGACTACATTCATTATTTCAGCTGAAAAATGCTTAGTTTTTGATTTATAGTCAACATTAACGAAATGTCCCCAACAGCGTTTTCAGCCCGAGTGGAGCACATTTTGACTGTTTTTTTAAAAACATCATTGTACATTGAAATTTCTGCTTGCGTATGCTTTAGAAGCAAGAATTAAGAGGACTACATTCATTTTTTCAGCTGAAAAATGCTTGGTTTTTGATTTATAGTCAACATTAATGAAATGTCCCCAACAGCGTTTTCAGCCCGAGTGGAGCACATTTTGACTGTTTTTTTTAAAAACATCATTGTACATTGAAATTTCTGCTTGCGTATGCTTTAGAAGCAAGAATTAAGAGGACTACATTCATTATTTCAGCTGAAAAATGCTTAGTTTATGAATTATAGTCAACATTAATGAAATGTTCCAAACAAGCGTTTTCAGCCCGAGTGGAGCACATTTTGACTGTTTTTTTAAAAACATCATTGTACATTGAAATTTCTGCTTGCATATGCTTTAGGAGCAAGAATTAAGAGGACTACATTCATTATTTCAGCTGAAAAATGCTTAGTTTATGATTTATAGTCAACATTAATGAAATGTTCCAAACAAGCGTTTTCAGCCCGAGTGGAGCACATTTTGACCGTTTTTTTAAAAACATCATTGTACATTGAAATTTCTGTTTGCGTATGCTTTAGAAGCAAGAATTAAGAGGACTACATTCATTATTTCAGCTGAAAAATGCTTAGTTTATGATTTATAGTCAACATTAATGTAATGTCCCAAACAAGCGTTTTCAGCCCGAGTGGAGCACATTTTGACTGTTTTTTTAAAAACATCATTGTACATTGAAATTTCTGCTTGCGTATGCTTTAGAAGCAAGAATTAAGAGGACTACATTCATTCTTTCAGCTGAAAAATGCTTGGTTTATGATTTATAGTCAACATTAATGAAATGTCCCCAACAGCGTTTTCAGCCCGAGTGGAGCACATTTTGACTGTTTTTTTAAAAACATCATTGTACATTGAAATTTCTGCTTGCATATGCTTTAGAAGCAAGAATTAAGTGGACTACATTCATTATTTCAGCTGAAAAATGCTTAGTTTTTGATTTATAGTCAACATTAATGAAATGTCCCCAACAGCGTTTTCAGCCCGAGTGGAGCACATTTTGACTGTTTTTTTAAAAACATCATTGTACATTGAAATTTCTGCTTGCGTATGCTTTAGAAGCAAGAATTAAGAGGACTACATTCATTATTTCAGCTGAAAAATGCTTAGTTTTTGATTTATAGTCAACATTAATGAAATGTCCCCAACAGCGTTTTCAGCCCGAGTGGAGCACATTTTGACTGTTTTTTTTAAAAACATCATTGTACATTGAAATTTCTGCTTGCGTATGCTTTAGAAGCAAGAATTAAGAGGACTACATTCATTATTTCAGCTGAAAAATGCTTAGTTTATGATTTATAGTCAACATTAATGTAATGTCCCAAACAAGCGTTTTCAGCCCGAGTGGAGCACATTTTGACTGTTTTTTAAAAACATCATTTTACATTGAAATTTCTGCTTGCGTATGCTTCAGAAGCAAGAATTAAGAGGACTACATTCATAATTTCAGCTGAAAAATGCTTAGTTTATGATTTATAGTCAACATTAATGAAATGTTCCAAACAAGCGTTTTCAGCCCGAGTGGAGCACATTTTGACTGTTTTTTTAAAAACATCATTGTACATTGAAATTTCTGTTTGCGTATGCTTTAGAAGCAAGAATTAAGAGGACTACATTCATTATTTCAGCTGAAAAATGCTTATTTTATGATTTATAGTCAACATTAATGTAATGTCCCAAACAAGCGTTTTCAGCCCGAGTGGAGCACATTTTGACTGTTTTTTAAAAACATCATTGTACATTGAAATTTCTGCTTGCGTATGCTTTAGAAGCAAGAATTAAGAGGACTACATTCATTATTTCAGCTGAAAAATGCTTAGTTTATTATTTATAGTCAACATTAATGTAATGTCCCAAACAAGCGTTTTCAGCCCGAGTGGAGCACATTTTGACTGTTTTTTTAAAAACATCATTGTACATTGAAATTTCTGCTTGCGTATGCTTTAGAAGCAAGAATTAGGAGGACTACATTCATTATTTCGGCTGAAAAATGCTTAGTTTATGATTTATAGTCAACATTAATGAAATGTCCCCAACAGCGTTTTCAGCCCGAGTGGAGCACATTTTGACTGTTTTTTTAAAAACATCATTGTACATTGAAATTTCTGCTTGCGTATGCTTTAGAAGCAAGAATTAAGAGGACTACATTCATTATTTCAGCTGAAAAATGCTTAGTTTTTGACTTATAGTCAACATTAATGAAATGTCCCCAACAGCGTTTTCAGCCCGAGTGGAGCACATTTTGACTGTTTTTTTTTAAAAACATCATTGTACATTGAAATTTCTGCTTGCGTATGCTTTAGAAGCAAGAATTAAGAGGACTACATTCATTATTTCAGCTGAAAAATGCTTAGTTTATGAATTATAGTCAACATTAATGAAATGTTCCAAACAAGCGTTTTCAGCCCGAGTGGAGCACATTTTGACCGTTTTTTTAAAAACATCATTGTACATTGAAATTTCTGTTTGCGTATGCTTTAGAAGCAAGAATTAAGAGGACTACATTCATTATTTCAGCTGAAAAATGCTTAGTTTATGATTTATAGTCAACATTAATGTAATGTCCCAAACAAGCGTTTTCAGCCCGAGTGGAGCACATTTTGACTGTTTTTTTAAAAACATCATTGTACATTGAAATTTCTGCTTGCGTATGCTTTAGAAGCAAGAATTAAGAGGACTACATTCATTCTTTCAGCTGAAAAATGCTTGGTTTATGATTTATAGTCAACATTAATGAAATGTCCCCAACAGCGTTTTCAGCCCGAGTGGAGCACATTTTGACTGTTTTTTTAAAAACATCATTGTACATTGAAATTTCTGCTTGCATATGCTTTAGAAGCAAGAATTAAGTGGACTACATTCATTATTTCAGCTGAAAAATGCTTAGTTTTTGATTTATAGTCAACATTAATGAAATGTCCCCAACAGCGTTTTCAGCCCGAGTGGAGCACATTTTGACTGTTTTTTTAAAAACATCATTGTACATTGAAATTTCTGCTTGCGTATGCTTTAGAAGCAAGAATTAAGAGGACTACATTCATTATTTCAGCTGAAAAATGCTTAGTTTATTATTTATAGTCAACATTAATGTAATGTCCCAAACAAGCGTTTTCAGCCCGAGTGGAGCACATTTTGACTGTTTTTTTAAAAACATCATTGTACATTGAAATTTCTGCTTGCGTATGCTTTAGAAGCAAGAATTAAGAGGACTACATTCATTCTTTCAGCTGAAAAATGCTTGGTTTATGATTTATAGTCAACATTAATGAAATGTCCCCAACAGCGTTTTCAGCCCGAGTGGAGCACAATTTGACTGTTTTTTTTAAAAACATCATTGTACATTGAAATTTCTGCTTGCATTTGCTTTAGAAGCAAGAATTAAGAGGACTACATTCATTATTTCAGCTGAAAAATGCTTAGTTTTTGATTTATAGTCAACATTAATGAAATGTCCCCAACAGCGTTTTCAGCCCGAGTGGAGCACATTTTGACTGTTTTTTTAAAAACATCATTGTACATTGAAATTTCTGCTTGCGTATGCTTTAGAAGCAAGAATTAAGAGGACTACATTCATTATTTCAGCTGAAAAATGCTTAGTTTATTATTTATAGTCAACATTAATGTAATGTCCCAAACAAGCGTTTTCAGCCCGAGTGGAGCACATTTTGACTGTTTTTTTAAAAACATCATTGTACATTGAAATTTCTGCTTGCGTATGCTTTAGAAGCAAGAATTAGGAGGACTACATTCATTATTTCGGCTGAAAAATGCTTAGTTTATGATTTATAGTCAACATTAATGAAATGTCCCCAACAGCGTTTTCAGCCCGAGTGGAGCACATTTTGACTGTTTTTTTAAAAACATCATTGTACATTGAAATTTCTGCTTGCGTATGCTTTAGAAGCAAGAATTAAGAGGACTACATTCATTATTTCAGCTGAAAAATGCTTAGTTTTTGATTTATAGTCAACATTAATGAAATGTCCCCAACAGCGTTTTCAGCCCGAGTGGAGCACATTTTGACTGTTTTTTTTAAAAACATCATTGTACATTGAAATTTCTGCTTGCGTATGCTTTAGAAGCAAGAATTAAGAGGACTACATTCATTATTTCAGCTGAAAAATGCTTAGTTTATGAATTATAGTCAACATTAATGAAATGTTCCAAACAAGCGTTTTCAGCCCGAGTGGAGCACATTTTGACCGTTTTTTTAAAAACATCATTGTACATTGAAATTTCTGCTTGCGTATGCTTTAGAAGCAAGAATTAAGAGGACTACATTCATTATTTCAGCTGAAAAATGCTTATTTTATGATTTATAGTCAACATTAATGTAATGTCCCAAACAAGCGTTTTCAGCCCGAGTGGAGCACATTTTGACTGTTTTTTAAAAACATCATTGTACATTGAAATTTCTGCTTGCGTATGCTTTAGAAGCAAGAATTAAGAGGACTACATTCATTATTTCAGCTGAAAAATGCTTAGTTTATTATTTTAAGTCAACATTAATGTAATGTCCCAAACAAGCGTTTTCAGCCCGAGTGGAGCACATTTTGACTGTTTTTTTAAAAACATCATTGTACATTGAAATTTCTGCTTGCGTATGCTTTAGAAGCAAGAATTAGGAGGACTACATTCATTATTTCGGCTGAAAAATGCTTAGTTTATGATTTATAGTCAACATTAATGAAATGTCCCCAACAGCGTTTTCAGCCCGAGTGGAGCACATTTTGACTGTTTTTTTTAAAAACATCATTGTACATTGAAATTTCTGCTTGCGTATGCTTTAGAAGCAAGAATTAAGAGGACTACATTCATTATTTCAGCTGAAAAATGCTTAGTTTATGAATTATAGTCAACATTAATGAAATGTTCCAAACAAGCGTTTTCAGCCCGAGTGGAGCACATTTTGACCGTTTTTTTAAAAACATCATTGTACATTGAAATTTCTGTTTGCGTATGCTTTAGAAGCAAGAATTAAGAGGACTACATTCATTATTTCAGCTGAAAAATGCTTAGTTTATGATTTATAGTCAACATTAATGTAATGTCCCAAACAAGCGTTTTCAGCCCGAGTGGAGCACATTTTGACTGTTTTTTTAAAAACATCATTGTACATTGAAATTTCTGCTTGCGTATGCTTTAGAAGCAAGAATTAAGAGGACTACATTCATTATTTCAGCTGAAAAATGCTTAGTTTATGATTTATAGTCAACATTAATGTAATGTCCCAAACAAGCGTTTTCAGCCCGAGTGGAGCACATTTTGACTGTTTTTTTAAAAACATCATTGTACATTGAAATTTCTGCTTGCGTATGCTTTAGAAGCAAGAATTAAGAGGACTACATTCATTATTTTAGCTGAAAAATGCTTAGTTTATTATTTATAGTCAACATTAATGTAATGTCCCAAACAAGCGTTTTCAGCCCGAGTGGAGCACATTTTGACTGTTTTTTTAAAAACATCATTGTACATTGAAATTTCTGCTTGCATATGCTTTAGAAGCAAGAATTAGGAGGACTACATTCATTATTTCGGCTGAAAAATGCTTAGTTTATGATTTATAGTCAACATTAATGAAATGTCCCCAACAGCGTTTTCAGCCCGAGTGGAGCACATTTTGACTGTTTTTTTTAAAAACATCATTGTACATTGAAATTTCTGCTTGCGTATGCTTTAGAAGCAAGAATTAAGAGGACTACATTCATTATTTCAGCTGAAAAATGCTTAGTTTATGAATTATAGTCAACATTAATGAAATGTTCCAAACAAGCGTTTTCAGCCCGAGTGGAGCACATTTTGACCGTTTTTTTAAAAACATCATTGTACATTGAAATTTCTGTTTGCGTATGCTTTAGAAGCAAGAATTAAGAGGACTACATTCATTATTTCAGCTGAAAAATGCTTAGTTTATGATTTATAGTCAACATTAATGTAATGTCCCAAACAAGCGTTTTCAGCCCGAGTGGAGCACATTTTGACTGTTTTTTTAAAAACATCATTGTACATTGAAATTTCTGCTTGCGTATGCTTTAGAAGCAAGAATTAAGAGGACTACATTCATTATTTCAGCTGAAAAATGCTTAGTTTATGATTTATAGTCAACATTAATGTAATGTCCCAAACAAGCGTTTTCAGCCCGAGTGGAGCACATTTTGACTGTTTTTTTAAAAACATCATTGTACATTGAAATTTCTGCTTGCGTATGCTTTAGAAGCAAGAATTAAGAGGACTACATTCATTATTTTAGCTGAAAAATGCTTAGTTTATTATTTATAGTCAACATTAATGTAATGTCCCAAACAAGCGTTTTCAGCCCGAGTGGAGCACATTTTGACTGTTTTTTTAAAAACATCATTGTACATTGAAATTTCTGCTTGCGTATGCTTTAGAAGCAAGAATTAGGAGGACTACATTCATTATTTCGGCTGAAAAATGCTTAGTTTATGATTTATAGTCAACATTAATGAAATGTCCCCAACAGCGTTTTCAGCCCGAGTGGAGCACATTTTGACTGTTTTTTTAAAAACATCATTGTACATTGAAATTTCTGCTTGCGTATGCTTTAGAAGCAAGAATTAAGAGGACTACATTCATTATTTCAGCTGAAAAATGCTTAGTTTTTGATTTATAGTCAACATTAATGAAATGTCCCCAACAGCGTTTTCAGCCCGAGTGGAGCACATTTTGACTGTTTTTTTTAAAAACATCATTGTACATTGAAATTTCTGCTTGCGTATGCTTTAGAAGCAAGAATTAAGAGGACTACATTTATTATTTCAGCTGAAAAATGCTTAGTTTATGAATTATAGTCAACATTAATGAAATGTTCCAAACAAGCGTTTTCAGCCCGAGTGGAGCACATTTTGACCGTTTTTTTAAAAACATCATTGTACATTGAAATTTCTGTTTGCGTATGCTTTAGAAGCAAGAATTAAGAGGACTACATTCATTATTTCAGCTGAAAAATGCTTAGTTTATGATTTATAGTCAACATTAATGTAATGTCCCAAACAAGCGTTTTCAGCCCGAGTGGAGCACATTTTGACTGTTTTTTTAAAAACATCATTGTACATTGAAATTTCTGCTTGCGTATGCTTTAGAAGCAAGAATTAAGAGGACTACATTCATCATTTCGGCTGAAAAATGCTTAGTTTATGATTTATAGTCAACATTAATGAAATGTCCCCAACAGCGTTTTCAGCCCGAGTGGAGCACATTTTGACTGTTTTTTTAAAAACATCATTGTACATTGAAATTTCTGCTTGCGTATGCTTTAGAAGCAAGAATTAAGAGGACTACATTCATTATTTCAGCTGAAAAATGCTTAGTTTTTGATTTATAGTCAACATTAATGAAATGTCCCCAACAGCGTTTTCAGCCCGAGTGGAGCACATTTTGACTGTTTTTTTTAAAAACATCATTGTACATTGAAATTTCTGCTTGCGTATGCTTTAGAAGCAAGAATTAAGAGGACTACATTCATTATTTCAGCTGAAAAATGCTTAGTTTATGAATTATAGTCAACATTAATGAAATGTTCCAAACAAGCGTTTTCAGCCCGAGTGGAGCACATTTTGACCGTTTTTTTAAAAACATCATTGTACATTGAAATTTCTGTTTGCGTATGCTTTAGAAGCAAGAATTAAGAGGACTACATTCATTATTTCAGCTGAAAAATGCTTAGTTTATGATTTATAGTCAACATTAATGTAATGTCCCAAACAAGCGTTTTCAGCCCGAGTGGAGCACATTTTGACTGTTTTTTTAAAAACATCATTGTACATTGAAATTTCTGCTTGCGTATGCTTTAGAAGCAAGAATTAAGAGGACTACATTCATCATTTCGGCTGAAAAATGCTTAGTTTATGATTTATAGTCAACATTAATGAAATGTCCCCAACAGCGTTTTCAGCCCGAGTGGAGCACATTTTGACTGTTTTTTTAAAAACATCATTGTACATTGAAATTTCTGCTTGCGTATGCTTTAGAAGCAAGAATTAAGAGGACTACATTCATTATTTCAGCTGAAAAATGCTTAGTTTATGAATTATAGTCAACATTAATGAAATGTTCCAAACAAGCGTTTTCAGCCCGAGTGGAGCACATTTTGACCGTTTTTTTAAAAACATCATTGTACATTGAAATTTCTGTTTGCGTATGCTTTAGAAGCAAGAATTAAGAGGACTACATTCATTATTTCAGCTGAAAAATGCTTAGTTTATGATTTATAGTCAACATTAATGTAATGTTCCAAACAAGCGTTTTCAGCCCGAGTGGAGCACATTTTGACTGTTTTTTTAAAAACATCATTGTACATTGAAATTTCTGCTTGCGTATGCTTTAGAAGCAAGAAATAAGAGGACTACATTCATTATTTCAGCTGAAAAATGCTTAGTTTATGAATTATAGTCAACATTAATGAAATGTTCCAAACAAGCGTTTTCAGCCCGAGTGGAGCACATTTTGACCGTTTTTTTAAAAACATCATTGTACATTGAAATTTCTGTTTGCGTATGCTTTAGAAGCAAGAATTAAGAGGACTACATTCATTATTTCAGCTGAAAAATGCTTAGTTTATGATTTATAGTCAACATTAATGTAATGTCCCAAACAAGCGTTTTCAGCCCGAGTGGAGCACATTTTGACTGTTTTTTTAAAAACATCATTGTACATTGAAATTTCTGCTTGCGTATGCTTTAGAAGCAAGAATTAAGAGGACTACATTCATTATTTCAGCTGAAAAATGCTTAGTTTATGATTTATAGTCAACATTAATGTAATGTCCCAAACAAGCGTTTTCAGCCCGAGTGGAGCACATTTTGACTGTTTTTTTTAAAAACATCATTGTACATTGAAATTTCTGCTTGCGTATGCTTCAGAAGCAAGAATTAAGAGGACTACATTCATTATTTCAGCTGAAAAATGCTTAGTTTATGATTTATAGTCAACATTAATGAAATGTTCCAAACAAGCGTTTTCAGCCCGAGTGGAGCACATTTTGACTGTTTTTTTAAAAACATCATTGTACATTGAAATTTCTGCTTGCGTATGCTTTAGAAGCAAGAATTAGGAGGACTACATTCATTATTTCGGCTGAAAAATGCTTAGTTTATGATTTATAGTCAACATTAATGAAATGTCCCCAACAGCGTTTTCAGCCTGAGTGGAGCACATTTTGACTGTTTTTTTAAAAACATCATTGTACATTGAAATTTCTGCTTGCGTATGCTTTAGAAGCAAGAATTAAGAGGACTACATTCATTATTTCAGCTGAAAAGTGCTTAGTTTTTGATTTATAGTCAACATTAATGAAATGTCCCCAACAGCGTTTTCAGCCCGAGTGGAGCACATTTTGACTGTTTTTTTTAAAAACATCATTGTACATTGAAATTTCTGCTTGCGTATGCTTTAGAAGCAAGAATTAAGAGGACTACATTCATTATTTCAGCTGAAAAATGCTTAGTTTATGAATTATAGTCAACATTAATGAAATGTTCCAAACAAGCGTTTTCAGCCCGAGTGGAGCACATTTTGACCGTTTTTTTAAAAACATCATTGTACATTGAAATTTCTGTTTGCGTATGCTTTAGAAGCAAGAATTAAGAGGACTACATTCATTATTTCAGCTGAAAAATGCTTAGTTTATGATTTATAGTCAACATTAATGTAATGTCCCAAACAAGCGTTTTCAGCCCGAGTGGAGCACATTTTGACTGTTTTTTTTAAAAACATCATTGTACATTGAAATTTCTGCTTGCGTATGCTTTAGAAGCAAGAATTAAGAGGACTACATTCATTATTTCAGCTGAAAAATGCTTAGTTTTTGATTTATAGTCAACATTAATGAAATGTCCCCAACAGTGTTTTCAGCCCGAGTGGAGCACATTTTGACCGATTTTTTTTAAAAACATCATTGTACATATAAATTTCTGCTTGCGTATGCTTTAGAAGCAAGAATTAAGAGGACTACATTCATTATTTCAGCTGAAAAATGCTTAGTTTATGAATTATAGTCAACATTAATGAAATGTTCCAAACAAGCGTTTTCAGCCCGAGTGGAGCACATTTTGACCGTTTTTTTAAAAACATCATTGTACATTGAAATTTCTGTTTGCGTATGCTTTAGAAGCAAGAATTAAGAGGACTACATTCATTATTTCAGCTGAAAAATGCTTAGTTTATGATTTATAGTCAACATTAATGTAATGTCCCAAACAAGCGTTTTCAGCCCGAGTGGAGCACATTTTGACTGTTTTTTTAAAAACATCATTGTACATTGAAATTTCTGCTTGCGTATGCTTTAGAAGCAAGAATTAAGAGGACTACATTCATTATTTCAGCTGAAAAATGCTTAGTTTATGATTTATAGTCAACATTAATGTAATGTCCCAAACAAGCGTTTTCAGCCCGAGTGGAGCACATTTTGACTGTTTTTTTAAAAACATCATTGTACATTGAAATTTCTGCTTGCGTATGCTTTAGAAGCAAGAATTAAGAGGACTACATTCATTATTTCAGCTGAAAAATGCTTAGTTTATTATTTATAGTCAACATTAATGTAATGTCCCAAACAAGCGTTTTCAGCCCGAGTGGAGCACATTTTGACTGTTTTTTTAAAAACATCATTGTACATTGAAATTTCTGCTTGCGTATGCTTTAGAAGCAAGAATTAGGAGGACTACATTCATTATTTCGGCTGAAAAATGCTTAGTTTATGATTTATAGTCAACATTAATGAAATGTCCCCAACAGCGTTTTCAGCCCGAGTGGAGCACATTTTGACTGTTTTTTTAAAAACATCATTGTACATTGAAATTTCTGCTTGCGTATGCTTTAGAAGCAAGAATTAAGAGGACTACATTCATTCTTTCAGCTGAAAAATGCTTGGTTTATGATTTATAGTCAACATTAATGAAATGTCCCCAACAGCGTTTTCAGCCCGAGTGGAGCACATTTTGACTGTTTTTTTAAAAACATCATTGTACATTGAAATTTCTGCTTGCGTATGCTTTAGAGGCAAGAATTAAGTGGACTACATTCATTATTTCAGCTGAAAAATGCTTAGTTTTTGATTTATAGTCAACATTAATGAAATGTCCCCAACAGCGTTTTCAGCCCGAGTGGAGCACATTTTGACTGTTTTTTTAAAAACATCATTGTACATTGAAATTTCTGCTTGCGTATGCTTTAGAAGCAAGAATTAAGAGGACTACATTCATTATTTCAGCTGAAAAATGCTTAGTTTATTATTTATAGTCAACATTAATGTAATGTCCCAAACAAGCGTTTTCAGCCCGAGTGGAGCACATTTTGACTGTTTTTTTAAAAACATCATTGTACATTGAAATTTCTGCTTGCGTATGCTTTAGAAGCAAGAATTAAGAGGACTACATTCATTATTTCAGCTGAAAAATGCTTAGTTTATGATTTATAGTCAACATTAATGAAATGTCCCCAACAGCGTTTTCAGCCCGAGTGGAGCACATTTTGACTGTTTTTTTAAAAACATCATTGTACATTGAAATTTCTGCTTGCGTATGCTTTAGAAGCAAGAATTAAGAGGACTACATTCATTATTTCAGCTGAAAAATGCTTAGTTTTTGATTTATAGTCAACATTAATGAAATGTGCCCAACAGCGTTTTCAGCCCGAGTGGAGCACATTTTGACTGTTTTTTTTAAAAACATCATTGTACATTGAAATTTCTGCTTGCGTATGCTTTAGAAGCAAGAATTAAGAGGACTACATTCATCATTTCGGCTGAAAAATGCTTAGTTTATGATTTATAGTCAACATTAATGAAATGTCCCCAACAGCGTTTTCAGCCCGAGTGGAGCACATTTTGACTGTTTTTTTAAAAACATCATTGTACATTGAAATTTCTGCTTGCGTATGCTTTAGAAGCAAGAATTAAGAGGACTACATTCATTATTTCAGCTGAAAAATGCTTAGTTTATTATTTATAGTCAACATTAATGAAATGTCCCCAACAGCGTTTTCAGCCCGAGTGGAGCACATTTTGACTGTTTTTTTTAAAAACATCATTGTACATTGAAATTTCTGCTTGCGTATGCTTCAGAAGCAAGAATTAAGAGGACTACATTCATTATTTCAGCTGAAAAATGCTTAGTTTATGAATTATAGTCATCATTAATGAAATGTTCCAAACAAGCGTTTTCAGCCCGAGTGGAGCACATTTTGACCGTTTTTTTAAAAACATCATTGTACATTGAAATTTCTGTTTGCGTATGCTTTAGAAGCAAGAATTAAGAGGACTACATTCATTATTTCAGCTGAAAAATGCTTAGTTTATGATTTATAGTCAACATTAATGTAATGTTCCAAACAAGCGTTTTCAGCCCGAGTGGAGCACATTTTGACTGTTTTTTTAAAAACATCATTGTACATTGAAATTTCTGCTTGCGTATGCTTTAGAAGCAAGAAATAAGAGGACTACATTCATTATTTCAGCTGAAAAATGCTTAGTTTATGAATTATAGTCAACATTAATGAAATGTTCCAAACAAGCGTTTTCAGCCCGAGTGGAGCACATTTTGACCGTTTTTTTAAAAACATCATTGTACATTGAAATTTCTGTTTGCGTATGCTTTAGAAGCAAGAATTAAGAGGACTACATTCATTATTTCAGCTGAAAAATGCTTAGTTTATGATTTATAGTCAACATTAATGTAATGTCCCAAACAAGCGTTTTCAGCCCGAGTGGAGCACATTTTGACTGTTTTTTTAAAAACATCATTGTACATTGAAATTTCTGCTTGCGTATGCTTTAGAAGCAAGAATTAAGAGGACTACATTCATTATTTCAGCTGAAAAATGCTTAGTTTATGATTTATAGTCAACATTAATGTAATGTCCCAAACAAGCGTTTTCAGCCCGAGTGGAGCACATTTTGACTGTTTTTTTTAAAAACATCATTGTACATTGAAATTTCTGCTTGCGTATGCTTCAGAAGCAAGAATTAAGAGGACTACATTCATTATTTCAGCTGAAAAATGCTTAGTTTATGATTTATAGTCAACATTAATGAAATGTTCCAAACAAGCGTTTTCAGCCCGAGTGGAGCACATTTTGACTGTTTTTTTAAAAACATCATTGTACATTGAAATTTCTGCTTGCGTATGCTTTAGAAGCAAGAATTAGGAGGACTACATTCATTATTTCGGCTGAAAAATGCTTAGTTTATGATTTATAGTCAACATTAATGAAATGTCCCCAACAGCGTTTTCAGCCTGAGTGGAGCACATTTTGACTGTTTTTTTAAAAACATCATTGTACATTGAAATTTCTGCTTGCGTATGCTTTAGAAGCAAGAATTAAGAGGACTACATTCATTATTTCAGCTGAAAAGTGCTTAGTTTTTGATTTATAGTCAACATTAATGAAATGTCCCCAACAGCGTTTTCAGCCCGAGTGGAGCACATTTTGACTGTTTTTTTTAAAAACATCATTGTACATTGAAATTTCTGCTTGCGTATGCTTTAGAAGCAAGAATTAAGAGGACTACATTCATTATTTCAGCTGAAAAATGCTTAGTTTATGAATTATAGTCAACATTAATGAAATGTTCCAAACAAGCGTTTTCAGCCCGAGTGGAGCACATTTTGACCGTTTTTTTAAAAACATCATTGTACATTGAAATTTCTGTTTGCGTATGCTTTAGAAGCAAGAATTAAGAGGACTACATTCATTATTTCAGCTGAAAAATGCTTAGTTTATGATTTATAGTCAACATTAATGTAATGTCCCAAACAAGCGTTTTCAGCCCGAGTGGAGCACATTTTGACTGTTTTTTTTAAAAACATCATTGTACATTGAAATTTCTGCTTGCGTATGCTTTAGAAGCAAGAATTAAGAGGACTACATTCATTATTTCAGCTGAAAAATGCTTAGTTTTTGATTTATAGTCAACATTAATGAAATGTCCCCAACAGTGTTTTCAGCCCGAGTGGAGCACATTTTGACCGATTTTTTTTAAAAACATCATTGTACATATAAATTTCTGCTTGCGTATGCTTTAGAAGCAAGAATTAAGAGGACTACATTCATTATTTCAGCTGAAAAATGCTTAGTTTATGAATTATAGTCAACATTAATGAAATGTTCCAAACAAGCGTTTTCAGCCCGAGTGGAGCACATTTTGACCGTTTTTTTAAAAACATCATTGTACATTGAAATTTCTGTTTGCGTATGCTTTAGAAGCAAGAATTAAGAGGACTACATTCATTATTTCAGCTGAAAAATGCTTAGTTTATGATTTATAGTCAACATTAATGTAATGTCCCAAACAAGCGTTTTCAGCCCGAGTGGAGCACATTTTGACTGTTTTTTTAAAAACATCATTGTACATTGAAATTTCTGCTTGCGTATGCTTTAGAAGCAAGAATTAAGAGGACTACATTCATTATTTCAGCTGAAAAATGCTTAGTTTATGATTTATAGTCAACATTAATGTAATGTCCCAAACAAGCGTTTTCAGCCCGAGTGGAGCACATTTTGACTGTTTTTTTAAAAACATCATTGTACATTGAAATTTCTGCTTGCGTATGCTTTAGAAGCAAGAATTAAGAGGACTACATTCATTATTTCAGCTGAAAAATGCTTAGTTTATTATTTATAGTCAACATTAATGTAATGTCCCAAACAAGCGTTTTCAGCCCGAGTGGAGCACATTTTGACTGTTTTTTTAAAAACATCATTGTACATTGAAATTTCTGCTTGCGTATGCTTTAGAAGCAAGAATTAGGAGGACTACATTCATTATTTCGGCTGAAAAATGCTTAGTTTATGATTTATAGTCAACATTAATGAAATGTCCCCAACAGCGTTTTCAGCCCGAGTGGAGCACATTTTGACTGTTTTTTTAAAAACATCATTGTACATTGAAATTTCTGCTTGCGTATGCTTTAGAAGCAAGAATTAAGAGGACTACATTCATTCTTTCAGCTGAAAAATGCTTGGTTTATGATTTATAGTCAACATTAATGAAATGTCCCCAACAGCGTTTTCAGCCCGAGTGGAGCACATTTTGACTGTTTTTTTAAAAACATCATTGTACATTGAAATTTCTGCTTGCGTATGCTTTAGAGGCAAGAATTAAGTGGACTACATTCATTATTTCAGCTGAAAAATGCTTAGTTTTTGATTTATAGTCAACATTAATGAAATGTCCCCAACAGCGTTTTCAGCCCGAGTGGAGCACATTTTGACTGTTTTTTTAAAAACATCATTGTACATTGAAATTTCTGCTTGCGTATGCTTTAGAAGCAAGAATTAAGAGGACTACATTCATTATTTCAGCTGAAAAATGCTTAGTTTATTATTTATAGTCAACATTAATGTAATGTCCCAAACAAGCGTTTTCAGCCCGAGTGGAGCACATTTTGACTGTTTTTTTAAAAACATCATTGTACATTGAAATTTCTGCTTGCGTATGCTTTAGAAGCAAGAATTAAGAGGACTACATTCATTATTTCAGCTGAAAAATGCTTAGTTTATGATTTATAGTCAACATTAATGAAATGTCCCCAACAGCGTTTTCAGCCCGAGTGGAGCACATTTTGACTGTTTTTTTAAAAACATCATTGTACATTGAAATTTCTGCTTGCGTATGCTTTAGAAGCAAGAATTAAGAGGACTACATTCATTATTTCAGCTGAAAAATGCTTAGTTTTTGATTTATAGTCAACATTAATGAAATGTGCCCAACAGCGTTTTCAGCCCGAGTGGAGCACATTTTGACTGTTTTTTTTAAAAACATCATTGTACATTGAAATTTCTGCTTGCGTATGCTTTAGAAGCAAGAATTAAGAGGACTACATTCATCATTTCGGCTGAAAAATGCTTAGTTTATGATTTATAGTCAACATTAATGAAATGTCCCCAACAGCGTTTTCAGCCCGAGTGGAGCACATTTTGACTGTTTTTTTAAAAACATCATTGTACATTGAAATTTCTGCTTGCGTATGCTTTAGAAGCAAGAATTAAGAGGACTACATTCATTATTTCAGCTGAAAAATGCTTAGTTTATTATTTATAGTCAACATTAATGAAATGTCCCCAACAGCGTTTTCAGCCCGAGTGGAGCACATTTTGACTGTTTTTTTTAAAAACATCATTGTACATTGAAATTTCTGCTTGCGTATGCTTCAGAAGCAAGAATTAAGAGGACTACATTCATTATTTCAGCTGAAAAATGCTTAGTTTATGAATTATAGTCATCATTAATGAAATGTTCCAAACAAGCGTTTTCAGCCCGAGTGGAGCACATTTTGACCGTTTTTTTAAAAACATCATTGTACATTGAAATTTCTGTTTGCGTATGCTTTAGAAGCAAGAATTAAGAGGACTACATTCATTATTTCAGCTGAAAAATGCTTAGTTTATGATTTATAGTCAACATTAATGTAATGTCCCAAACAAGCGTTTTCAGCCCGAGTGGAGCACATTTTGACTGTTTTTTTTAAAAACATCATTGTACATTGAAATTTCTGCTTGCGTATGCTTCAGAAGCAAGAATTAAGAGGACTACATTCATTATTTCAGCTGAAAAATGCTTAGTTTATGATTTATAGTCAACATTAATGAAATGTTCCAAACAAGCGTTTTCAGCCCGAGTGGAGCACATTTTGACTGTTTTTTTAAAAACATCATTGTACATTGAAATTTCTGCTTGCGTATGCTTTAGAAGCAAGAATTAGGAGGACTACATTCATTATTTCGGCTGAAAAATGCTTAGTTTATGATTTATAGTCAACATTAATGAAATGTCCCCAACAGCGTTTTCAGCCTGAGTGGAGCACATTTTGACTGTTTTTTTAAAAACATCATTGTACATTGAAATTTCTGCTTGCGTATGCTTTAGAAGCAAGAATTAAGAGGACTACATTCATTATTTCAGCTGAAAAATGCTTAGTTTTTGATTTATAGTCAACATTAATGAAATGTCCCCAACAGCGTTTTCAGCCCGAGTGGAGCACATTTTGACTGTTTTTTTTAAAAACATCATTGTACATTGAAATTTCTGCTTGCGTATGCTTTAGAAGCAAGAATTAAGAGGACTACATTCATTATTTCAGCTGAAAAATGCTTAGTTTATGAATTATAGTCAACATTAATGAAATGTTCCAAACAAGCGTTTTCAGCCCGAGTGGAGCACATTTTGACCGTTTTTTTAAAAACATCATTGTACATTGAAATTTCTGTTTGCGTATGCTTTAGAAGCAAGAATTAAGAGGACTACATTCGTTATTTCAGCTGAAAAATGCTTAGTTTATGATTTATAGTCAACATTAATGTAATGTCCCAAACAAGCGTTTTCAGCCCGAGTGGAGCACATTTTGACTGTTTTTTTAAAAACATCATCGTACATTGAAATTTCTGCTTGCGTATGCTTTAGAAGCAAGAATTAAGAGGACTACATTCATTATTTCAGCTGAAAAATGCTTAGTTTATGATTTATAGTCAACATTAATGTAATGTCCCAAACAAGCGTTTTCAGCCCGAGTGGAGCACATTTTGACTGTTTTTTTTAAAAACATCATTGTACATTGAAATTTCTGCTTGCGTATGCTTCAGAAGCAAGAATTAAGAGGACTACATTCATTATTTCAGCTGAAAAATGCTTAGTTTATGAATTATAGTCAACATTAATGAAATGTTCCAAACAAGCGTTTTCAGCCCGAGTGGAGCACATTTTGACCGTTTTTTTAAAAACATCATTGTACATTGAAATTTCTGTTTGCGTATGCTTTAGAAGCAAGAATTAAGAGGACTACATTCATTATTTCAGCTGAAAAATGCTTAGTTTATGATTTATAGTCAACATTAATGAAATGTCCCCAACAGCGTTTTCAGCCCGAGTGGAGCACATTTTGACTGTTTTTTTAAAAACATCATTGTACATTGAAATTTCTGCTTGCGTATGCTTTAGAAGCAAGAATTAAGAGGACTACATTCATTATTTCAGCTGAAAAATGCTTAGTTTTTGATTTATAGTCAACATTAATGAAATGTCCCCAACAGCGTTTTCAGCCCGAGTGGAGCACATTTTGACTGTTTTTTTTAAAAACATCATTGTACATTGAAATTTCTGCTTGCGTATGCTTCAGAAGCAAGAATTAAGAGGACTACATTCATTATTTCAGCTGAAAAATGCTTAGTTTATGAATTATAGTCATCATTAATGAAATGTTCCAAACAAGCGTTTTCAGCCCGAGTGGAGCACATTTTGACCGTTTTTTTAAAAACATCATTGTACATTGAAATTTCTGTTTGCGTATGCTTTAGAAGCAAGAATTAAGAGGACTACATTCATTATTTCAGCTGAAAAATGCTTAGTTTATGATTTATAGTCAACATTAATGTAATGTCCCAAACAAGCGTTTTCAGCCCGAGTGGAGCACATTTTGACTGTTTTTTTTAAAAACATCATTGTACATTGAAATTTCTGCTTGCGTATGCTTCAGAAGCAAGAATTAAGAGGACTACATTCATTATTTCAGCTGAAAAATGCTTAGTTTATGATTTATAGTCAACATTAATGAAATGTTCCAAACAAGCGTTTTCAGCCCGAGTGGAGCACATTTTGACTGTTTTTTTAAAAACATCATTGTACATTGAAATTTCTGCTTGCGTATGCTTTAGAAGCAAGAATTAGGAGGACTACATTCATTATTTCGGCTGAAAAATGCTTAGTTTATGATTTATAGTCAACATTAATGAAATGTCCCCAACAGCGTTTTCAGCCTGAGTGGAGCACATTTTGACTGTTTTTTTAAAAACATCATTGTACATTGAAATTTCTGCTTGCGTATGCTTTAGAAGCAAGAATTAAGAGGACTACATTCATTATTTCAGCTGAAAAATGCTTAGTTTTTGATTTATAGTCAACATTAATGAAATGTCCCCAACAGCGTTTTCAGCCCGAGTGGAGCACATTTTGACTGTTTTTTTTAAAAACATCATTGTACATTGAAATTTCTGCTTGCGTATGCTTTAGAAGCAAGAATTAAGAGGACTACATTCATTATTTCAGCTGAAAAATGCTTAGTTTATGAATTATAGTCAACATTAATGAAATGTTCCAAACAAGCGTTTTCAGCCCGAGTGGAGCACATTTTGACCGTTTTTTTAAAAACATCATTGTACATTGAAATTTCTGTTTGCGTATGCTTTAGAAGCAAGAATTAAGAGGACTACATTCGTTATTTCAGCTGAAAAATGCTTAGTTTATGATTTATAGTCAACATTAATGTAATGTCCCAAACAAGCGTTTTCAGCCCGAGTGGAGCACATTTTGACTGTTTTTTTAAAAACATCATCGTACATTGAAATTTCTGCTTGCGTATGCTTTAGAAGCAAGAATTAAGAGGACTACATTCATTATTTCAGCTGAAAAATGCTTAGTTTATGATTTATAGTCAACATTAATGTAATGTCCCAAACAAGCGTTTTCAGCCCGAGTGGAGCACATTTTGACTGTTTTTTTTAAAAACATCATTGTACATTGAAATTTCTGCTTGCGTATGCTTCAGAAGCAAGAATTAAGAGGACTACATTCATTATTTCAGCTGAAAAATGCTTAGTTTATGAAATATAGTCAACATTAATGAAATGTTCCAAACAAGCGTTTTCAGCCCGAGTGGAGCACATTTTGACCGTTTTTTTAAAAACATCATTGTACATTGAAATTTCTGTTTGCGTATGCTTTAGAAGCAAGAATTAAGAGGACTACATTCATTATTTCAGCTGAAAAATGCTTAGTTTATGATTTATAGTCAACATTAATGTAATGTCCCAAACAAGCGTTTTCAGCCCGAGTGGAGCACATTTTGACTGTTTTTTTAAAAACATCATTGTACATTGAAATTTCTGCTTGCGTATGCTTTAGAAGCAAGAATTAAGAGGACTACATTCATTCTTTCAGCTGAAAAATGCTTGGTTTATGATTTATAGTCAACATTAATGAAATGTCCCCAACAGCGTTTTCAGCCCGAGTGGAGCACATTTTGACTGTTTTTTTAAAAACATCATTGTACATTGAAATTTCTGCTTGCATATGCTTTAGAAGCAAGAATTAAGAGGACTACATTCATTATTTCTGCTGAAAAATGCTTAGTTTTTGATTTATAGTCAACATTAATGAAATGTCCCCAACAGCGTTTTCAGCCCGAGTGGAGCACATTTTGACTGTTTTTTTAAAAACATCATTGTACATTGAAATTTCTGCTTGCGTATGCTTTAGAAGCAAGAATTAAGAGGACTACATTCATTATTTCAGCTGAAAAATGCTTAGTTTATGATTTATAGTCAACATTAATGAAATGTTCCAAACAAGCGTTTTCAGCCCGAGTGGAGCACATTTTGACTGTTTTTTTAAAAACATCATTGTACATTGAAATTTCTGCTTGCGTTTGCTTTAGAAGCAAGAATTAGGAGGACTACATTCATTATTTCGGCTGAAAAATGCTTAGTTTATGATTTATAGTCAACATTAATGAAATGTCCCCAACAGCGTTTTCAGCCTGAGTGGAGCACATTTTGACTGTTTTTTTAAAAACATCATTGTACATTGAAATTTCTGCTTGCGTATGCTTTAGAAGCAAGAATTAAGAGGACTACATTCATTATTTCAGCTGAAAAATGCTTAGTTTATGATTTATAGTCAACATTAATGTAATGTCCCAAACAAGCGTTTTCAGCCCGAGTGGAGCACATTTTGACTGTTTTTTTTAAAAACATCATTGTACATTGAAATTTCTGCTTGCGTATGCTTCAGAAGCAAGAATTAAGAGGACTACATTCATTATTTCAGCTGAAAAATGCTTAGTTTATGATTTATAGTCAACATTAATGAAATGTCCCCAACAGCGTTTTCAGCCTGAGTGGAGCACATTTTGACTGTTTTTTTAAAAACATCATTGTACATTGAAATTTCTGCTTGCGTATGCTTTAGAAGCAAGAATTAAGAGGACTACATTCATTATTTCAGCTGAAAAATGCTTAGTTTATGAATTATAGTCAACATTAATGAAATGTTCCAAACAAGCGTTTTCAGCCCGAGTGGAGCACATTTTGACCGTTTTTTTAAAAACATCATTGTACATTGAAATTTCTGTTTGCGTATGCTTTAAAGCAAGAATTAAGAGGACTACATTCATTATTTCAGCTGAAAAATGCTTAGTTTATGATTTATAGTCAACATTAATGTAATGTCCCAAACAAGCGTTTTCAGCCCGAGTGGAGCACATTTTGACTGTTTTTTTAAAAACATCATTGTACATTGAAATTTCTGCTTGCGTATGCTTTAGAAGCAAGAATTAAGAGGACTACATTCATTATTTCAGCTGAAAAATACTTAGTTTATGATTTATAGTCAACATTAATGTAATGTCCCAAACAAGCGTTTTCAGCCCGAGTGGAGCACATTTTGACTGTTTTTTTTAAAAACATCATTGTACATTGAAATTTCTGCTTGCGTATGCTTCAGAAGCAAGAATTAAGAGGACTACATTCATTATTTCAGCTGAAAAATGCTTAGTTTATGATTTATAGTCAACATTAATGAAATGTTCCAAACAAGCGTTTTCAGCCCGAGTGGAGCACATTTTGACTGTTTTTTTAAAAACATCATTGTACATTGAAATTTCTGCTTGCGTATGCTTTAGAAGCAAGAATTAGGAGGACTACATTCATTATTTCGGCTGAAAAATGCTTAGTTTATGATTTATAGTCAACATTAATGAAATGTCCCCAACAGCGTTTTCAGCCTGAGTGGAGCACATTTTGACTGTTTTTTTAAAAACATCATTGTACATTGAAATTTCTGCTTGCGTATGCTTTAGAAGCAAGAATTAAGAGGACTACATTCATTATTTCAGCTGAAAAATGCTTAGTTTTTGATTTATAGTCAACATTAATGAAATGTCCCCAACAGCGTTTTCAGCCCGAGTGGAGCACATTTTGACTGTTTTTTTTAAAAACATCATTGTACATTGAAATTTCTGCTTGCGTATGCTTTAGAAGCAAGAATTAAGAGGACTACATTCATTATTTCAGCTGAAAAATGCTTAGTTTATGAATTATAGTCAACATTAATGAAATGTTCCAAACAAGCGTTTTCAGCCCGAGTGGAGCACATTTTGACCGTTTTTTTAAAAACATCATTGTACATTGAAATTTCTGTTTGCGTATGCTTTAGAAGCAAGAATTAAGAGGACTACATTCATTATTTCAGCTGAAAAATGCTTAGTTTATGATTTATAGTCAACATTAATGTAATGTCCCAAACAAGCGTTTTCAGCCCGAGTGGAGCACATTTTGACCGTTTTTTTAAAAACATCATTGTACATTGAAATTTCTGCTTGCGTATGCTTTAGAAGCAAGAATTAAGAGGACTACATTCATTATTTCAGCTGAAAAATGCTTAGTTTATGATTTATAGTCAACATTAATGTAATGTCCCAAACAAGCGTTTTCAGCCCGAGTGGAGCACATTTTGACTGTTTTTTTTAAAAACATCATTGTACATTGAAATTTCTGCTTGCGTATGCTTCAGAAGCAAGAATTAAGAGGACTACATTCATTATTTCAGCTGAAAAATGCTTAGTTTATGATTTATAGTCAACATTAATGAAATGTTCCAAACAAGCGTTTTCAGCCCGAGTGGAGCACATTTTGACTGTTTTTTTAAAAACATCATTGTACATTGAAATTTCTGCTTGCGTATGCTTTAGAAGCAAGAATTAGGAGGACTACATTCATTATTTCGGCTGAAAAATGCTTAGTTTATGATTTATAGTCAACATTAATGAAATGTCCCCAACAGCGTTTTCAGCCTGAGTGGAGCACATTTTGACTGTTTTTTTAAAAACATCATTGTACATTGAAATTTCTGCTTGGGTATGCTTTAGAAGCAAGAATTAAGAGGACTACATTCATTATTTCAGCTGAAAAATGCTTAGTTTTTGATTTATAGTCAACATTAATGAAATGTCCCCAACAGCGTTTTCAGCCCGAGTGGAGCACATTTTGACTGTTTTTTTTAAAAACATCATTGTACATTGAAATTTCTACTTGCGTATGCTTTAGAAGCAAGAATTAAGAGGACTACATTCATTATTTCAGCTGAAAAATGCTTAGTTTATGAATTATAGTCAACATTAATGAAATGTTCCAAACAAGCGTTTTCAGCCCGAGTGGAGCACATTTTGACCGTTTTTTTAAAAACATCATTGTACATTGAAATTTCTGTTTGCGTATGCTTTAGAAGCAAGAATTAAGAGGACTACATTCATTATTTCAGCTGAAAAATGCTTAGTTTATGATTTATAGTCAACATTAATGTAATGTCCCAAACAAGCGTTTTCAGCCCGAGTGGAGCACATTTTGACTGTTTTTTTAAAAACATCATCGTACATTGAAATTTCTGCTTGCGTATGCTTTAGAAGCAAGAATTAAGAGGACTACATTCATTATTTCAGCTGAAAAATGCTTAGTTTATGATTTATAGTCAACATTAATGTAATGTCCCAAACAAGCGTTTTCAGCCCGAGTGGAGCACATTTTGACTGTTTTTTTTAAAAACATCATTGTACATTGAAATTTCTGCTTGCGTATGCTTCAGAAGCAAGAATTAAGAGGACTACATTCATTATTTCAGCTGAAAAATGCTTAGTTTATGATTTATAGTCAACATTAATGAAATGTTCCAAACAAGCGTTTTCAGCCCGAGTGGAGCACATTTTGACCGTTTTTTTAAAAACATCATTGTACATTGAAATTTCTGTTTGCGTATGCTTTAGAAGCAAGAATTAAGAGGACTACATTCATTATTTCAGCTGAAAAATGCTTAGTTTATGATTTATAGTCAACATTAATGTAATGTCCCAAACAAGCGTTTTCAGCCCGAGTGGAGCACATTTTGACTGTTTTTTTAAAAACATCATTGTACATTGAAATTTCTGCTTGCGTATGCTTTAGAAGCAAGAATTAAGAGGACTACATTCATTATTTCAGCTGAAAAATGCTTAGTTTATGATTTATAGTCAACATTAATGAAATGTCCCCAACAGCGTTTTCAGCCCGAGTGGAGCACATTTTGACTGTTTTTTTAAAAACATCATTGTACATTGAAATTTCTGCTTGCGTATGCTTTAGAAGCAAGAATTAAGAGGACTACATTCATTATTTCAGCTGAAAAATGCTTAGTTTTTGATTTATAGTCAACATTAATGAAATGTCCCCAACAGCGTTTTCAGCCCGAGTGGAGCACATTTTGACTGTTTTTTTTAAAAACATCATTGTACATTGAAATTTCTGCTTGCGTATGCTTTAGAAGCAAGAATTAAGAGGACTACATTCATTATTTCAGCTGAAAAATGCTTAGTTTATGATTTATAGTCAACATTAATGAAATGTTCCAAACAAGCGTTTTCAGCCCGAGTGGAGCACATTTTGACCGTTTTTTTAAAAACATCATTGTACATTGAAATTTCTGTTTGCGTATGCTTTAGAAGCAAGAATTAAGAGGACTACATTCATTATTTCAGCTGAAAAATGCTTAGTTTATGATTTATAGTCAACATTAATGTAATGTCCCAAACAAGCGTTTTCAGCCCGAGTGGAGCACATTTTGACTGTTTTTTTAAAAACATCATTGTACATTGAAATTTCTGCTTGCGTATGCTTTAGAAGCAAGAATTAAGAGGACTACATTCATTATTTCAGCTGAAAAATGCTTAGTTTATGATTTATAGTCAACATTAATGAAATGTCCCCAACAGCGTTTTCAGCCCGAGTGGAGCACATTTTGACTGTTTTTTTTAAAAACATCATTGTACATTGAAATTTCTGCTTGCGTATGCTTTAGAAGCAAGAATTAAGAGGACTACATTCATTATTTCAGCTGAAAAATGCTTAGTTTATGATTTATAGTCAACATTAATGAAATGTCCCCAACAGCGTTTTCAGCCCGAGTGGAGCACATTTTGACTGTTTTTTTTAAAAACATCATTGTACATTGAAATTTCTGCTTGCGTATGCTTCAGAAGCAAGAATTAAGAGGACTACATTCATTATTTCAGCTGAAAAATGCTTAGTTTATGATTTATAGTCAACATTAATGAAATGTCCCCAACAGCGTTTTCAGCCCGAGTGGAGCACATTTTGACTGTTTTTTTTAAAAACATCATTGTACATTGAAATTTCTGCTTGCGTATGCTTTAGAAGCAAGAATTAAGAGGACTACATTCATTATTTCAGCTGAAAAATGCTTAGTTTATGAATTATAGTCAACATTAATGAAATGTTCCAAACAAGCGTTTTCAGCCCGAGTGGAGCACATTTTGACCGTTTTTTTAAAAACATCATTGTACATTGAAATTTCTGCTTGCGTATGCTTTAGAAGCAAGAATTAAGAGGACTACATTCATTATTTCAGCTGAAAAATGCTTAGTTTATGATTTATAGTCAACATTAATGAAATGTTCCAAACAAGCGTTTTCAGCCCGAGTGGAGCACATTTTGACTGTTTTTTTAAAAACATCATTGTACATTGAAATTTCTGCTTGCGTATGCTTTAGAAGCAAGAATTAAGAGGACTACATTCATTATTTCAGCTGAAAAATGCTTAGTTTTTGATTTATAGTCAACATTAATGAAATGTCCCCAACAGCGTTTTCAGCCCGAGTGGAGCACATTTTGACTGTTTTTTTAAAAACATCATTGTACATTGAAATTTCTGCTTGCGTATGCTTTAGAAGCAAGAATTAAGAGGACTACATTCATTATTTCAGCTGAAAAATGCTTAGTTTATGATTTATAGTCAACATTAATGAAATGTCCCCAACAGCGTTTTCAGCCCGAGTGGAGCACATTTTGACTGTTTTTTTAAAAACATCATTGTACATTGAAATTTCTGCTTGCGTATGCTTTAGAAGCAAGAATTAAGAGGACTACATTCATTATTTCAGCTGAAAAATGCTTAGTTTTTGATTTATAGTCAACATTAATGAAATGTCCCCAACAGCGTTTTCAGCCCGAGTGGAGCACATTTTGACTGTTTTTTTTAAAAACATCATTGTACATTGAAATTTCTGCTTGCGTATGCTTCAGAAGCAAGAATTAAGAGGACTACATTCATTATTTCAGCTGAAAAATGCTTAGTTTATGAATTATAGTCATCATTAACGAAATGTTCCAAACAAGCGTTTTCAGCCCGAGTGGAGCACATTTTGACCGTTTTTTTAAAAACATCATTGTACATTGAAATTTCTGTTTGCGTATGCTTTAGAAGCAAGAATTAAGAGGACTACATTCATTATTTCAGCTGAAAAATGCTTAGTTTATGATTTATAGTCAACATTAATGTAATGTCCCAAACAAGCGTTTTCAGCCCGAGTGGAGCACATTTTGACTGTTTTTTTTAAAAACATCATTGTACATTGAAATTTCTGCTTGCGTATGCTTCAGAAGCAAGAATTAAGAGGACTACATTCATTATTTCAGCTGAAAAATGCTTAGTTTATGATTTATAGTCAACATTAATGAAATGTTCCAAACAAGCGTTTTCAGCCCGAGTGGAGCACATTTTGACTGTTTTTTTAAAAACATCATTGTACATTGAAATTTCTGCTTGCGTATGCTTTAGAAGCAAGAATTAGGAGGACTACATTCATTATTTCGGCTGAAAAATGCTTAGTTTATGATTTATAGTCAACATTAATGAAATGTCCCCAACAGCGTTTTCAGCCTGAGTGGAGCACATTTTGACTGTTTTTTTAAAAACATCATTGTACATTGAAATTTCTGCTTGCGTATGCTTTAGAAGCAAGAATTAAGAGGACTACATTCATTATTTCAGCTGAAAAATGCTTAGTTTTTGATTTATAGTCAACATTAATGAAATGTCCCCAACAGCGTTTTCAGCCCGAGTGGAGCACATTTTGACTGTTTTTTTTAAAAACATCATTGTACATTGAAATTTCTGCTTGCGTATGCTTTAGAAGCAAGAATTAAGAGGACTACATTCATTATTTCAGCTGAAAAATGCTTAGTCTATGAATTATAGTCATCATTAATGAAATGTTCCAAACAAGCGTTTTCAGCCCGAGTGGAGCACATTTTGACCGTTTTTTTAAAAACATCATTGTACATTGAAATTTCTGTTTGCGTATGCTTTAGAAGCAAGAATTAAGAGGACTACATTCATTATTTCAGCTGAAAAATGCTTAGTTTATGATTTATAGTCAACATTAATGTAATGTCCCAAACAAGCGTTTTCAGCCCGAGTGGAGCACATTTTGACTGTTTTTTTTAAAAACATCATTGTACATTGAAATTTCTGCTTGCGTATGCTTCAGAAGCAAGAATTAAGAGGACTACATTCATTATTTCAGCTGAAAAATGCTTAGTTTATGATTTATAGTCAACATTAATGAAATGTTCCAAACAAGCGTTTTCAGCCCGAGTGGAGCACATTTTGACTGTTTTTTTAAAAACATCATTGTACATTGAAATTTCTGCTTGCGTATGCTTTAGAAGCAAGAATTAGGAGGACTACATTCATTATTTCGGCTGAAAAATGCTTAGTTTATGATTTATAGTCAACATTAATGAAATGTCCCCAACAGCGTTTTCAGCCCGAGTGGAGCACATTTTGACTGTTTTTTTAAAAACATCATTGTACATTGAAATTTCTGCTTGCGTATGCTTTAGAAGCAAGAATTAAGAGGACTACATTCATTATTTCAGCTGAAAAATGCTTAGTTTTTGATTTATAGTCAACATTAATGAAATGTCCCCAACAGCGTTTTCAGCCCGAGTGGAGCACATTTTGACTGTTTTTTTTAAAAACATCATTGTACATTGAAATTTCTGCTTGCGTATGCTTTAGAAGCAAGAATTAAGAGGACTACATTCATTATTTCAGCTGAAAAATGCTTAGTTTTTGATTTATAGTCAACATTAATGAAATGTCCCCAACAGCGTTTTCAGCCCGAGTGGAGCACATTTTGACTGTTTTTTTTAAAAACATCATTGTACATTGAAATTTCTGCTTGCGTATGCTTTAGAAGCAAGAATTAAGAGGACTACATTCATTATTTCAGCTGAAAAATGCTTAGTTTATGATTTAAAGTCAACATTAATGAAATGTCCCCAACAGCGTTTTCAGCCCGAGTGGAGCACATTTTGACTGTTTTTTTAAAAACATCATTGTACATTGAAATTTCTGCTTGCGTATGCTTTAGAAGCAAGAATTAAGAGGACTACATTCATTATTTCAGCTGAAAAATGCTTAGTTTTTGATTTATAGTCAACATTAATGAAATGTCCCCAACAGCGTTTTCAGCCCGAGTGGAGCACATTTTGACTGTTTTTTTTAAAAACATCATTGTACATTGAAATTTCTGCTTGCGTATGCTTCAGAAGCAAGAATTAAGAGGACTACATTCATTATTTCAGCTGAAAAATGCTTAGTTTATGAATTATAGTCATCATTAATGAAATGTTCCAAACAAGCGTTTTCAGCCCGAGTGGAGCACATTTTGACCGTTTTTTTAAAAACATCATTGTACATTGAAATTTCTGTTTGCGTATGCTTTAGAAGCAAGAATTAAGAGGACTACATTCATTATTTCAGCTGAAAAATGCTTAGTTTATGATTTATAGTCAACATTAATGTAATGTCCCAAACAAGCGTTTTCAGCCCGAGTGGAGCACATTTTGACTGTTTTTTTTAAAAACATCATTGTACATTGAAATTTCTGCTTGCGTATGCTTCAGAAGCAAGAACTAAGAGGACTACATTCATTATTTCAGCTGAAAAATGCTTAGTTTATGATTTATAGTCAACATTAATGAAATGTTCCAAACAAGCGTTTTCAGCCCGAGTGGAGCACATTTTGACTGTTTTTTTAAAAACATCATTGTACATTGAAATTTCTGCTTGCGTTTGCTTTAGAAGCAAGAATTAGGAGGACTACATTCATTATTTCGGCTGAAAAATGCTTAGTTTATGATTTATAGTCAACATTAATGAAATGTCCCCAACAGCGTTTTCAGCCTGAGTGGAGCACATTTTGACTGTTTTTTTAAAAACATCATTGTACATTGAAATTTCTGCTTGCGTATGCTTTAGAAGCAAGAATTAAGAGGACTACATTCATTATTTCAGCTGAAAAATGCTTAGTTTATGATTTATAGTCAACATTAATGTAATGTCCCAAACAAGCGTTTTCAGCCCGAGTGGAGCACATTTTGACTGTTTTTTTTAAAAACATCATTGTACATTGAAATTTCTGCTTGCGTATGCTTCAGAAGCAAGAATTAAGAGGACTACATTCATTATTTCAGCTGAAAAATGCTTAGTTTATGAATTATAGTCAACATTAATGAAATGTTCCAAACAAGCGTTTTCAGCCCGAGTGGAGCACATTTTGACCGTTTTTTTAAAAACATCATTGTACATTGAAATTTCTGTTTGCGTATGCTTTAAAGCAAGAATTAAGAGGACTACATTCATTATTTCAGCTGAAAAATGCTTAGTTTATGATTTATAGTCAACATTAATGTAATGTCCCAAACAAGCGTTTTCAGCCCGAGTGGAGCACATTTTGACTGTTTTTTTAAAAACATCATTGTACATTGAAATTTCTGCTTGCGTATGCTTTAGAAGCAAGAATTAAGAGGACTACATTCATTATTTCAGCTGAAAAATACTTAGTTTATGATTTATAGTCAACATTAATGTAATGTCCCAAACAAGCGTTTTCAGCCCGAGTGGAGCACATTTTGACTGTTTTTTTTAAAAACATCATTGTACATTGAAATTTCTGCTTGCGTATGCTTCAGAAGCAAGAATTAAGAGGACTACATTCATTATTTCAGCTGAAAAATGCTTAGTTTATGATTTATAGTCAACATTAATGAAATGTTCCAAACAAGCGTTTTCAGCCCGAGTGGAGCACATTTTGACTGTTTTTTTAAAAACATCATTGTACATTGAAATTTCTGCTTGCGTATGCTTTAGAAGCAAGAATTAGGAGGACTACATTCATTATTTCGGCTGAAAAATGCTTAGTTTATGATTTATAGTCAACATTAATGAAATGTCCCCAACAGCGTTTTCAGCCTGAGTGGAGCACATTTTGACTGTTTTTTTAAAAACATCATTGTACATTGAAATTTCTGCTTGCGTATGCTTTAGAAGCAAGAATTAAGAGGACTACATTCATTATTTCAGCTGAAAAATGCTTAGTTTATGATTTATAGTCAACATTAATGTAATGTCCCAAACAAGCGTTTTCAGCCCGAGTGGAGCACATTTTGACTGTTTTTTTAAAAACATCATTGTACATTGAAATTTCTGCTTGCGTATGCTTTAGAAGCAAGAATTAAGAGGACTACATTCATTATTTCAGCTGAAAAATGCTTAGTTTATTATTTATAGTCAACATTAATGTAATGTCCCAAACAAGCGTTTTCAGCCCGAGTGGAGCACATTTTGACTGTTTTTTTAAAAACATCATTGTACATTGAAATTTCTGCTTGCGTATGCTTTAGAAGCAAGAATTAGGAGGACTACATTCATTATTTCGGCTGAAAAATGCTTAGTTTATGATTTATAGTCAACATTAATGAAATGTCCCCAACAGCGTTTTCAGCCCGAGTGGAGCACATTTTGACTGTTTTTTTAAAAACATCATTGTACATTGAAATTTCTGCTTGCGTATGCTTTAGAAGCAAGAATTAAGAGGACTACATTCATTATTTCAGCTGAAAAATGCTTAGTTTTTGATTTATAGTCAACATTAATGAAATGTCCCCAACAGCGTTTTCAGCCCGAGTGGAGCACATTTTGACTGTTTTTTTTAAAAACATCATTGTACATTGAAATTTCTGCTTGCGTATGCTTTAGAAGCAAGAATTAAGAGGACTACATTTATTATTTCAGCTGAAAAATGCTTAGTTTATGAATTATAGTCAACATTAATGAAATGTTCCAAACAAGCGTTTTCAGCCCGAGTGGAGCACATTTTGACCGTTTTTTTAAAAACATCATTGTACATTGAAATTTCTGTTTGCGTATGCTTTAGAAGCAAGAATTAAGAGGACTACATTCATTATTTCAGCTGAAAAATGCTTAGTTTATGATTTATAGTCAACATTAATGTAATGTCCCAAACAAGCGTTTTCAGCCCGAGTGGAGCACATTTTGACTGTTTTTTTAAAAACATCATTGTACATTGAAATTTCTGCTTGCGTATGCTTTAGAAGCAAGAATTAAGAGGACTACATTCATCATTTCGGCTGAAAAATGCTTAGTTTATGATTTATAGTCAACATTAATGAAATGTCCCCAACAGCGTTTTCAGCCCGAGTGGAGCACATTTTGACTGTTTTTTTAAAAACATCATTGTACATTGAAATTTCTGCTTGCGTATGCTTTAGAAGCAAGAATTAAGAGGACTACATTCATTATTTCAGCTGAAAAATGCTTAGTTTTTGATTTATAGTCAACATTAATGAAATGTCCCCAACAGCGTTTTCAGCCCGAGTGGAGCACATTTTGACTGTTTTTTTTAAAAACATCATTGTACATTGAAATTTCTGCTTGCGTATGCTTTAGAAGCAAGAATTAAGAGGACTACATTCATTATTTCAGCTGAAAAATGCTTAGTTTATGAATTATAGTCAACATTAATGAAATGTTCCAAACAAGCGTTTTCAGCCCGAGTGGAGCACATTTTGACCGTTTTTTTAAAAACATCATTGTACATTGAAATTTCTGTTTGCGTATCCTTTAGAAGCAAGAATTAAGAGGACTACATTCATTATTTCAGCTGAAAAATGCTTAGTTTATGATTTAGTCAACATTAATGTAATGTTCCAAACAAGCGTTTTCAGCCCGAGTGGAGCACATTTTGACTGTTTTTTTAAAAACATCATTGTACATTGAAATTTCTGCTTGCGTATGCTTTAGAAGCAAGAATTAAGAGGACTACATTCATTATTTCAGCTGAAAAATGCTTAGTTTATGATTTATAGTCAACATTAATGTAATGTCCCAAACAAGCGTTTTCAGCCCGAGTGGAGCACATTTTGACTGTTTTTTTTAAAAACATCATTGTACATTGAAATTTCTGCTTGCGTATGCTTCAGAAGCAAGAATTAAGAGGACTACATTCATTATTTCAGCTGAAAAATGCTTAGTTTATTATTTATAGTCAACATTAATGAAATGTTCCAAACAAGCGTTTTCAGCCCGAGTGGAGCACATTTTGACTGTTTTTTTAAAAACATCATTGTACATTGAAATTTCTGCTTGCGTATGCTTTAGAAGCAAGAATTAGGAGGACTACATTCATTATTTCGGCTGAAAAATGCTTAGTTTATGATTTATAGTCAACATTAATGAAATGTCCCCAACAGCGTTTTCAGCCTGAGTGGAGCACATTTTGACTGTTTTTTTAAAAACATCATTGTACATTGAAATTTCTGCTTGCGTATGCTTTAGAAGCAAGAATTAAGAGGACTACATTCATTATTTCAGCTGAAAAATGCTTAGTTTTTGATTTATAGTCAACATTAATGAAATGTCCCCAACAGCGTTTTCAGCCCGAGTGGAGCACATTTTGACTGTTTTTTTTAAAAACATCATTGTACATTGAAATTTCTGCTTGCGTATGCTTTAGAAGCAAGAATTAAGAGGACTACATTCATTATTTCAGCTGAAAAATGCTTAGTTTATGAATTATAGTCAACATTAATGAAATGTTCCAAACAAGCGTTTTCAGCCCGAGTGGAGCACATTTTGACCGTTTTTTTAAAAACATCATTGTACATTGAAATTTCTGTTTGCGTATGCTTTAGAAGCAAGAATTAAGAGGACTACATTCATTATTTCAGCTGAAAAATGCTTAGTTTATGATTTATAGTCAACATTAATGTAATGTCCCAAACAAGCGTTTTCAGCCCGAGTGGAGCACATTTTGACTGTTTTTTTAAAAACATCATTGTACATTGAAATTTCTGCTTGCGTATGCTTTAGAAGCAAGAATTAAGAGGACTACATTCATTATTTCAGCTGAAAAATGCTTAGTTTATGATTTATAGTCAACATTAATGTAATGTCCCAAACAAGCGTTTTCAGCCCGAGTGGAGCACATTTTGACTGTTTTTTTAAAAACATCATTGTACATTGAAATTTCTGCTTGCGTATGCTTTAGAAGCAAGAATTAAGAGGACTACATTCATTATTTCAGCTGAAAAATGCTTAGTTTTTGATTTATAGTCAACATTAATGAAATGTCCCCAACAGCGTTTTCAGCCCGAGTGGAGCAGATTTTGACTGTTTTTTTTAAAAACATCATTGTACATTGAAATTTCTGCTTGCGTATGCTTTAGAAGCAAGAATTAAGAGGACTACATTCATTATTTCAGCTGAAAAATGCTTAGTTTATGAATTATAGTCAACATTAATGAAATGTTCCAAACAAGCGTTTTCAGCCCGAGTGGAGCACATTTTGACCGTTTTTTTAAAAACATCATTGTACATTGAAATTTCTGTTTGCGTATGCTTTAGAAGCAAGAATTAAGAGGACTACATTCATTATTTCAGCTGAAAAATGCTTAGTTTATGATTTATAGTCAACATTAATGTAATGTCCCAAACAAGCGTTTTCAGCCCGAGTGGAGCACATTTTGACTGTTTTTTTAAAAACATCATTGTACATTGAAATTTCTGCTTGCGTATGCTTTAGAAGCAAGAATTAAGAGGACTACATTCATTATTTCAGCTGAAAAATGCTTAGTTTATGATTTATAGTCAACATTAATGTAATGTCCCAAACAAGCGTTTTCAGCCCGAGTGGAGCACATTTTGACTGTTTTTTTAAAAACATCATTGTACATTGAAATTTCTGCTTGCGTATGCTTTAGAAGCAAGAATTAAGAGGACTACATTCATTATTTCAGCTGAAAAATGCTTAGTTTATTATTTATAGTCAACATTAATGTAATGTCCCAAACAAGCGTTTTCAGCCCGAGTGGAGCACATTTTGACTGTTTTTTTAAAAACATCATTGTACATTGAAATTTCTGCTTGCGTATGCTTTAGAAGCAAGAATTAGGAGGACTACATTCATTATTTCGGCTGAAAAATGCTTAGTTTATGATTTATAGTCAACATTAATGAAATGTCCCCAACAGCGTTTTCAGCCCGAGTGGAGCACATTTTGACTGTTTTTTTAAAAACATCATTGTACATTGAAATTTCTGCTTGCGTATGCTTTAGAAGCAAGAATTAGGAGGACTACATTCATTATTTCGGCTGAAAAATGCTTAGTTTTTGATTTATAGTCAACATTAATGAAATGTTCCAAACAAGCGTTTTCAGCCCGAGTGGAGCACATTTTGACTGTTTTTTTTAAAAACATCATTGTACATTGAAATTTCTGCTTGCGTATGCTTTAGAAGCAAGAATTAAGAGGACTACATTCATTATTTCAGCTGAAAAATGCTTAGTTTATGAATTATAGTCAACATTAATGAAATGTTCCAAACAAGCGTTTTCAGCCCGAGTGGAGCACATTTTGACCGTTTTTTTAAAAACATCATTGTACATTGAAATTTCTGTTTGCGTATGCTTTAGAAGCAAGAATTAAGAGGACTACATTCTTTATTTCAGCTGAAAAATGCTTAGTTTATGATTTATAGTCAACATTAATGTAATGTCCCAAACAAGCGTTTTCAGCCCGAGTGGAGCACATTTTGACTGTTTTTTTAAAAACATCATTGTACATTGAAATTTCTGCTTGCGTATGCTTTAGAAGCAAGAATTAAGAGGACTACATTCATTCTTTCAGCTGAAAAATGCTTGGTTTATGATTTATAGTCAACATTAATGAAATGTCCCCAACAGCGTTTTCAGCCCGAGTGGAGCACATTTTGACTGTTTTTTTAAAAACATCATTGTACATTGAAATTTCTGCTTGCGTATGCTTTAGAAGCAAGAATTAAGTGGACTACATTCATTATTTCAGCTAAAAAATGCTTAGTTTATGATTTATAGTCAACATTAATGAAATGTTCCAAACAAGCGTTTTCAGCCCGAGTGGAGCACATTTTGACCGTTTTTTTAAAAACATCATTGTACATTGAAATTTCTGTTTGCGTATGCTTTAGAAGCAAGAATTAAGAGGACTACATTCATTATTTCAGCTGAAAAATGCTTAGTTTATGATTTATAGTCAACATTAATGTAATGTCCCAAACAAGCGTTTTCAGCCCGAGTGGAGCACATTTTGACTGTTTTTTTAAAAACATCATTGTACATTGAAATTTCTGCTTGCGTATGCTTTAGAAGCAAGAATTAAGAGGACTACATTCATTATTTCAGCTGAAAAATGCTTAGTTTATGATTTATAGTCAACATTAATGAAATGTCCCCAACAGCGTTTTCAGCCCGAGTGGAGCACATTTTGACTGTTTTTTTTAAAAACATCATTGTACATTGAAATTTCTGCTTGCGTATGCTTCAGAAGCAAGAATTAAGAGGACTACATTCATTATTTCAGCTGAAAAATGCTTAGTTTATGATTTATAGTCAACATTAATGAAATGTCCCCAACAGCGTTTTCAGCCCGAGTGGAGCACATTTTGACTGTTTTTTTTAAAAACATCATTGTACATTGAAATTTCTGCTTGCGTATGCTTTAGAAGCAAGAATTAAGAGGACTACATTCATTATTTCAGCTGAAAAATGCTTAGTTTATGAATTATAGTCAACATTAATGAAATGTTCCAAACAAGCGTTTTCAGCCCGAGTGGAGCACATTTTGACCGTTTTTTTAAAAACATCATTGTACATTGAAATTTCTGCTTGCGTATGCTTTAGAAGCAAGAATTAAGAGGACTACATTCATTATTTCAGCTGAAAAATGCTTAGTTTATGATTTATAGTCAACATTAATGAAATGTTCCAAACAAGCGTTTTCAGCCCGAGTGGAGCACATTTTGACTGTTTTTTTAAAAACATCATTGTACATTGAAATTTCTGCTTGCGTATGCTTTAGAAGCAAGAATTAAGAGGACTACATTCATTATTTCAGCTGAAAAATGCTTAGTTTTTGATTTATAGTCAACATTAATGAATTGTCCCCAACAGCGTTTTCAGCCCGAGTGGAGCACATTTTGACTGTTTTTTTAAAAACATCATTGTACATTGAAATTTCTGCTTGCGTATGCTTTAGAAGCAAGAATTAAGAGGACTACATTCATTATTTCAGCTGAAAAATGCTTAGTTTATGATTTATAGTCAACATTAATGAAATGTCCCCAACAGCGTTTTCAGCCCGAGTGGAGCACATTTTGACTGTTTTTTTAAAAACATCATTGTACATTGAAATTTCTGCTTGCGTATGCTTTAGAAGCAAGAATTAAGAGGACTACATTCATTATTTCAGCTGAAAAATGCTTAGTTTTTGATTTATAGTCAACATTAATGAAATGTCCCCAACAGCGTTTTCAGCCCGAGTGGAGCACATTTTGACTGTTTTTTTTAAAAACATCATTGTACATTGAAATTTCTGCTTGCGTATGCTTCAGAAGCAAGAATTAAGAGGACTACATTCATTATTTCAGCTGAAAAATGCTTAGTTTATGAATTATAGTCATCATTAACGAAATGTTCCAAACAAGCGTTTTCAGCCCGAGTGGAGCACATTTTGACCGTTTTTTTAAAAACATCATTGTACATTGAAATTTCTGTTTGCGTATGCTTTAGAAGCAAGAATTAAGAGGACTACATTCATTATTTCAGCTGAAAAATGCTTAGTTTATGATTTATAGTCAACATTAATGTAATGTCCCAAACAAGCGTTTTCAGCCCGAGTGGAGCACATTTTGACTGTTTTTTTTAAAAACATCATTGTACATTGAAATTTCTGCTTGCGTATGCTTCAGAAGCAAGAATTAAGAGGACTACATTCATTATTTCAGCTGAAAAATGCTTAGTTTATGATTTATAGTCAACATTAATGAAATGTTCCAAACAAGCGTTTTCAGCCCGAGTGGAGCACATTTTGACTGTTTTTTTAAAAACATCATTGTACATTGAAATTTCTGCTTGCGTATGCTTTAGAAGCAAGAATTAGGAGGACTACATTCATTATTTCGGCTGAAAAATGCTTAGTTTATGATTTATAGTCAACATTAATGAAATGTCCCCAACAGCGTTTTCAGCCTGAGTGGAGCACATTTTGACTGTTTTTTTAAAAACATCATTGTACATTGAAATTTCTGCTTGCGTATGCTTTAGAAGCAAGAATTAAGAGGACTACATTCATTATTTCAGCTGAAAAATGCTTAGTTTTTGATTTATAGTCAACATTAATGAAATGTCCCCAACAGCGTTTTCAGCCCGAGTGGAGCACATTTTGACTGTTTTTTTTAAAAACATCATTGTACATTGAAATTTCTGCTTGCGTATGCTTTAGAAGCAAGAATTAAGAGGACTACATTCATTCTTTCAGCTGAAAAATGCTTAGTCTATGAATTATAGTCATCATTAATGAAATGTTCCAAACAAGCGTTTTCAGCCCGAGTGGAGCACATTTTGACCGTTTTTTTAAAAACATCATTGTACATTGAAATTTCTGTTTGCGTATGCTTTAGAAGCAAGAATTAAGAGGACTACATTCATTATTTCAGCTGAAAAATGCTTAGTTTATGATTTATAGTCAACATTAATGTAATGTCCCAAACAAGCGTTTTCAGCCCGAGTGGAGCACATTTTGACTGTTTTTTTTAAAAACATCATTGTACATTGAAATTTCTGCTTGCGTATGCTTTAGAAGCAAGAATTAGGAGGACTACATTCATTATTTCGGCTGAAAAATGCTTAGTTTATGATTTATAGTCAACATTAATGAAATGTCCCCAACAGCGTTTTCAGCCTGAGTGGAGCACATTTTGACTGTTTTTTTAAAAACATCATTGTACATTGAAATTTCTGCTTGCGTATGCTTTAGAAGCAAGAATTAAGAGGACTACATTCATTATTTCAGCTGAAAAATGCTTAGTTTTTGATTTATAGTCAACATTAATGAAATGTCCCCAACAGCGTTTTCAGCCCGAGTGGAGCACATTTTGACTGTTTTTTTTAAAAACATCATTGTACATTGAAATTTCTGCTTGCGTATGCTTTAGAAGCAAGAATTAAGAGGACTACATTCATTATTTCAGCTGAAAAATGCTTAGTCTATGAATTATAGTCATCATTAATGAAATGTTCCAAACAAGCGTTTTCAGCCCGAGTGGAGCACATTTTGACCGTTTTTTTAAAAACATCATTGTACATTGAAATTTCTGTTTGCGTATGCTTTAGAAGCAAGAATTAAGAGGACTACATTCATTATTTCAGCTGAAAAATGCTTAGTTTATGATTTATAGTCAACATTAATGTAATGTCCCAAACAAGCGTTTTCAGCCCGAGTGGAGCACATTTTGACTGTTTTTTTTAAAAACATCATTGTACATTGAAATTTCTGCTTGCGTATGCTTCAGAAGCAAGAATTAAGAGGACTACATTCATTATTTCAGCTGAAAAATGCTTAGTTTATGATTTATAGTCAACATTAATGAAATGTTCCAAACAAGCGTTTTCAGCCCGAGTGGAGCACATTTTGACTGTTTTTTTAAAAACATCATTGTACATTGAAATTTCTGCTTGCGTATGCTTTAGAAGCAAGAATTAGGAGGACTACATTCATTATTTCGGCTGAAAAATGCTTAGTTTATGATTTATAGTCAACATTAATGAAATGTTCCAAACAAGCGTTTTCAGCCCGAGTGGAGCACATTTTGACTGTTTTTTTAAAAACATCATTGTACATTGAAATTTCTGCTTGCGTATGCTTTAGAAGCAAGAATTAAGAGGACTACATTCATTATTTCAGCTGAAAAATGCTTAGTTTTTGATTTATAGTCAACATTAATGAATTGTCCCCAACAGCGTTTTCAGCCCGAGTGGAGCACATTTTGACTGTTTTTTTAAAAACATCATTGTACATTGAAATTTCTGCTTGCGTATGCTTTAGAAGCAAGAATTAAGAGGACTACATTCATTATTTCAGCTGAAAAATGCTTAGTTTATGATTTATAGTCAACATTAATGAAATGTCCCCAACAGCGTTTTCAGCCCGAGTGGAGCACATTTTGACTGTTTTTTTAAAAACATCATTGTACATTGAAATTTCTGCTTGCGTATGCTTTAGAAGCAAGAATTAAGAGGACTACATTCATTATTTCAGCTGAAAAATGCTTAGTTTTTGATTTATAGTCAACATTAATGAAATGTCCCCAACAGCGTTTTCAGCCCGAGTGGAGCACATTTTGACTGTTTTTTTTAAAAACATCATTGTACATTGAAATTTCTGCTTGCGTATGCTTCAGAAGCAAGAATTAAGAGGACTACATTCATTATTTCAGCTGAAAAATGCTTAGTTTATGAATTATAGTCATCATTAACGAAATGTTCCAAACAAGCGTTTTCAGCCCGAGTGGAGCACATTTTGACCGTTTTTTTAAAAACATCATTGTACATTGAAATTTCTGTTTGCGTATGCTTTAGAAGCAAGAATTAAGAGGACTACATTCATTATTTCAGCTGAAAAATGCTTAGTTTATGATTTATAGTCAACATTAATGTAATGTCCCAAACAAGCGTTTTCAGCCCGAGTGGAGCACATTTTGACTGTTTTTTTTAAAAACATCATTGTACATTGAAATTTCTGCTTGCGTATGCTTCAGAAGCAAGAATTAAGAGGACTACATTCATTATTTCAGCTGAAAAATGCTTAGTTTATGATTTATAGTCAACATTAATGAAATGTTCCAAACAAGCGTTTTCAGCCCGAGTGGAGCACATTTTGACTGTTTTTTTAAAAACATCATTGTACATTGAAATTTCTGCTTGCGTATGCTTTAGAAGCAAGAATTAGGAGGACTACATTCATTATTTCGGCTGAAAAATGCTTAGTTTATGATTTATAGTCAACATTAATGAAATGTCCCCAACAGCGTTTTCAGCCTGAGTGGAGCACATTTTGACTGTTTTTTTAAAAACATCATTGTACATTGAAATTTCTGCTTGCGTATGCTTTAGAAGCAAGAATTAAGAGGACTACATTCATTATTTCAGCTGAAAAATGCTTAGTTTTTGATTTATAGTCAACATTAATGAAATGTCCCCAACAGCGTTTTCAGCCCGAGTGGAGCACATTTTGACTGTTTTTTTTAAAAACATCATTGTACATTGAAATTTCTGCTTGCGTATGCTTTAGAAGCAAGAATTAAGAGGACTACATTCATTCTTTCAGCTGAAAAATGCTTAGTCTATGAATTATAGTCATCATTAATGAAATGTTCCAAACAAGCGTTTTCAGCCCGAGTGGAGCACATTTTGACCGTTTTTTTAAAAACATCATTGTACATTGAAATTTCTGTTTGCGTATGCTTTAGAAGCAAGAATTAAGAGGACTACATTCATTATTTCAGCTGAAAAATGCTTAGTTTATGATTTATAGTCAACATTAATGTAATGTCCCAAACAAGCGTTTTCAGCCCGAGTGGAGCACATTTTGACTGTTTTTTTTAAAAACATCATTGTACATTGAAATTTCTGCTTGCGTATGCTTTAGAAGCAAGAATTAGGAGGACTACATTCATTATTTCGGCTGAAAAATGCTTAGTTTATGATTTATAGTCAACATTAATGAAATGTCCCCAACAGCGTTTTCAGCCTGAGTGGAGCACATTTTGACTGTTTTTTTAAAAACATCATTGTACATTGAAATTTCTGCTTGCGTATGCTTTAGAAGCAAGAATTAAGAGGACTACATTCATTATTTCAGCTGAAAAATGCTTAGTTTTTGATTTATAGTCAACATTAATGAAATGTCCCCAACAGCGTTTTCAGCCCGAGTGGAGCACATTTTGACTGTTTTTTTTAAAAACATCATTGTACATTGAAATTTCTGCTTGCGTATGCTTTAGAAGCAAGAATTAAGAGGACTACATTCATTATTTCAGCTGAAAAATGCTTAGTCTATGAATTATAGTCATCATTAATGAAATGTTCCAAACAAGCGTTTTCAGCCCGAGTGGAGCACATTTTGACCGTTTTTTTAAAAACATCATTGTACATTGAAATTTCTGTTTGCGTATGCTTTAGAAGCAAGAATTAAGAGGACTACATTCATTATTTCAGCTGAAAAATGCTTAGTTTATGATTTATAGTCAACATTAATGTAATGTCCCAAACAAGCGTTTTCAGCCCGAGTGGAGCACATTTTGACTGTTTTTTTTAAAAACATCATTGTACATTGAAATTTCTGCTTGCGTATGCTTCAGAAGCAAGAATTAAGAGGACTACATTCATTATTTCAGCTGAAAAATGCTTAGTTTATGATTTATAGTCAACATTAATGAAATGTTCCAAACAAGCGTTTTCAGCCCGAGTGGAGCACATTTTGACTGTTTTTTTAAAAACATCATTGTACATTGAAATTTCTGCTTGCGTATGCTTTAGAAGCAAGAATTAGGAGGACTACATTCATTATTTCGGCTGAAAAATGCTTAGTTTATGATTTATAGTCAACATTAATGAAATGTCCCCAACAGCGTTTTCAGCCCGAGTGGAGCACATTTTGACTGTTTTTTTAAAAACATCATTGTACATTGAAATTTCTGCTTGCGTATGCTTTAGAAGCAAGAATTAAGAGGACTACATTCATTATTTCAGCTGAAAAATGCTTAGTTTTTGATTTATAGTCAACATTAATGAAATGTTCCAAACAAGCGTTTTCAGCCCGAGTGGAGCACATTTTGACCGTTTTTTTAAAAACATCATTGTACATTGAAATTTCTGTTTGCGTATGCTTTAGAAGCAAGAATTAAGAGGACTACATTCATTATTTCAGCTGAAAAATGCTTAGTTTATGATTTATAGTCAACATTAATGTAATGTCCCAAACAAGCGTTTTCAGCCCGAGTGGAGCACATTTTGACTGTTTTTTTAAAAACATCATTGTACATTGAAATTTCTGCTTGCGTATGCTTTAGAAGCAAGAATTAAGAGGACTACATTCATTATTTCAGCTGAAAAATGCTTAGTTTATGATTTATAGTCAACATTAATGAAATGTCCCCAACAGCGTTTTCAGCCCGAGTGGAGCACATTTTGACTGTTTTTTTTAAAAACATCATTGTACATTGAAATTTCTGCTTGCGTATGCTTCAGAAGCAAGAATTAAGAGGACTACATTCATTATTTCAGCTGAAAAATGCTTAGTTTATGATTTATAGTCAACATTAATGAAATGTCCCCAACAGCGTTTTCAGCCCGAGTGGAGCACATTTTGACTGTTTTTTTTAAAAACATCATTGTACATTGAAATTTCTGCTTGCGTATGCTTTAGAAGCAAGAATTAAGAGGACTACATTCATTATTTCAGCTGAAAAATGCTTAGTTTATGAATTATAGTCAACATTAATGAAATGTTCCAAACAAGCGTTTTCAGCCCGAGTGGAGCACATTTTGACCGTTTTTTTAAAAACATCATTGTACATTGAAATTTCTGCTTGCGTATGCTTTAGAAGCAAGAATTAAGAGGACTACATTCATTATTTCAGCTGAAAAATGCTTAGTTTATGATTTATAGTCAACATTAATGAAATGTTCCAAACAAGCGTTTTCAGCCCGAGTGGAGCACATTTTGACTGTTTTTTTAAAAACATCATTGTACATTGAAATTTCTGCTTGCGTATGCTTTAGAAGCAAGAATTAAGAGGACTACATTCATTATTTCAGCTGAAAAATGCTTAGTTTTTGATTTATAGTCAACATTAATGAATTGTCCCCAACAGCGTTTTCAGCCCGAGTGGAGCACATTTTGACTGTTTTTTTAAAAACATCATTGTACATTGAAATTTCTGCTTGCGTATGCTTTAGAAGCAAGAATTAAGAGGACTACATTCATTATTTCAGCTGAAAAATGCTTAGTTTATGATTTATAGTCAACATTAATGAAATGTCCCCAACAGCGTTTTCAGCCCGAGTGGAGCACATTTTGACTGTTTTTTTAAAAACATCATTGTACATTGAAATTTCTGCTTGCGTATGCTTTAGAAGCAAGAATTAAGAGGACTACATTCATTATTTCAGCTGAAAAATGCTTAGTTTTTGATTTATAGTCAACATTAATGAAATGTCCCCAACAGCGTTTTCAGCCCGAGTGGAGCACATTTTGACTGTTTTTTTTAAAAACATCATTGTACATTGAAATTTCTGCTTGCGTATGCTTCAGAAGCAAGAATTAAGAGGACTACATTCATTATTTCAGCTGAAAAATGCTTAGTTTATGAATTATAGTCATCATTAACGAAATGTTCCAAACAAGCGTTTTCAGCCCGAGTGGAGCACATTTTGACCGTTTTTTTAAAAACATCATTGTACATTGAAATTTCTGTTTGCGTATGCTTTAGAAGCAAGAATTAAGAGGACTACATTCATTATTTCAGCTGAAAAATGCTTAGTTTATGATTTATAGTCAACATTAATGTAATGTCCCAAACAAGCGTTTTCAGCCCGAGTGGAGCACATTTTGACTGTTTTTTTTAAAAACATCATTGTACATTGAAATTTCTGCTTGCGTATGCTTCAGAAGCAAGAATTAAGAGGACTACATTCATTATTTCAGCTGAAAAATGCTTAGTTTATGATTTATAGTCAACATTAATGAAATGTTCCAAACAAGCGTTTTCAGCCCGAGTGGAGCACATTTTGACTGTTTTTTTAAAAACATCATTGTACATTGAAATTTCTGCTTGCGTATGCTTTAGAAGCAAGAATTAGGAGGACTACATTCATTATTTCGGCTGAAAAATGCTTAGTTTATGATTTATAGTCAACATTAATGAAATGTCCCCAACAGCGTTTTCAGCCTGAGTGGAGCACATTTTGACTGTTTTTTTAAAAACATCATTGTACATTGAAATTTCTGCTTGCGTATGCTTTAGAAGCAAGAATTAAGAGGACTACATTCATTATTTCAGCTGAAAAATGCTTAGTTTTTGATTTATAGTCAACATTAATGAAATGTCCCCAACAGCGTTTTCAGCCCGAGTGGAGCACATTTTGACTGTTTTTTTTAAAAACATCATTGTACATTGAAATTTCTGCTTGCGTATGCTTTAGAAGCAAGAATTAAGAGGACTACATTCATTCTTTCAGCTGAAAAATGCTTAGTCTATGAATTATAGTCATCATTAATGAAATGTTCCAAACAAGCGTTTTCAGCCCGAGTGGAGCACATTTTGACCGTTTTTTTAAAAACATCATTGTACATTGAAATTTCTGTTTGCGTATGCTTTAGAAGCAAGAATTAAGAGGACTACATTCATTATTTCAGCTGAAAAATGCTTAGTTTATGATTTATAGTCAACATTAATGTAATGTCCCAAACAAGCGTTTTCAGCCCGAGTGGAGCACATTTTGACTGTTTTTTTTAAAAACATCATTGTACATTGAAATTTCTGCTTGCGTATGCTTTAGAAGCAAGAATTAGGAGGACTACATTCATTATTTCGGCTGAAAAATGCTTAGTTTATGATTTATAGTCAACATTAATGAAATGTCCCCAACAGCGTTTTCAGCCTGAGTGGAGCACATTTTGACTGTTTTTTTAAAAACATCATTGTACATTGAAATTTCTGCTTGCGTATGCTTTAGAAGCAAGAATTAAGAGGACTACATTCATTATTTCAGCTGAAAAATGCTTAGTTTTTGATTTATAGTCAACATTAATGAAATGTCCCCAACAGCGTTTTCAGCCCGAGTGGAGCACATTTTGACTGTTTTTTTTAAAAACATCATTGTACATTGAAATTTCTGCTTGCGTATGCTTTAGAAGCAAGAATTAAGAGGACTACATTCATTATTTCAGCTGAAAAATGCTTAGTCTATGAATTATAGTCATCATTAATGAAATGTTCCAAACAAGCGTTTTCAGCCCGAGTGGAGCACATTTTGACCGTTTTTTTAAAAACATCATTGTACATTGAAATTTCTGTTTGCGTATGCTTTAGAAGCAAGAATTAAGAGGACTACATTCATTATTTCAGCTGAAAAATGCTTAGTTTATGATTTATAGTCAACATTAATGTAATGTCCCAAACAAGCGTTTTCAGCCCGAGTGGAGCACATTTTGACTGTTTTTTTTAAAAACATCATTGTACATTGAAATTTCTGCTTGCGTATGCTTCAGAAGCAAGAATTAAGAGGACTACATTCATTATTTCAGCTGAAAAATGCTTAGTTTATGATTTATAGTCAACATTAATGAAATGTTCCAAACAAGCGTTTTCAGCCCGAGTGGAGCACATTTTGACTGTTTTTTTAAAAACATCATTGTACATTGAAATTTCTGCTTGCGTATGCTTTAGAAGCAAGAATTAGGAGGACTACATTCATTATTTCGGCTGAAAAATGCTTAGTTTATGATTTATAGTCAACATTAATGAAATGTCCCCAACAGCGTTTTCAGCCCGAGTGGAGCACATTTTGACTGTTTTTTAAAAACATCATTGTACATTGAAATTTCTGCTTGCGTATGCTTTAGAAGCAAGAATTAAGAGGACTACATTCATTATTTCAGCTGAAAAATGCTTAGTTTATTATTTATAGTCAACATTAATGTAATGTCCCAAACAAGCGTTTTCAGCCCGAGTGGAGCACATTTTGACTGTTTTTTTAAAAACATCATTGTACATTGAAATTTCTGCTTGCGTATGCTTTAGAAGCAAGAATTAGGAGGACTACATTCATTATTTCGGCTGAAAAATGCTTAGTTTATGATTTATAGTCAACATTAATGAAATGTCCCCAACAGCGTTTTCAGCCCGAGTGGAGCACATTTTGACTGTTTTTTTAAAAACATCATTGTACATTGAAATTTCTGCTTGCGTATGCTTTAGAAGCAAGAATTAAGAGGACTACATTCATTATTTCAGCTGAAAAATGCTTAGTTTTTGACTTATAGTCAACATTAATGAAATGTCCCCAACAGCGTTTTCAGCCCGAGTGGAGCACATTTTGACTGTTTTTTTTTAAAAACATCATTGTACATTGAAATTTCTGCTTGCGTATGCTTTAGAAGCAAGAATTAAGAGGACTACATTCATTATTTCAGCTGAAAAATGCTTAGTTTATGAATTATAGTCAACATTAATGAAATGTTCCAAACAAGCGTTTTCAGCCCGAGTGGAGCACATTTTGACCGTTTTTTTAAAAACATCATTGTACATTGAAATTTCTGTTTGCGTATGCTTTAGAAGCAAGAATTAAGAGGACTACATTCATTATTTCAGCTGAAAAATGCTTAGTTTATGATTTATAGTCAACATTAATGTAATGTCCCAAACAAGCGTTTTCAGCCCGAGTGGAGCACATTTTGACTGTTTTTTTAAAAACATCATTGTACATTGAAATTTCTGCTTGCGTATGCTTTAGAAGCAAGAATTAAGAGGACTACATTCATTCTTTCAGCTGAAAAATGCTTGGTTTATGATTTATAGTCAACATTAATGAAATGTCCCCAACAGCGTTTTCAGCCCGAGTGGAGCACATTTTGACTGTTTTTTTAAAAACATCATTGTACATTGAAATTTCTGCTTGCATATGCTTTAGAAGCAAGAATTAAGTGGACTACATTCATTATTTCAGCTGAAAAATGCTTAGTTTTTGATTTATAGTCAACATTAATGAAATGTCCCCAACAGCGTTTTCAGCCCGAGTGGAGCACATTTTGACTGTTTTTTTAAAAACATCATTGTACATTGAAATTTCTGCTTGCGTATGCTTTAGAAGCAAGAATTAAGAGGACTACATTCATTATTTCAGCTGAAAAATGCTTAGTTTATTATTTATAGTCTACATTAATGTAATGTCCCAAACAAGCGTTTTCAGCCCGAGTGGAGCACATTTTGACTGTTTTTTTAAAAACATCATTGTACATTGAAATTTCTGCTTGCGTATGCTTTAGAAGCAAGAATTAAGAGGACTACATTCATTCTTTCAGCTGAAAAATGCTTGGTTTATGATTTATAGTCAACATTAATGAAATGTCCCCAACAGCGTTTTCAGCCCGAGTGGAGCACAATTTGACTGTTTTTTTTAAAAACATCATTGTACATTGAAATTTCTGCTTGCATATGCTTTAGAAGCAAGAATTAAGAGGACTACATTCATTATTTCAGCTGAAAAATGCTTAGTTTTTGATTTATAGTCAACATTAATGAAATGTCCCCAACAGCGTTTTCAGCCCGAGTGGAGCACATTTTGACTGTTTTTTTAAAAACATCATTGTACATTGAAATTTCTGCTTGCGTATGCTTTAGAAGCAAGAATTAAGAGGACTACATTCATTATTTCAGCTGAAAAATGCTTAGTTTATTATTTATAGTCAACATTAATGTAATGTCCCAAACAAGCGTTTTCAGCCCGAGTGGAGCACATTTTGACTGTTTTTTTAAAAACATCATTGTACATTGAAATTTCTGCTTGCGTATGCTTTAGAAGCAAGAATTAGGAGGACTACATTCATTATTTCGGCTGAAAAATGCTTAGTTTATGATTTATAGTCAACATTAATGAAATGTCCCCAACAGCGTTTTCAGCCCGAGTGGAGCACATTTTGACTGTTTTTTTAAAAACATCATTGTACATTGAAATTTCTGCTTGCGTATGCTTTAGAAGCAAGAATTAAGAGGACTACATTCATTATTTCAGCTGAAAAATGCTTAGTTTTTGATTTATAGTCAACATTAATGAAATGTCCCCAACAGCGTTTTCAGCCCGAGTGGAGCACATTTTGACTGTTTTTTTTAAAAACATCATTGTACATTGAAATTTCTGCTTGCGTATGCTTTAGAAGCAAGAATTAAGAGGACTACATTCATTATTTCAGCTGAAAAATGCTTAGTTTATGAATTATAGTCAACATTAATGAAATGTTCCAAACAAGCGTTTTCAGCCCGAGTGGAGCACATTTTGACCGTTTTTTTAAAAACATCATTGTACATTGAAATTTCTGCTTGCGTATGCTTTAGAAGCAAGAATTAAGAGGACTACATTCATTATTTCAGCTGAAAAATGCTTATTTTATGATTTATAGTCAACATTAATGTAATGTCCCAAACAAGCGTTTTCAGCCCGAGTGGAGCACATTTTGACTGTTTTTTAAAAACATCATTGTACATTGAAATTTCTGCTTGCGTATGCTTTAGAAGCAAGAATTAAGAGGACTACATTCATTATTTCAGCTGAAAAATGCTTAGTTTATTATTTTAAGTCAACATTAATGTAATGTCCCAAACAAGCGTTTTCAGCCCGAGTGGAGCACATTTTGACTGTTTTTTTAAAAACATCATTGTACATTGAAATTTCTGCTTGCGTATGCTTTAGAAGCAAGAATTAGGAGGACTACATTCATTATTTCGGCTGAAAAATGCTTAGTTTATGATTTATAGTCAACATTAATGAAATGTCCCCAACAGCGTTTTCAGCCCGAGTGGAGCACATTTTGACTGTTTTTTTTAAAAACATCATTGTACATTGAAATTTCTGCTTGCGTATGCTTTAGAAGCAAGAATTAAGAGGACTACATTCATTATTTCAGCTGAAAAATGCTTAGTTTATGAATTATAGTCAACATTAATGAAATGTTCCAAACAAGCGTTTTCAGCCCGAGTGGAGCACATTTTGACCGTTTTTTTAAAAACATCATTGTACATTGAAATTTCTGTTTGCGTATGCTTTAGAAGCAAGAATTAAGAGGACTACATTCATTATTTCAGCTGAAAAATGCTTAGTTTATGATTTATAGTCAACATTAATGTAATGTCCCAAACAAGCGTTTTCAGCCCGAGTGGAGCACATTTTGACTGTTTTTTTAAAAACATCATTGTACATTGAAATTTCTGCTTGCGTATGCTTTAGAAGCAAGAATTAAGAGGACTACATTCATTATTTCAGCTGAAAAATGCTTAGTTTATGATTTATAGTCAACATTAATGTAATGTCCCAAACAAGCGTTTTCAGCCCGAGTGGAGCACATTTTGACTGTTTTTTTAAAAACATCATTGTACATTGAAATTTCTGCTTGCGTATGCTTTAGAAGCAAGAATTAAGAGGACTACATTCATTATTTTAGCTGAAAAATGCTTAGTTTATTATTTATAGTCAACATTAATGTAATGTCCCAAACAAGCGTTTTCAGCCCGAGTGGAGCACATTTTGACTGTTTTTTTAAAAACATCATTGTACATTGAAATTTCTGCTTGCATATGCTTTAGAAGCAAGAATTAGGAGGACTACATTCATTATTTCGGCTGAAAAATGCTTAGTTTATGATTTATAGTCAACATTAATGAAATGTCCCCAACAGCGTTTTCAGCCCGAGTGGAGCACATTTTGACTGTTTTTTTTAAAAACATCATTGTACATTGAAATTTCTGCTTGCGTATGCTTTAGAAGCAAGAATTAAGAGGACTACATTCATTATTTCAGCTGAAAAATGCTTAGTTTATGAATTATAGTCAACATTAATGAAATGTTCCAAACAAGCGTTTTCAGCCCGAGTGGAGCACATTTTGACCGTTTTTTTAAAAACATCATTGTACATTGAAATTTCTGTTTGCGTATGCTTTAGAAGCAAGAATTAAGAGGACTACATTCATTATTTCAGCTGAAAAATGCTTAGTTTATGATTTATAGTCAACATTAATGTAATGTCCCAAACAAGCGTTTTCAGCCCGAGTGGAGCACATTTTGACTGTTTTTTTAAAAACATCATTGTACATTGAAATTTCTGCTTGCGTATGCTTTAGAAGCAAGAATTAAGAGGACTACATTCATTATTTCAGCTGAAAAATGCTTAGTTTATGATTTATAGTCAACATTAATGTAATGTCCCAAACAAGCGTTTTCAGCCCGAGTGGAGCACATTTTGACTGTTTTTTTAAAAACATCATTGTACATTGAAATTTCTGCTTGCGTATGCTTTAGAAGCAAGAATTAAGAGGACTACATTCATTATTTTAGCTGAAAAATGCTTAGTTTATTATTTATAGTCAACATTAATGTAATGTCCCAAACAAGCGTTTTCAGCCCGAGTGGAGCACATTTTGACTGTTTTTTTAAAAACATCATTGTACATTGAAATTTCTGCTTGCGTATGCTTTAGAAGCAAGAATTAGGAGGACTACATTCATTATTTCGGCTGAAAAATGCTTAGTTTATGATTTATAGTCAACATTAATGAAATGTCCCCAACAGCGTTTTCAGCCCGAGTGGAGCACATTTTGACTGTTTTTTTAAAAACATCATTGTACATTGAAATTTCTGCTTGCGTATGCTTTAGAAGCAAGAATTAAGAGGACTACATTCATTATTTCAGCTGAAAAATGCTTAGTTTTTGATTTATAGTCAACATTAATGAAATGTCCCCAACAGCGTTTTCAGCCCGAGTGGAGCACATTTTGACTGTTTTTTTTAAAAACATCATTGTACATTGAAATTTCTGCTTGCGTATGCTTTAGAAGCAAGAATTAAGAGGACTACATTTATTATTTCAGCTGAAAAATGCTTAGTTTATGAATTATAGTCAACATTAATGAAATGTTCCAAACAAGCGTTTTCAGCCCGAGTGGAGCACATTTTGACCGTTTTTTTAAAAACATCATTGTACATTGAAATTTCTGTTTGCGTATGCTTTAGAAGCAAGAATTAAGAGGACTACATTCATTATTTCAGCTGAAAAATGCTTAGTTTATGATTTATAGTCAACATTAATGTAATGTCCCAAACAAGCGTTTTCAGCCCGAGTGGAGCACATTTTGACTGTTTTTTTAAAAACATCATTGTACATTGAAATTTCTGCTTGCGTATGCTTTAGAAGCAAGAATTAAGAGGACTACATTCATCATTTCGGCTGAAAAATGCTTAGTTTATGATTTATAGTCAACATTAATGAAATGTCCCCAACAGCGTTTTCAGCCCGAGTGGAGCACATTTTGACTGTTTTTTTAAAAACATCATTGTACATTGAAATTTCTGCTTGCGTATGCTTTAGAAGCAAGAATTAAGAGGACTACATTCATTATTTCAGCTGAAAAATGCTTAGTTTTTGATTTATAGTCAACATTAATGAAATGTCCCCAACAGCGTTTTCAGCCCGAGTGGAGCACATTTTGACTGTTTTTTTTAAAAACATCATTGTACATTGAAATTTCTGCTTGCGTATGCTTTAGAAGCAAGAATTAAGAGGACTACATTCATTATTTCAGCTGAAAAATGCTTAGTTTATGAATTATAGTCAACATTAATGAAATGTTCCAAACAAGCGTTTTCAGCCCGAGTGGAGCACATTTTGACCGTTTTTTTAAAAACATCATTGTACATTGAAATTTCTGTTTGCGTATGCTTTAGAAGCAAGAATTAAGAGGACTACATTCATTATTTCAGCTGAAAAATGCTTAGTTTATGATTTATAGTCAACATTAATGTAATGTCCCAAACAAGCGTTTTCAGCCCGAGTGGAGCACATTTTGACTGTTTTTTTAAAAACATCATTGTACATTGAAATTTCTGCTTGCGTATGCTTTAGAAGCAAGAATTAAGAGGACTACATTCATTATTTCAGCTGAAAAATGCTTAGTTTATGATTTATAGTCAACATTAATGTAATGTCCCAAACAAGCGTTTTCAGCCCGAGTGGAGCACATTTTGACTGTTTTTTTAAAAACATCATTGTACATTGAAATTTCTGCTTGCGTATGCTTTAGAAGCAAGAATTAAGAGGACTACATTCATTATTTTAGCTGAAAAATGCTTAGTTTATTATTTATAGTCAACATTAATGTAATGTCCCAAACAAGCGTTTTCAGCCCGAGTGGAGCACATTTTGACTGTTTTTTTAAAAACATCATTGTACATTGAAATTTCTGCTTGCGTATGCTTTAGAAGCAAGAATTAGGAGGACTACATTCATTATTTCGGCTGAAAAATGCTTAGTTTATGATTTATAGTCAACATTAATGAAATGTCCCCAACAGCGTTTTCAGCCCGAGTGGAGCACATTTTGACTGTTTTTTTAAAAACATCATTGTACATTGAAATTTCTGCTTGCGTATGCTTTAGAAGCAAGAATTAAGAGGACTACATTCATTATTTCAGCTGAAAAATGCTTAGTTTTTGATTTATAGTCAACATTAATGAAATGTCCCCAACAGCGTTTTCAGCCCGAGTGGAGCACATTTTGACTGTTTTTTTTAAAAACATCATTGTACATTGAAATTTCTGCTTGCGTATGCTTTAGAAGCAAGAATTAAGAGGACTACATTTATTATTTCAGCTGAAAAATGCTTAGTTTATGAATTATAGTCAACATTAATGAAATGTTCCAAACAAGCGTTTTCAGCCCGAGTGGAGCACATTTTGACCGTTTTTTTAAAAACATCATTGTACATTGAAATTTCTGTTTGCGTATGCTTTAGAAGCAAGAATTAAGAGGACTACATTCATTATTTCAGCTGAAAAATGCTTAGTTTATGATTTATAGTCAACATTAATGTAATGTCCCAAACAAGCGTTTTCAGCCCGAGTGGAGCACATTTTGACTGTTTTTTTAAAAACATCATTGTACATTGAAATTTCTGCTTGCGTATGCTTTAGAAGCAAGAATTAAGAGGACTACATTCATCATTTCGGCTGAAAAATGCTTAGTTTATGATTTATAGTCAACATTAATGAAATGTCCCCAACAGCGTTTTCAGCCCGAGTGGAGCACATTTTGACTGTTTTTTTAAAAACATCATTGTACATTGAAATTTCTGCTTGCGTATGCTTTAGAAGCAAGAATTAAGAGGACTACATTCATTATTTCAGCTGAAAAATGCTTAGTTTTTGATTTATAGTCAACATTAATGAAATGTCCCCAACAGCGTTTTCAGCCCGAGTGGAGCACATTTTGACTGTTTTTTTTAAAAACATCATTGTACATTGAAATTTCTGCTTGCGTATGCTTTAGAAGCAAGAATTAAGAGGACTACATTCATTATTTCAGCTGAAAAATGCTTAGTTTATGAATTATAGTCAACATTAATGAAATGTTCCAAACAAGCGTTTTCAGCCCGAGTGGAGCACATTTTGACCGTTTTTTTAAAAACATCATTGTACATTGAAATTTCTGTTTGCGTATGCTTTAGAAGCAAGAATTAAGAGGACTACATTCATTATTTCAGCTGAAAAATGCTTAGTTTATGATTTATAGTCAACATTAATGTAATGTCCCAAACAAGCGTTTTCAGCCCGAGTGGAGCACATTTTGACTGTTTTTTTAAAAACATCATTGTACATTGAAATTTCTGCTTGCGTATGCTTTAGAAGCAAGAATTAAGAGGACTACATTCATCATTTCGGCTGAAAAATGCTTAGTTTATGATTTATAGTCAACATTAATGAAATGTCCCCAACAGCGTTTTCAGCCCGAGTGGAGCACATTTTGACTGTTTTTTTAAAAACATCATTGTACATTGAAATTTCTGCTTGCGTATGCTTTAGAAGCAAGAATTAAGAGGACTACATTCATTATTTCAGCTGAAAAATGCTTAGTTTTTGATTTATAGTCAACATTAATGAAATGTCCCCAACAGCGTTTTCAGCCCGAGTGGAGCACATTTTGACTGTTTTTTTTAAAAACATCATTGTACATTGAAATTTCTGCTTGCGTATGCTTTAGAAGCAAGAATTAAGAGGACTACATTCATTATTTCAGCTGAAAAATGCTTAGTTTATGAATTATAGTCAACATTAATGAAATGTTCCAAACAAGCGTTTTCAGCCCGAGTGGAGCACATTTTGACCGTTTTTTTAAAAACATCATTGTACATTGAAATTTCTGTTTGCGTATGCTTTAGAAGCAAGAATTAAGAGGACTACATTCATTATTTCAGCTGAAAAATGCTTAGTTTATGATTTATAGTCAACATTAATGTAATGTTCCAAACAAGCGTTTTCAGCCCGAGTGGAGCACATTTTGACTGTTTTTTTAAAAACATCATTGTACATTGAAATTTCTGCTTGCGTATGCTTTAGAAGCAAGAAATAAGAGGACTACATTCATTATTTCAGCTGAAAAATGCTTAGTTTATGAATTATAGTCAACATTAATGAAATGTTCCAAACAAGCGTTTTCAGCCCGAGTGGAGCACATTTTGACCGTTTTTTTAAAAACATCATTGTACATTGAAATTTCTGTTTGCGTATGCTTTAGAAGCAAGAATTAAGAGGACTACATTCATTATTTCAGCTGAAAAATGCTTAGTTTATGATTTATAGTCAACATTAATGTAATGTTCCAAACAAGCGTTTTCAGCCCGAGTGGAGCACATTTTGACTGTTTTTTTAAAAACATCATTGTACATTGAAATTTCTGCTTGCGTATGCTTTAGAAGCAAGAAATAAGAGGACTACATTCATTATTTCAGCTGAAAAATGCTTAGTTTATGAATTATAGTCAACATTAATGAAATGTTCCAAACAAGCGTTTTCAGCCCGAGTGGAGCACATTTTGACCGTTTTTTTAAAAACATCATTGTACATTGAAATTTCTGTTTGCGTATGCTTTAGAAGCAAGAATTAAGAGGACTACATTCATTATTTCAGCTGAAAAATGCTTAGTTTATGATTTATAGTCAACATTAATGTAATGTCCCAAACAAGCGTTTTCAGCCCGAGTGGAGCACATTTTGACTGTTTTTTTAAAAACATCATTGTACATTGAAATTTCTGCTTGCGTATGCTTTAGAAGCAAGAATTAAGAGGACTACATTCATTATTTCAGCTGAAAAATGCTTAGTTTATGATTTATAGTCAACATTAATGTAATGTCCCAAACAAGCGTTTTCAGCCCGAGTGGAGCACATTTTGACTGTTTTTTTTAAAAACATCATTGTACATTGAAATTTCTGCTTGCGTATGCTTCAGAAGCAAGAATTAAGAGGACTACATTCATTATTTCAGCTGAAAAATGCTTAGTTTATGATTTATAGTCAACATTAATGAAATGTTCCAAACAAGCGTTTTCAGCCCGAGTGGAGCACATTTTGACTGTTTTTTTAAAAACATCATTGTACATTGAAATTTCTGCTTGCGTATGCTTTAGAAGCAAGAATTAGGAGGACTACATTCATTATTTCGGCTGAAAAATGCTTAGTTTATGATTTATAGTCAACATTAATGAAATGTCCCCAACAGCGTTTTCAGCCTGAGTGGAGCACATTTTGACTGTTTTTTTAAAAACATCATTGTACATTGAAATTTCTGCTTGCGTATGCTTTAGAAGCAAGAATTAAGAGGACTACATTCATTATTTCAGCTGAAAAGTGCTTAGTTTTTGATTTATAGTCAACATTAATGAAATGTCCCCAACAGCGTTTTCAGCCCGAGTGGAGCACATTTTGACTGTTTTTTTTAAAAACATCATTGTACATTGAAATTTCTGCTTGCGTATGCTTTAAAAGCAAGAATTAAGAGGACTACATTCATTATTTCAGCTGAAAAATGCTTAGTTTATGAATTATAGTCAACATTAATGAAATGTTCCAAACAAGCGTTTTCAGCCCGAGTGGAGCACATTTTGACCGTTTTTTTAAAAACATCATTGTACATTGAAATTTCTGTTTGCGTATGCTTTAGAAGCAAGAATTAAGAGGACTACATTCATTATTTCAGCTGAAAAATGCTTAGTTTATGATTTATAGTCAACATTAATGTAATGTCCCAAACAAGCGTTTTCAGCCCGAGTGGAGCACATTTTGACTGTTTTTTTTAAAAACATCATTGTACATTGAAATTTCTGCTTGCGTATGCTTTAAAAGCAAGAATTAAGAGGACTACATTCATTATTTCAGCTGAAAAATGCTTAGTTTTTGATTTATAGTCAACATTAATGAAATGTCCCCAACAGTGTTTTCAGCCCGAGTGGAGCACATTTTGACCGATTTTTTTTAAAAACATCATTGTACATATAAATTTCTGCTTGCGTATGCTTTAGAAGCAAGAATTAAGAGGACTACATTCATTATTTCAGCTGAAAAATGCTTAGTTTATGAATTATAGTCAACATTAATGAAATGTTCCAAACAAGCGTTTTCAGCCCGAGTGGAGCACATTTTGACCGTTTTTTTAAAAACATCATTGTACATTGAAATTTCTGTTTGCGTATGCTTTAGAAGCAAGAATTAAGAGGACTACATTCATTATTTCAGCTGAAAAATGCTTAGTTTATGATTTATAGTCACATTAATGTAATGTCCCAAACAAGCGTTTTCAGCCCGAGTGGAGCACATTTTGACTGTTTTTTTAAAAACATCATTGTACATTGAAATTTCTGCTTGCGTATGCTTTAGAAGCAAGAATTAAGAGGACTACATTCATTATTTCAGCTGAAAAATGCTTAGTTTATGATTTATAGTCAACATTAATGTAATGTCCCAAACAAGCGTTTTCAGCCCGAGTGGAGCACATTTTGACTGTTTTTTTAAAAACATCATTGTACATTGAAATTTCTGCTTGCGTATGCTTTAGAAGCAAGAATTAAGAGGACTACATTCATTATTTCAGCTGAAAAATGCTTAGTTTATTATTTATAGTCAACATTAATGTAATGTCCCAAACAAGCGTTTTCAGCCCGAGTGGAGCACATTTTGACTGTTTTTTTAAAAACATCATTGTACATTGAAATTTCTGCTTGCGTATGCTTTAGAAGCAAGAATTAGGAGGACTACATTCATTATTTCGGCTGAAAAATGCTTAGTTTATGATTTATAGTCAACATTAATGAAATGTCCCCAACAGCGTTTTCAGCCCGAGTGGAGCACATTTTGACTGTTTTTTTAAAAACATCATTGTACATTGAAATTTCTGCTTGCGTATGCTTTAGAAGCAAGAATTAAGAGGACTACATTCATTCTTTCAGCTGAAAAATGCTTGGTTTATGATTTATAGTCAACATTAATGAAATGTCCCCAACAGCGTTTTCAGCCCGAGTGGAGCACATTTTGACTGTTTTTTTAAAAACATCATTGTACATTGAAATTTCTGCTTGCGTATGCTTTAGAGGCAAGAATTAAGTGGACTACATTCATTATTTCAGCTGAAAAATGCTTAGTTTTTGATTTATAGTCAACATTAATGAAATGTCCCCAACAGCGTTTTCAGCCCGAGTGGAGCACATTTTGACTGTTTTTTTAAAAACATCATTGTACATTGAAATTTCTGCTTGCGTATGCTTTAGAAGCAAGAATTAAGAGGACTACATTCATTATTTCAGCTGAAAAATGCTTAGTTTATTATTTATAGTCAACATTAATGTACTGTCCCAAACAAGCGTTTTCAGCCCGAGTGGAGCACATTTTGACTGTTTTTTTAAAAACATCATTGTACATTGAAATTTCTGCTTGCGTATGCTTTAGAAGCAAGAATTAAGAGGACTACATTCATTATTTCAGCTGAAAAATGCTTAGTTTATGATTTATAGTCAACATTAATGAAATGTCCCCAACAGCGTTTTCAGCCCGAGTGGAGCACATTTTGACTGTTTTTTTAAAAACATCATTGTACATTGAAATTTCTGCTTGCGTATGCTTTAGAAGCAAGAATTAAGAGGACTACATTCATTATTTCAGCTGAAAAATGCTTAGTTTTTGATTTATAGTCAACATTAATGAAATGTGCCCAACAGCGTTTTCAGCCCGAGTGGAGCACATTTTGACTGTTTTTTTTAAAAACATCATTGTACATTGAAATTTCTGCTTGCGTATGCTTTAGAAGCAAGAATTAAGAGGACTACATTCATCATTTCGGCTGAAAAATGCTTAGTTTATGATTTATAGTCAACATTAATGAAATGTCCCCAACAGCGTTTTCAGCCCGAGTGGAGCACATTTTGACTGTTTTTTTAAAAACATCATTGTACATTGAAATTTCTGCTTGCGTATGCTTTAGAAGCAAGAATTAAGAGGACTACATTCATTATTTCAGCTGAAAAATGCTTAGTTTATTATTTATAGTCAACATTAATGTAATGTCCCAAACAAGCGTTTTCAGCCCGAGTGGAGCACATTTTGACTGTTTTTTTAAAAACATCATTGTACATTGAAATTTCTGCTTGCGTATGCTTTAGAAGCAAGAATTAGGAGGACTACATTCATTATTTCGGCTGAAAAATGCTTAGTTTATGATTTATAGTCAACATTAATGAAATGTCCCCAACAGCGTTTTCAGCCCGAGTGGAGCACATTTTGACTGTTTTTTTAAAAACATCATTGTACATTGAAATTTCTGCTTGCGTATGCTTTAGAAGCAAGAATTAAGAGGACTACATTCATTCTTTCAGCTGAAAAATGCTTGGTTTATGATTTATAGTCAACATTAATGAAATGTCCCCAACAGCGTTTTCAGCCCGAGTGGAGCACATTTTGACTGTTTTTTTAAAAACATCATTGTACATTGAAATTTCTGCTTGCGTATGCTTTAGAAGCAAGAATTAAGTGGACTACATTCATTATTTCAGCTGAAAAATGCTTAGTTTTTGATTTATAGTCAACATTAATGAAATGTCCCCAACAGCGTTTTCAGCCCGAGTGGAGCACATTTTGACTGTTTTTTTAAAAACATCATTGTACATTGAAATTTCTGCTTGCGTATGCTTTAGAAGCAAGAATTAAGAGGACTACATTCATTATTTCAGCTGAAAAATGCTTAGTTTATTATTTATAGTCAACATTAATGTAATGTCCCAAACAAGCGTTTTCAGCCCGAGTGGAGCACATTTTGACTGTTTTTTTAAAAACATCATTGTACATTGAAATTTCTGCTTGCGTATGCTTTAGAAGCAAGAATTAAGAGGACTACATTCATTATTTCAGCTGAAAAATGCTTAGTTTATGATTTATAGTCAACATTAATGAAATGTCCCCAACAGCGTTTTCAGCCCGAGTGGAGCACATTTTGACTGTTTTTTTAAAAACATCATTGTACATTGAAATTTCTGCTTGCGTATGCTTTAGAAGCAAGAATTAAGAGGACTACATTCATTATTTCAGCTGAAAAATGCTTAGTTTTTGATTTATAGTCAACATTAATGAAATGTCCCCAACAGCGTTTTCAGCCCGAGTGGAGCACATTTTGACTGTTTTTTTTAAAAACATCATTGTACATTGAAATTTCTGCTTGCGTATGCTTCAGAAGCAAGAATTAAGAGGACTACATTCATTATTTCAGCTGAAAAATGCTTAGTTTATGAATTATAGTCATCATTAATGAAATGTTCCAAACAAGCGTTTTCAGCCCGAGTGGAGCACATTTTGACCGTTTTTTTAAAAACATCATTGTACATTGAAATTTCTGTTTGCGTATGCTTTAGAAGCAAGAATTAAGAGGACTACATTCATTATTTCAGCTGAAAAATGCTTAGTTTATGATTTATAGTCAACATTAATGTAATGTCCCAAACAAGCGTTTTCAGCCCGAGTGGAGCACATTTTGACTGTTTTTTTTAAAAACATCATTGTACATTGAAATTTCTGCTTGCGTATGCTTCAGAAGCAAGAATTAAGAGGACTACATTCATTATTTCAGCTGAAAAATGCTTAGTTTATGATTTATAGTCAACATTAATGAAATGTTCCAAACAAGCGTTTTCAGCCCGAGTGGAGCACATTTTGACTGTTTTTTTAAAAACATCATTGTACATTGAAATTTCTGCTTGCGTATGCTTTAGAAGCAAGAATTAGGAGGACTACATTCATTATTTCGGCTGAAAAATGCTTAGTTTATGATTTATAGTCAACATTAATGAAATGTCCCCAACAGCGTTTTCAGCCTGAGTGGAGCACATTTTGACTGTTTTTTTAAAAACATCATTGTACATTGAAATTTCTGCTTGCGTATGCTTTAGAAGCAAGAATTAAGAGGACTACATTCATTATTTCAGCTGAAAAATGCTTAGTTTTTGATTTATAGTCAACATTAATGAAATGTCCCCAACAGCGTTTTCAGCCCGAGTGGAGCACATTTTGACTGTTTTTTTTAAAAACATCATTGTACATTGAAATTTCTGCTTGCGTATGCTTTAGAAGCAAGAATTAAGAGGACTACATTCATTATTTCAGCTGAAAAATGCTTAGTTTATGAATTATAGTCAACATTAATGAAATGTTCCAAACAAGCGTTTTCAGCCCGAGTGGAGCACATTTTGACCGTTTTTTTAAAAACATCATTGTACATTGAAATTTCTGTTTGCGTATGCTTTAGAAGCAAGAATTAAGAGGACTACATTCGTTATTTCAGCTGAAAAATGCTTAGTTTATGATTTATAGTCAACATTAATGTAATGTCCCAAACAAGCGTTTTCAGCCCGAGTGGAGCACATTTTGACTGTTTTTTTAAAAACATCATCGTACATTGAAATTTCTGCTTGCGTATGCTTTAGAAGCAAGAATTAAGAGGACTACATTCATTATTTCAGCTGAAAAATGCTTAGTTTATGATTTATAGTCAACATTAATGTAATGTCCCAAACAAGCGTTTTCAGCCCGAGTGGAGCACATTTTGACTGTTTTTTTTAAAAACATCATTGTACATTGAAATTTCTGCTTGCGTATGCTTCAGAAGCAAGAATTAAGAGGACTACATTCATTATTTCAGCTGAAAAATGCTTAGTTTATGAATTATAGTCAACATTAATGAAATGTTCCAAACAAGCGTTTTCAGCCCGAGTGGAGCACATTTTGACCGTTTTTTTAAAAACATCATTGTACATTGAAATTTCTGTTTGCGTATGCTTTAGAAGCAAGAATTAAGAGGACTACATTCATTATTTCAGCTGAAAAATGCTTAGTTTATGATTTATAGTCAACATTAATGAAATGTCCCCAACAGCGTTTTCAGCCCGAGTGGAGCACATTTTGACTGTTTTTTTAAAAACATCATTGTACATTGAAATTTCTGCTTGCGTATGCTTTAGAAGCAAGAATTAAGAGGACTACATTCATTATTTCAGCTGAAAAATGCTTAGTTTTTGATTTATAGTCAACATTAATGAAATGTCCCCAACAGCGTTTTCAGCCCGAGTGGAGCACATTTTGACTGTTTTTTTTAAAAACATCATTGTACATTGAAATTTCTGCTTGCGTATGCTTCAGAAGCAAGAATTAAGAGGACTACATTCATTATTTCAGCTGAAAAATGCTTAGTTTATGAATTATAGTCATCATTAATGAAATGTTCCAAACAAGCGTTTTCAGCCCGAGTGGAGCACATTTTGACCGTTTTTTTAAAAACATCATTGTACATTGAAATTTCTGTTTGCGTATGCTTTAGAAGCAAGAATTAAGAGGACTACATTCATTATTTCAGCTGAAAAATGCTTAGTTTATGATTTATAGTCAACATTAATGTAATGTCCCAAACAAGCGTTTTCAGCCCGAGTGGAGCACATTTTGACTGTTTTTTTTAAAAACATCATTGTACATTGAAATTTCTGCTTGCGTATGCTTCAGAAGCAAGAATTAAGAGGACTACATTCATTATTTCAGCTGAAAAATGCTTAGTTTATGATTTATAGTCAACATTAATGAAATGTTCCAAACAAGCGTTTTCAGCCCGAGTGGAGCACATTTTGACTGTTTTTTTAAAAACATCATTGTACATTGAAATTTCTGCTTGCGTATGCTTTAGAAGCAAGAATTAGGAGGACTACATTCATTATTTCGGCTGAAAAATGCTTAGTTTATGATTTATAGTCAACATTAATGAAATGTCCCCAACAGCGTTTTCAGCCTGAGTGGAGCACATTTTGACTGTTTTTTTAAAAACATCATTGTACATTGAAATTTCTGCTTGCGTATGCTTTAGAAGCAAGAATTAAGAGGACTACATTCATTATTTCAGCTGAAAAATGCTTAGTTTTTGATTTATAGTCAACATTAATGAAATGTCCCCAACAGCGTTTTCAGCCCGAGTGGAGCACATTTTGACTGTTTTTTTTAAAAACATCATTGTACATTGAAATTTCTGCTTGCGTATGCTTTAGAAGCAAGAATTAAGAGGACTACATTCATTATTTCAGCTGAAAAATGCTTAGTTTATGAATTATAGTCAACATTAATGAAATGTTCCAAACAAGCGTTTTCAGCCCGAGTGGAGCACATTTTGACCGTTTTTTTAAAAACATCATTGTACATTGAAATTTCTGTTTGCGTATGCTTTAGAAGCAAGAATTAAGAGGACTACATTCGTTATTTCAGCTGAAAAATGCTTAGTTTATGATTTATAGTCAACATTAATGTAATGTCCCAAACAAGCGTTTTCAGCCCGAGTGGAGCACATTTTGACTGTTTTTTTAAAAACATCATCGTACATTGAAATTTCTGCTTGCGTATGCTTTAGAAGCAAGAATTAAGAGGACTACATTCATTATTTCAGCTGAAAAATGCTTAGTTTATGATTTATAGTCAACATTAATGTAATGTCCCAAACAAGCGTTTTCAGCCCGAGTGGAGCACATTTTGACTGTTTTTTTTAAAAACATCATTGTACATTGAAATTTCTGCTTGCGTATGCTTCAGAAGCAAGAATTAAGAGGACTACATTCATTATTTCAGCTGAAAAATGCTTAGTTTATGATTTATAGTCAACATTAATGAAATGTTCCAAACAAGCGTTTTCAGCCCGAGTGGAGCACATTTTGACCGTTTTTTTAAAAACATCATTGTACATTGAAATTTCTGTTTGCGTATGCTTTAGAAGCAAGAATTAAGAGGACTACATTCATTATTTCTGCTGAAAAATGCTTAGTTTTTGATTTATAGTCAACATTAATGAAATGTCCCCAACAGCGTTTTCAGCCCGAGTGGAGCACATTTTGACTGTTTTTTTAAAAACATCATTGTACATTGAAATTTCTGCTTGCGTATGCTTTAGAAGCAAGAATTAAGAGGACTACATTCATTCTTTCAGCTGAAAAATGCTTGGTTTATGATTTATAGTCAACATTAATGAAATGTCCCCAACAGCGTTTTCAGCCCGAGTGGAGCACATTTTGACTGTTTTTTTAAAAACATCATTGTACATTGAAATTTCTGCTTGCATATGCTTTAGAAGCAAGAATTAAGAGGACTACATTCATTATTTCTGCTGAAAAATGCTTAGTTTTTGATTTATAGTCAACATTAATGAAATGTCCCCAACAGCGTTTTCAGCCCGAGTGGAGCACATTTTGACTGTTTTTTTAAAAACATCATTGTACATTGAAATTTCTGCTTGCGTATGCTTCAGAAGCAAGAATTAAGAGGACTACATTCATTATTTCAGCTGAAAAATGCTTAGTTTATGATTTATAGTCAACATTAATGAAATGTTCCAAACAAGCGTTTTCAGCCCGAGTGGAGCACATTTTGACTGTTTTTTTAAAAACATCATTGTACATTGAAATTTCTGCTTGCGTATGCTTTAGAAGCAAGAATTAGGAGGACTACATTCATTATTTCGGCTGAAAAATGCTTAGTTTATGATTTATAGTCAACATTAATGAAATGTCCCCAACAGCGTTTTCAGCCTGAGTGGAGCACATTTTGACTGTTTTTTTAAAAACATCATTGTACATTGAAATTTCTGCTTGCGTATGCTTTAGAAGCAAGAATTAAGAGGACTACATTCATTATTTCAGCTGAAAAATGCTTAGTTTTTGATTTATAGTCAACATTAATGAAATGTCCCCAACAGCGTTTTCAGCCCGAGTGGAGCACATTTTGACTGTTTTTTTTAAAAACATCATTGTACATTGAAATTTCTGCTTGCGTATGCTTTAGAAGCAAGAATTAAGAGGACTACATTCATTATTTCAGCTGAAAAATGCTTAGTTTATGAATTATAGTCAACATTAATGAAATGTTCCAAACAAGCGTTTTCAGCCCGAGTGGAGCACATTTTGACCGTTTTTTTAAAAACATCATTGTACATTGAAATTTCTGTTTGCGTATGCTTTAGAAGCAAGAATTAAGAGGACTACATTCATTATTTCAGCTGAAAAATGCTTAGTTTATGATTTATAGTCAACATTAATGTAATGTCCCAAACAAGCGTTTTCAGCCCGAGTGGAGCACATTTTGACCGTTTTTTTAAAAACATCATTGTACATTGAAATTTCTGTTTGCGTATGCTTTAAAGCAAGAATTAAGAGGACTACATTCATTATTTCAGCTGAAAAATGCTTAGTTTATGATTTATAGTCAACATTAATGTAATGTCCCAAACAAGCGTTTTCAGCCCGAGTGGAGCACATTTTGACTGTTTTTTTAAAAACATCATTGTACATTGAAATTTCTGCTTGCGTATGCTTTAGAAGCAAGAATTAAGAGGACTACATTCATTATTTCGGCTGAAAAGTGCTTAGTTTATGATTTATAGTCAACATTAATGAAATGTCCCCAACAGCGTTTTCAGCCCGAGTGGAGCACATTTTGACTGTTTTTTTTAAAAACATCATTGTACATTGAAATTTCTGCTTGCGTATGCTTCAGAAGCAAGAATTAAGAGGACTACATTCATTATTTCAGCTGAAAAATGCTTAGTTTATGATTTATAGTCAACATTAATGAAATGTCCCCAACAGCGTTTTCAGCCTGAGTGGAGCACATTTTGACTGTTTTTTTAAAAACATCATTGTACATTGAAATTTCTGCTTGCGTATGCTTTAGAAGCAAGAATTAGGAGGACTACATTCATTATTTCGGCTGAAAAATGCTTAGTTTATGATTTATAGTCAACATTAATGAAATGTCCCCAACAGCGTTTTCAGCCTGAGTGGAGCACATTTTGACTGTTTTTTTAAAAACATCATTGTACATTGAAATTTCTGCTTGCGTATGCTTTAGAAGCAAGAATTAAGAGGACTACATTCATTATTTCAGCTGAAAAATGCTTAGTTTATGATTTATAGTCAACATTAATGAAATGTCCCCAACAGCGTTTTCAGCCCGAGTGGAGCACATTTTGACTGTTTTTTTAAAAACATCATTGTACATTGAAATTTCTGCTTGCGTATGCTTTAGAAGCAAGAATTAAGAGGACTACATTCATTATTTCAGCTGAAAAATGCTTAGTTTTTGATTTATAGTCAACATTAATGAAATGTCCCCAACAGCGTTTTCAGCCCGAGTGGAGCACATTTTGACTGTTTTTTTTAAAAACATCATTGTACATTGAAATTTCTGCTTGCGTATGCTTCAGAAGCAAGAATTAAGAGGACTACATTCATTATTTCAGCTGAAAAGTGCTTAGTTTATGATTTATAGTCAACATTAATGAAATGTCCCCAACAAGCGTTTTCAGCCCGAGTGGAGCACATTTTGACTGTTTTTTTTAAAAACATCATTGTACATTGAAATTTCTGCTTGCGTATGCTTCAGAAGCAAGAATTAAGAGGACTACATTCATTATTTCAGCTGAAAAATGCTTAGTTTATGATTTATAGTCAACATTAATGAAATGTTCCAAACAAGCGTTTTCAGCCCGAGTGGAGCACATTTTGACCGTTTTTTTAAAAACATCATTGTACATTGAAATTTCTGTTTGCGTATGCTTTAGAAGCAAGAATTAAGAGGACTACATTCATTATTTCAGCTGAAAAATGCTTAGTTTATGATTTATAGTCAACATTAATGTAATGTCCCAAACAAGCGTTTTCAGCCCGAGTGGAGCACATTTTGACTGTTTTTTTAAAAACATCATTGTACATTGAAATTTCTGCTTGCGTATGCTTTAGAAGCAAGAATTAAGAGGACTACATTCATTATTTCAGCTGAAAAATGCTTAGTTTATGATTTATAGTCAACATTAATGAAATGTCCCCAACAGCGTTTTCAGCCCGAGTGGAGCACATTTTGACTGTTTTTTTAAAAACATCATTGTACATTGAAATTTCTGCTTGCGTATGCTTTAGAAGCAAGAATTAAGAGGACTACATTCATTATTTCAGCTGAAAAATGCTTAGTTTTTGATTTATAGTCAACATTAATGAAATGTCCCCAACAGCGTTTTCAGCCCGAGTGGAGCACATTTTGACTGTTTTTTTTAAAAACATCATTGTACATTGAAATTTCTGCTTGCGTATGCTTTAGAAGCAAGAATTAAGAGGACTACATTCATTATTTCAGCTGAAAAATGCTTAGTTTATGATTTATAGTCAACATTAATGAAATGTTCCAAACAAGCGTTTTCAGCCCGAGTGGAGCACATTTTGACCGTTTTTTTAAAAACATCATTGTACATTGAAATTTCTGTTTGCGTATGCTTTAGAAGCAAGAATTAAGAGGACTACATTCATTATTTCAGCTGAAAAATGCTTAGTTTATGATTTATAGTCAACATTAATGTAATGTCCCAAACAAGCGTTTTCAGCCCGAGTGGAGCACATTTTGACTGTTTTTTTAAAAACATCATTGTACATTGAAATTTCTGCTTGCGTATGCTTTAGAAGCAAGAATTAAGAGGACTACATTCATTATTTCAGCTGAAAAATGCTTAGTTTATGATTTATAGTCAACATTAATGAAATGTCCCCAACAGCGTTTTCAGCCCGAGTGGAGCACATTTTGACTGTTTTTTTTAAAAACATCATTGTACATTGAAATTTCTGCTTGCGTATGCTTTAGAAGCAAGAATTAAGAGGACTACATTCATTATTTCAGCTGAAAAATGCTTAGTTTATGATTTATAGTCAACATTAATGAAATGTCCCCAACAGCGTTTTCAGCCCGAGTGGAGCACATTTTGACTGTTTTTTTTAAAAACATCATTGTACATTGAAATTTCTGCTTGCGTATGCTTTAGAAGCAAGAATTAAGAGGACTACATTCATTATTTCAGCTGAAAAATGCTTAGTTTATGAATTATAGTCAACATTAATGAAATGTTCCAAACAAGCGTTTTCAGCCCGAGTGGAGCACATTTTGACCGTTTTTTTAAAAACATCATTGTACATTGAAATTTCTGCTTGCGTATGCTTTAGAAGCAAGAATTAAGAGGACTACATTCATTATTTCAGCTGAAAAATGCTTAGTTTATGATTTATAGTCAACATTAATGAAATGTTCCAAACAAGCGTTTTCAGCCCGAGTGGAGCACATTTTGACTGTTTTTTTAAAAACATCATTGTACATTGAAATTTCTGCTTGCGTATGCTTTAGAAGCAAGAATTAAGAGGACTACATTCATTATTTCAGCTGAAAAATGCTTAGTTTTTGATTTATAGTCAACATTAATGAAATGTCCCCAACAGCGTTTTCAGCCCGAGTGGAGCACATTTTGACTGTTTTTTTAAAAACATCATTGTACATTGAAATTTCTGCTTGCGTATGCTTTAGAAGCAAGAATTAAGAGGACTACATTCATTATTTCAGCTGAAAAATGCTTAGTTTATGATTTATAGTCAACATTAATGAAATGTCCCCAACAGCGTTTTCAGCCCGAGTGGAGCACATTTTGACTGTTTTTTTAAAAACATCATTGTACATTGAAATTTCTGCTTGCGTATGCTTTAGAAGCAAGAATTAAGAGGACTACATTCATTATTTCAGCTGAAAAATGCTTAGTTTTTGATTTATAGTCAACATTAATGAAATGTCCCCAACAGCGTTTTCAGCCCGAGTGGAGCACATTTTGACTGTTTTTTTTAAAAACATCATTGTACATTGAAATTTCTGCTTGCGTATGCTTCAGAAGCAAGAATTAAGAGGACTACATTCATTATTTCAGCTGAAAAATGCTTAGTTTATGAATTATAGTCATCATTAACGAAATGTTCCAAACAAGCGTTTTCAGCCCGAGTGGAGCACATTTTGACCGTTTTTTTAAAAACATCATTGTACATTGAAATTTCTGTTTGCGTATGCTTTAGAAGCAAGAATTAAGAGGACTACATTCATTATTTCAGCTGAAAAATGCTTAGTTTATGATTTATAGTCAACATTAATGTAATGTCCCAAACAAGCGTTTTCAGCCCGAGTGGAGCACATTTTGACTGTTTTTTTTAAAAACATCATTGTACATTGAAATTTCTGCTTGCGTATGCTTCAGAAGCAAGAATTAAGAGGACTACATTCATTATTTCAGCTGAAAAATGCTTAGTTTATGATTTATAGTCAACATTAATGAAATGTTCCAAACAAGCGTTTTCAGCCCGAGTGGAGCACATTTTGACTGTTTTTTTAAAAACATCATTGTACATTGAAATTTCTGCTTGCGTATGCTTTAGAAGCAAGAATTAGGAGGACTACATTCATTATTTCGGCTGAAAAATGCTTAGTTTATGATTTATAGTCAACATTAATGAAATGTCCCCAACAGCGTTTTCAGCCTGAGTGGAGCACATTTTGACTGTTTTTTTAAAAACATCATTGTACATTGAAATTTCTGCTTGCGTATGCTTTAGAAGCAAGAATTAAGAGGACTACATTCATTATTTCAGCTGAAAAATGCTTAGTTTTTGATTTATAGTCAACATTAATGAAATGTCCCCAACAGCGTTTTCAGCCCGAGTGGAGCACATTTTGACTGTTTTTTTTAAAAACATCATTGTACATTGAAATTTCTGCTTGCGTATGCTTTAGAAGCAAGAATTAAGAGGACTACATTCATTATTTCAGCTGAAAAATGCTTAGTCTATGAATTATAGTCATCATTAATGAAATGTTCCAAACAAGCGTTTTCAGCCCGAGTGGAGCACATTTTGACCGTTTTTTTAAAAACATCATTGTACATTGAAATTTCTGTTTGCGTATGCTTTAGAAGCAAGAATTAAGAGGACTACATTCATTATTTCAGCTGAAAAATGCTTAGTTTATGATTTATAGTCAACATTAATGAAATGTTCCAAACAAGCGTTTTCAGCCCGAGTGGAGCACATTTTGACTGTTTTTTTAAAAACATCATTGTACATTGAAATTTCTGCTTGCGTATGCTTTAGAAGCAAGAATTAGGAGGACTACATTCATTATTTCGGCTGAAAAATGCTTAGTTTATGATTTATAGTCAACATTAATGAAATGTCCCCAACAGCGTTTTCAGCCTGAGTGGAGCACATTTTGACTGTTTTTTTAAAAACATCATTGTACATTGAAATTTCTGCTTGCGTATGCTTTAGAAGCAAGAATTAAGAGGACTACATTCATTATTTCAGCTGAAAAATGCTTAGTTTTTGATTTATAGTCAACATTAATGAAATGTCCCCAACAGCGTTTTCAGCCCGAGTGGAGCACATTTTGACTGTTTTTTTTAAAAACATCATTGTACATTGAAATTTCTGCTTGCGTATGCTTTAGAAGCAAGAATTAAGAGGACTACATTCATTATTTCGGCTGAAAAGTGCTTAGTTTATGATTTATAGTCAACATTAATGAAATGTCCCCAACAGCGTTTTCAGCCCGAGTGGAGCACATTTTGACTGTTTTTTTAAAAACATCATTGTACATTGAAATTTCTGCTTGCGTATGCTTTAGAAGCAAGAATTAAGAGGACTACATTCATTATTTCAGCTGAAAAATGCTTAGTTTTTGATTTATAGTCAACATTAATGAAATGTCCCCAACAGCGTTTTCAGCCCGAGTGGAGCACATTTTGACTGTTTTTTTTAAAAACATCATTGTACATTGAAATTTCTGCTTGCGTATGCTTTAGAAGCAAGAATTAAGAGGACTACATTCATTATTTCAGCTGAAAAATGCTTAGTTTATGAATTATAGTCAACATTAATGAAATGTTCCAAACAAGCGTTTTCAGCCCGAGTGGAGCACATTTTGACCGTTTTTTTAAAAACATCATTGTACATTGAAATTTCTGTTTGCGTATGCTTTAGAAGCAAGAATTAAGAGGACTACATTCATTATTTCAGCTGAAAAATGCTTAGTTTATGATTTATAGTCAACATTAATGTAATGTCCCAAACAAGCGTTTTCAGCCCGAGTGGAGCACATTTTGACTGTTTTTTTAAAAACATCATTGTACATTGAAATTTCTGCTTGCGTATGCTTTAGAAGCAAGAATTAAGAGGACTACATTCATTATTTTGGCTGAAAAGTGCTTAGTTTATGATTTATAGTCAACATTAATGAAATGTCCCCAACAGCGTTTTCAGCCCGAGTGGAGCACATTTTGACTGTTTTTTTAAAAACATCATTGTACATTGAAATTTCTGCTTGCGCATGCTTTAGAAGCAAGAATTAAGAGGACTACATTCATTATTTCAGCTGAAAAATGCTTAGTTTTTGATTTATAGTCAACATTAATGAAATGTCCCCAACAGCGTTTTCAGCCCGAGTGGAGCACATTTTGACTGTTTTTTTTAAAAACATCATTGTACATTGAAATTTCTGCTTGCGTATGCTTTAGAAGCAAGAATTAAGAGGACTACATTCATTATTTCAGCTGAAAAATGCTTAGTTTATGATTTATAGTCAACATTAATGAAATGTTCCAAACAAGCGTTTTCAGCCCGAGTGGAGCACATTTTGACTGTTTTTTTTAAAAACATCATTGTACATTGAAATTTCTGCTTGCGTATGCTTCAGAAGCAAGAATTAAGAGGACTACATTCATTATTTCAGCTGAAAAATGCTTAGTTTATGATTTATAGTCAACATTAATGAAATGTTCCAAACAAGCGTTTTCAGCCCGAGTGGAGCACATTTTGACTGTTTTTTTAAAAACATCATTGTACATTGAAATTTCTGCTTGCGTATGCTTTAGAAGCAAGAATTAGGAGGACTACATTCATTATTTCGGCTGAAAAATGCTTAGTTTATGATTTATAGTCAACATTAATGAAATGTCCCCAACAGCGTTTTCAGCCTGAGTGGAGCACATTTTGACTGTTTTTTTAAAAACATCATTGTACATTGAAATTTCTGCTTGCGTATGCTTTAGAAGCAAGAATTAAGAGGACTACATTCATTATTTCAGCTGAAAAATGCTTAGTTTTTGATTTATAGTCAACAATAATGAAATGTCCCCAACAGCGTTTTCAGCCCGAGTGGAGCACATTTTGACTGTTTTTTTTAAAAACATCATTGTACATTGAAATTTCTGCTTGCGTATGCTTCAGAAGCAAGAATTAAGAGGACTACATTCATTATTTCAGCTGAAAAATGCTTAGTTTATGATTTATAGTCAACATTAATGAAATGTTCCAAACAAGCGTTTTCAGCCCGAGTGGAGCACATTTTGACCGTTTTTTTAAAAACATCATTGTACATTGAAATTTCTGTTTGCGTATGCTTTAGAAGCAAGAATTAAGAGGACTACATTCATTATTTCAGCTGAAAAATGCTTAGTTTATGATTTATAGTCAACATTAATGTAATGTCCCAAACAAGCGTTTTCAGCCCGAGTGGAGCACATTTTGACTGTTTTTTTAAAAACATCATTGTACATTGAAATTTCTGCTTGCGTATGCTTTAGAAGCAAGAATTAAGAGGACTACATTCATTATTTCAGCTGAAAAATGCTTAGTTTATGATTTATAGTCAACATTAATGTAATGTCCCAAACAAGCGTTTTCAGCCCGAGTGGAGCACATTTTGACTGTTTTTTTAAAAACATCATTGTACATTGAAATTTCTGCTTGCGTATGCTTTAGAAGCAAGAATTAAGAGGACTACATTCATTATTTCGGCTGAAAAGTGCTTAGTTTATGATTTATAGTCAACATTAATGAAATGTCCCCAACAGCGTTTTCAGCCCGAGTGGAGCACATTTTGACTGTTTTTTTTAAAAACATCATTGTACATTGAAATTTCTGCTTGCGTATGCTTCAGAAGCAAGAATTAAGAGGACTACATTCATTATTTCAGCTGAAAAATGCTTAGTTTATGATTTATAGTCAACATTAATGAAATGTTCCAAACAAGCGTTTTCAGCCCGAGTGGAGCACATTTTGACTGTTTTTTTAAAAACATCATTGTACATTGAAATTTCTGCTTGCGTATGCTTTAGAAGCAAGAATTAGGAGGACTACATTCATTATTTCGGCTGAAAAATGCTTAGTTTATGATTTATAGTCAACATTAATGAAATGTCCCCAACAGCGTTTTCAGCCTGAGTGGAGCACATTTTGACTGTTTTTTTAAAAACATCATTGTACATTGAAATTTCTGCTTGCGTATGCTTTAGAAGCAAGAATTAAGAGGACTACATTCATTATTTCAGCTGAAAAATGCTTAGTTTATGATTTATAGTCAACATTAATGAAATGTCCCCAACAGCGTTTTCAGCCCGAGTGGAGCACATTTTGACTGTTTTTTTAAAAACATCATTGTACATTGAAATTTCTGCTTGCGTATGCTTTAGAAGCAAGAATTAAGAGGACTACATTCATTATTTCAGCTGAAAAATGCTTAGTTTTTGATTTATAGTCAACATTAATGAAATGTCCCCAACAGCGTTTTCAGCCCGAGTGGAGCACATTTTGACTGTTTTTTTTAAAAACATCATTGTACATTGAAATTTCTGCTTGCGTATGCTTCAGAAGCAAGAATTAAGAGGACTACATTCATTATTTCGGCTGAAAAGTGCTTAGTTTATGATTTATAGTCAACATTAATGAAATGTCCCCAACAGCGTTTTCAGCCCGAGTGGAGCACATTTTGACTGTTTTTTTAAAAACATCATTGTACATTGAAATTTCTGCTTGCGTATGCTTTAGAAGCAAGAATTAAGAGGACTACATTCATTATTTCAGCTGAAAAATGCTTAGTTTTTGATTTATAGTCAACATTAATGAAATGTCCCCAACAGCGTTTTCAGCCCGAGTGGAGCACATTTTGACTGTTTTTTTTAAAAACATCATTGTACATTGAAATTTCTGCTTGCGTATGCTTTAGAAGCAAGAATTAAGAGGACTACATTCATTATTTCAGCTGAAAAATGCTTAGTTTATGAATTATAGTCAACATTAATGAAATGTTCCAAACAAGCGTTTTCAGCCCGAGTGGAGCACATTTTGACCGTTTTTTTAAAAACATCATTGTACATTGAAATTTCTGTTTGCGTATGCTTTAGAAGCAAGAATTAAGAGGACTACATTCATTATTTCAGCTGAAAAATGCTTAGTTTATGATTTATAGTCAACATTAATGTAATGTCCCAAACAAGCGTTTTCAGCCCGAGTGGAGCACATTTTGACTGTTTTTTTTAAAAACATCATTGTACATTGAAATTTCTGCTTGCGTATGCTTCAGAAGCAAGAATTAAGAGGACTACATTCATTATTTCAGCTGAAAAATACTTAGTTTATGATTTATAGTCAACATTAATGTAATGTCCCAAACAAGCGTTTTCAGCCCGAGTGGAGCACATTTTGACCGTTTTTTTAAAAACATCATTGTACATTGAAATTTCTGCTTGCGTATGCTTTAGAAGCAAGAATTAAGAGGACTACATTCATTATTTCAGCTGAAAAATGCTTAGTTTATGAATTATAGGCAACATTAATGAAATGTTCCAAACAAGCGTTTTCAGCCCGAGTGGAGCACATTTTGACCGTTTTTTTAAAAACATCATTGTACATTGAAATTTCTGTTTGCGTATGCTTTAGAAGCAAGAATTAAGAGGACTACATTCATTATTTCAGCTGAAAAATGCTTAGTTTATGATTTATAGTCAACATTAATGTAATGTCCCAAACAAGCGTTTTCAGCCCGAGTGGAGCACATTTTGACTGTTTTTTTAAAAACATCATTGTACATTGAAATTTCTGCTTGCGTATGCTTTAGAAGCAAGAATTAAGAGGACTACATTCATTATTTCAGCTGAAAAATGCTTAGTTTATGATTTATAGTCAACATTAATGAAATGTTCCAAACAAGCGTTTTCAGCCCGAGTGGAGCACATTTTGACCGTTTTTTTAAAAACATCATTGTACATTGAAATTTCTGCTTGCGTATGCTTCAGAAGCAAGAATTAAGAGGACTACATTCATTATTTCAGCTGAAAAATGCTTAGTTTATGATTTATAGTCAACATTAATGAAATGTTCCAAACAAGCGTTTTCAGCCCGAGTGGAGCACATTTTGACCGTTTTTTTAAAAACATCATTGTACATTGAAATTTCTGCTTGCGTATGCTTTAGAAGCAAGAATTAAGAGGACTACATTCATTATTTCGGCTGAAAAATGCTTAGTTTATGATTTATAGTCAACATTAATGAAATGTCCCCAACAGCGTTTTCAGCCCGAGTGGAGCACATTTTGACTGTTTTTTTTAAAACATCATTGTACATAGAAATTTCTGCTTGCGTATGCTTTAGAAGCAAGAATTAAGAGGACTACATTCATTATTTCAGCTGAAAAATGCTTAGTTTTTGATTTATAGTCAACATTAATGAAATGTCCCCAACAGCGTTTTCAGCCCGAGTGGAGCACATTTTGACTGTTTTTTTTAAAAACATCATTGTACATTGAAATTTCTGCTTGCGTATGCTTTAGAAGCAAGAATTAAGAGGACTACATTCATTATTTCAGCTGAAAAATGCTTAGTTTATGAATTATAGTCAACATTAATGAAATGTTCCAAACAAGCGTTTTCAGCCCGAGTGGAGCACATTTTGACCGTTTTTTTAAAAACATCATTGTACATTGAAATTTCTGTTTGCGTATGCTTTAGAAGCAAGAATTAAGAGGACTACATTCATTATTTCAGCTGAAAAATGCTTAGTTTATGATTTATAGTCAACATTAATGTAATGTCCCAAACAAGTGTTTTCAGCCCGAGTGGAGCACATTTTGACTGTTTTTTTAAAAACATCATTGTACATTGAAATTTCTGCTTGCGTATGCTTTAGAAGCAAGAATTAAGAGGACTACATTCATTATTTCAGCTGAAAAATGCTTAGTTTATGATTTATAGTCAACATTAGTGAAATGTCCCAAACAAGCGTTTTCAGCCCGAGTGGAGCACATTTTGACCGTTTTTTTTAAAAACATCATTGTACATTGAAATTTCTGTTTGCGTATGCTTTAGAAGCAAGAATTAAGAGGACTACATTCATTATTTCAGCTGAAAAATGCTTAGTTTATGATTTATAGTCAACATTAATGCAATGTTCCAAACAAGCGTTTTCAGCCCGAGTGGAGCACATTTTGACCGTTTTTTTAAAAACATCATTGTACATTGAAATTTCTGTTTGCGTATGCTTTAGAAGCAAGAATTAAGAGGACTACATTCATTATTTCAGCTGAAAAATGCTTAGTTTTTGATTTATAGTCAACATTAATGAAATGTCCCCAACAGCGTTTTCAGCCCGAGTGGAGCACATTTTGACTGTTTTTTTTAAAAACATCATTGTACATTGAAATTTCTGCTTGCGTATGCTTCAGAAGCAAGAATTAAGAGGACTACATTCATTATTTCAGCTGAAAAATACTTAGTTTATGATTTATAGTCAACATTAATGTAATGTCCGAAACAAGCGTTTTCAGCCCGAGTGGAGCACATTTTGACCGTTTTTTTAAAAACATCATTGTACATTGAAATTTCTGCTTGCGTATGCTTTAGAAGCAAGAATTAAGAGGACTACATTCATTATTTCAGCTGAAAAATGCTTAGTTTATGAATTATAGGCAACATTAATGAAATGTTCCAAACAAGCGTTTTCAGCCCGAGTGGAGCACATTTTGACCGTTTTTTTAAAAACATCATTGTACATTGAAATTTCTGTTTGCGTATGCTTTAGAAGCAAGAATTAAGAGGACTACATTCATTATTTCAGCTGAAAAATGCTTAGTTTATGATTTATAGTCAACATTAATGTAATGTCCCAAACAAGCGTTTTCAGCCCGAGTGGAGCACATTTTGACTGTTTTTTTAAAAACATCATTGTACATTGAAATTTCTGCTTGCGTATGCTTTAGAAGCAAGAATTAAGAGGACTACATTCATTATTTCAGCTGAAAAATGCTTAGTTTATGATTTATAGTCAACATTAATGAAATGTTCCAAACAAGCGTTTTCAGCCCGAGTGGAGCACATTTTGACCGTTTTTTTAAAAACATCATTGTACATTGAAATTTCTGCTTGCGTATGCTTCAGAAGCAAGAATTAAGAGGACTACATTCATTATTTCAGCTGAAAAATGCTTAGTTTATGATTTATAGTCAACATTAATGAAATGTTCCAAACAAGCGTTTTCAGCCCGAGTGGAGCACATTTTGACCGTTTTTTTAAAAACATCATTGTACATTGAAATTTCTGCTTGCGTATGCTTTAGAAGCAAGAATTAAGAGGACTACATTCATTATTTCGGCTGAAAAATGCTTAGTTTATGATTTATAGTCAACATTAATGAAATGTCCCCAACAGCGTTTTCAGCCCGAGTGGAGCACATTTTGACTGTTTTTTTTAAAACATCATTGTACATAGAAATTTCTGCTTGCGTATGCTTTAGAAGCAAGAATTAAGAGGACTACATTCATTATTTCAGCTGAAAAATGCTTAGTTTTTGATTTATAGTCAACATTAATGAAATGTCCCCAACAGCGTTTTCAGCCCGAGTGGAGCACATTTTGACTGTTTTTTTTAAAAACATCATTGTACATTGAAATTTCTGCTTGCGTATGCTTTAGAAGCAAGAATTAAGAGGACTACATTCATTATTTCAGCTGAAAAATGCTTAGTTTTTGATTTATAGTCAACATTAGTGAAATGTCCCAAACAAGCGTTTTCAGCCCGAGTGGAGCACATTTTGACCGTTTTTTTTAAAAACATCATTGTACATTGAAATTTCTGTTTGCGTATGCTTTAGAAGCAAGAATTAAGAGGACTACATTCATTATTTCAGCTGAAAAATGCTTAGTTTATGATTTATAGTCAACATTAATGCAATGTCCGAAACAAGCGTTTTCAGCCCGAGTGGAGCACATTTTGACTGTTTTTTTAAAAACATCATTGTACATTGAAATTTCTGCTTGCGTATGCTTTAGAAGCAAGAATTAAGAGGACTACATTCATTATTTCGGCTGAAAAATGCTTAGTTTATGATTTATAGTCAACATTAATGAAATGTCCCCAACAGCGTTTTCAGCCCGAGTGGAGCACATTTTGACTGTTTTTTTAAAAACATCATTGTACATTGAAATTTCTGCTTGCGTATGCTTTAGAAGCAAGAATTAAGAGGACTACATTCATTATTTCAGCTGAAAAATGCTTAGTTTTTGATTTATAGTCAACATTAATGTAATGTCCCAAACAAGCGTTTTCAGCCCGAGTGGAGCACATTTTGACTGTTTTTTTAAAAACATCATTGTACATTGAAATTTCTGCTTGCGTATGCTTTAGAAGCAAGAATTAAGAGGACTACATTCATTATTTCAGCTGAAAAATGCTTAGTTTATGAATTATAGTCAACATTAATGAAATGTTCCAAACAAGCGTTTTCAGCCCGAGTGGAGCACATTTTGACCGTTTTTTTAAAAACATCATTGTACATTGAAATTTCTGTTTGCGTATGCTTTAGAAGCAAGAATTAAGAGGACTACATTCATTATTTCAGCTGAAAAATGCTTAGTTTATGATTTATAGTCAACATTAATGTAATGTCCCAAACAAGCGTTTTCAGCCCGAGTGGAGCACATTTTGACTGTTTTTTTAAAAACATCATTGTACATTGAAATTTCTGCTTGCGTATGCTTTAGAAGCAAGAATTAAGAGGACTACATTCATTATTTCAGCTGAAAAATGCTTAGTTTATGATTTATAGTCAACATTAATGTAATGTCCCAAACAAGCGTTTTCAGCCCGAGTGGAGCACATTTTGACTGTTTTTTTAAAAACATCATTGTACATTGAAATTTCTGCTTGCGTATGCTTTAGAAGCAAGAATTAAGAGGACTACATTCATTATTTCAGCTGAAAAATACTTAGTTTATGATTTATAGTCAACATTAATGTAATGTCCCAAACAAGCGTTTTCAGCCCGAGTGGAGCACATTTTGACTGTTTTTTTTAAAAACATCATTGTACATTGAAATTTCTGCTTGCGTATGCTTCAGAAGCAAGAATTAAGAGGACTACATTCATTATTTCAGCTGAAAAATGCTTAGTTTATGATTTATAGTCAACATTAATGAAATGTTCCAAACAAGCGTTTTCAGCCCGAGTGGAGCACATTTTGACTGTTTTTTTAAAAACATCATTGTACATTGAAATTTCTGCTTGCGTATGCTTTAGAAGCAAGAATTAGGAGGACTACATTCATTATTTCGGCTGAAAAATGCTTAGTTTATGATTTATAGTCAACATTAATGAAATGTCCCCAACAGCGTTTTCAGCCTGAGTGGAGCACATTTTGACTGTTTTTTTAAAAACATCATTGTACATTGAAATTTCTGCTTGCGTATGCTTTAGAAGCAAGAATTAAGAGGACTACATTCATTATTTCAGCTGAAAAATGCTTAGTTTATGATTTATAGTCAACATTAATGTAATGTCCCAAACAAGCGTTTTCAGCCCGAGTGGAGCACATTTTGACTGTTTTTTTAAAAACATCATTGTACATTGAAATTTCTGCTTGCGTATGCTTTAGAAGCAAGAATTAAGAGGACTACATTCATTATTTCAGCTGAAAAATGCTTAGTTTATTATTTATAGTCAACATTAATGTAATGTCCCAAACAAGCGTTTTCAGCCCGAGTGGAGCACATTTTGACTGTTTTTTTAAAAACATCATTGTACATTGAAATTTCTGCTTGCGTATGCTTTAGAAGCAAGAATTAGGAGGACTACATTCATTATTTCGGCTGAAAAATGCTTAGTTTATGATTTATAGTCAACATTAATGAAATGTCCCCAACAGCGTTTTCAGCCCGAGTGGAGCACATTTTGACTGTTTTTTTAAAAACATCATTGTACATTGAAATTTCTGCTTGCGTATGCTTTAGAAGCAAGAATTAAGAGGACTACATTCATTATTTCAGCTGAAAAATGCTTAGTTTTTGATTTATAGTCAACATTAATGAAATGTCCCCAACAGCGTTTTCAGCCCGAGTGGAGCACATTTTGACTGTTTTTTTTAAAAACATCATTGTACATTGAAATTTCTGCTTGCGTATGCTTTAGAAGCAAGAATTAAGAGGACTACATTTATTATTTCAGCTGAAAAATGCTTAGTTTATGAATTATAGTCAACATTAATGAAATGTTCCAAACAAGCGTTTTCAGCCCGAGTGGAGCACATTTTGACCGTTTTTTTAAAAACATCATTGTACATTGAAATTTCTGTTTGCGTATGCTTTAGAAGCAAGAATTAAGAGGACTACATTCATTATTTCAGCTGAAAAATGCTTAGTTTATGATTTATAGTCAACATTAATGTAATGTCCCAAACAAGCGTTTTCAGCCCGAGTGGAGCACATTTTGACTGTTTTTTTAAAAACATCATTGTACATTGAAATTTCTGCTTGCGTATGCTTTAGAAGCAAGAATTAAGAGGACTACATTCATCATTTCGGCTGAAAAATGCTTAGTTTATGATTTATAGTCAACATTAATGAAATGTCCCCAACAGCGTTTTCAGCCCGAGTGGAGCACATTTTGACTGTTTTTTTAAAAACATCATTGTACATTGAAATTTCTGCTTGCGTATGCTTTAGAAGCAAGAATTAAGAGGACTACATTTATTATTTCAGCTGAAAAATGCTTAGTTTTTGATTTATAGTCAACATTAATGAAATGTCCCCAACAGCGTTTTCAGCCCGAGTGGAGCACATTTTGACTGTTTTTTTTAAAAACATCATTGTACATTGAAATTTCTGCTTGCGTATGCTTTAGAAGCAAGAATTAAGAGGACTACATTCATTATTTCAGCTGAAAAATGCTTAGTTTATGAATTATAGTCAACATTAATGAAATGTTCCAAACAAGCGTTTTCAGCCCGAGTGGAGCACATTTTGACCGTTTTTTTAAAAACATCATTGTACATTGAAATTTCTGTTTGCGTATCCTTTAGAAGCAAGAATTAAGAGGACTACATTCATTATTTCAGCTGAAAAATGCTTAGTTTATGATTTAGTCAACATTAATGTAATGTTCCAAACAAGCGTTTTCAGCCCGAGTGGAGCACATTTTGACTGTTTTTTTAAAAACATCATTGTACATTGAAATTTCTGCTTGCGTATGCTTTAGAAGCAAGAATTAGGAGGACTACATTCATTATTTCGGCTGAAAAATGCTTAGTTTATGATTTATAGTCAACATTAATGAAATGTCCCCAACAGCGTTTTCAGCCTGAGTGGAGCACATTTTGACTGTTTTTTTAAAAACATCATTGTACATTGAAATTTCTGCTTGCGTATGCTTTAGAAGCAAGAATTAAGAGGACTACATTCATTATTTCAGCTGAAAAATGCTTAGTTTTTGATTTATAGTCAACATTAATGAAATGTCCCCAACAGCGTTTTCAGCCCGAGTGGAGCACATTTTGACTGTTTTTTTTAAAAACATCATTGTACATTGAAATTTCTGCTTGCGTATGCTTTAGAAGCAAGAATTAAGAGGACTACATTCATTATTTCAGCTGAAAAATGCTTAGTTTATGAATTATAGTCAACATTAATGAAATGTTCCAAACAAGCGTTTTCAGCCCGAGTGGAGCACATTTTGACCGTTTTTTTAAAAACATCATTGTACATTGAAATTTCTGTTTGCGTATGCTTTAGAAGCAAGAATTAAGAGGACTACATTCATTATTTCAGCTGAAAAATGCTTAGTTTATGATTTATAGTCAACATTAATGTAATGTCCCAAACAAGCGTTTTCAGCCCGAGTGGAGCACATTTTGACTGTTTTTTTAAAAACATCATTGTACATTGAAATTTCTGCTTGCGTATGCTTTAGAAGCAAGAATTAAGAGGACTACATTCATTATTTCAGCTGAAAAATGCTTAGTTTATGATTTATAGTCAACATTAATGTAATGTCCCAAACAAGCGTTTTCAGCCCGAGTGGAGCACATTTTGACTGTTTTTTTAAAAACATCATTGTACATTGAAATTTCTGCTTGCGTATGCTTTAGAAGCAAGAATTAAGAGGACTACATTCATTATTTCAGCTGAAAAATGCTTAGTTTTTGATTTATAGTCAACATTAATGAAATGTCCCCAACAGCGTTTTCAGCCCGAGTGGAGCAGATTTTGACTGTTTTTTTTAAAAACATCATTGTACATTGAAATTTCTGCTTGCGTATGCTTTAGAAGCAAGAATTAAGAGGACTACATTCATTATTTCAGCTGAAAAATGCTTAGTTTATGAATTATAGTCAACATTAATGAAATGTTCCAAACAAGCGTTTTCAGCCCGAGTGGAGCACATTTTGACCGTTTTTTTAAAAACATCATTGTACATTGAAATTTCTGTTTGCGTATGCTTTAGAAGCAAGAATTAAGAGGACTACATTCATTATTTCAGCTGAAAAATGCTTAGTTTATGATTTATAGTCAACATTAATGTAATGTCCCAAACAAGCGTTTTCAGCCCGAGTGGAGCACATTTTGACTGTTTTTTTAAAAACATCATTGTACATTGAAATTTCTGCTTGCGTATGCTTTAGAAGCAAGAATTAAGAGGACTACATTCATTATTTCAGCTGAAAAATGCTTAGTTTATGATTTATAGTCAACATTAATGTAATGTCCCAAACAAGCGTTTTCAGCCCGAGTGGAGCACATTTTGACTGTTTTTTTAAAAACATCATTGTACATTGAAATTTCTGCTTGCGTATGCTTTAGAAGCAAGAATTAAGAGGACTACATTCATTATTTCAGCTGAAAAATGCTTAGTTTATGATTTATAGTCAACATTAATGTAATGTCCCAAACAAGCGTTTTCAGCCCGAGTGGAGCACATTTTGACTGTTTTTTTAAAAACATCATTGTACATTGAAATTTCTGCTTGCGTATGCTTTAGAAGCAAGAATTAAGAGGACTACATTCATTATTTCAGCTGAAAAATGCTTAGTTTATGATTTATAGTCAACATTAATGTAATGTCCCAAACAAGCGTTTTCAGCCCGAGTGGAGCACATTTTGACTGTTTTTTTAAAAACATCATTGTACATTGAAATTTCTGCTTGCGTATGCTTTAGAAGCAAGAATTAGGAGGACTACATTCATTATTTCGGCTGAAAAATGCTTAGTTTATGATTTATAGTCAACATTAATGAAATGTCCCCAACAGCGTTTTCAGCCCGAGTGGAGCACATTTTGACTGTTTTTTTAAAAACATCATTGTACATTGAAATTTCTGCTTGCGTATGCTTTAGAAGCAAGAATTAGGAGGACTACATTCATTATTTCGGCTGAAAAATGCTTAGTTTTTGATTTATAGTCAACATTAATGAAATGTTCCAAACAAGCGTTTTCAGCCCGAGTGGAGCACATTTTGACTGTTTTTTTTAAAAACATCATTGTACATTGAAATTTCTGCTTGCGTATGCTTTAGAAGCAAGAATTAAGAGGACTACATTCATTATTTCAGCTGAAAAATGCTTAGTTTATGAATTATAGTCAACATTAATGAAATGTTCCAAACAAGCGTTTTCAGCCCGAGTGGAGCACATTTTGACCGTTTTTTTAAAAACATCATTGTACATTGAAATTTCTGTTTGCGTATGCTTTAGAAGCAAGAATTAAGAGGACTACATTCTTTATTTCAGCTGAAAAATGCTTAGTTTATGATTTATAGTCAACATTAATGTAATGTCCCAAACAAGCGTTTTCAGCCCGAGTGGAGCACATTTTGACTGTTTTTTTAAAAACATCATTGTACATTGAAATTTCTGCTTGCGTATGCTTTAGAAGCAAGAATTAAGAGGACTACATTCATTCTTTCAGCTGAAAAATGCTTGGTTTATGATTTATAGTCAACATTAATGAAATGTCCCCAACAGCGTTTTCAGCCCGAGTGGAGCACATTTTGACTGTTTTTTTAAAAACATCATTGTACATTGAAATTTCTGCTTGCGTATGCTTTAGAAGCAAGAATTAAGTGGACTACATTCATTATTTCAGCTAAAAAATGCTTAGTTTATGATTTATAGTCAACATTAATGAAATGTTCCAAACAAGCGTTTTCAGCCCGAGTGGAGCACATTTTGACCGTTTTTTTAAAAACATCATTGTACATTGAAATTTCTGTTTGCGTATGCTTTAGAAGCAAGAATTAAGAGGACTACATTCATTATTTCAGCTGAAAAATGCTTAGTTTATGATTTATAGTCAACATTAATGTAATGTCCCAAACAAGCGTTTTCAGCCCGAGTGGAGCACATTTTGACTGTTTTTTTAAAAACATCATTGTACATTGAAATTTCTGCTTGCGTATGCTTTAGAAGCAAGAATTAAGAGGACTACATTCATTATTTCAGCTGAAAAATGCTTAGTTTATGATTTATAGTCAACATTAATGAAATGTCCCCAACAGCGTTTTCAGCCCGAGTGGAGCACATTTTGACTGTTTTTTTTAAAAACATCATTGTACATTGAAATTTCTGCTTGCGTATGCTTCAGAAGCAAGAATTAAGAGGACTACATTCATTATTTCAGCTGAAAAATGCTTAGTTTATGATTTATAGTCAACATTAATGAAATGTCCCCAACAGCGTTTTCAGCCCGAGTGGAGCACATTTTGACTGTTTTTTTTTAAAAACATCATTGTACATTGAAATTTCTGCTTGCGTATGCTTTAGAAGCAAGAATTAAGAGGACTACATTCATTATTTCAGCTGAAAAATGCTTAGTTTATGAATTATAGTCAACATTAATGAAATGTTCCAAACAAGCGTTTTCAGCCCGAGTGGAGCACATTTTGACCGTTTTTTTAAAAACATCATTGTACATTGAAATTTCTGCTTGCGTATGCTTTAGAAGCAAGAATTAAGAGGACTACATTCATTATTTCAGCTGAAAAATGCTTAGTTTATGATTTATAGTCAACATTAATGAAATGTTCCAAACAAGCGTTTTCAGCCCGAGTGGAGCACATTTTGACTGTTTTTTTAAAAACATCATTGTACATTGAAATTTCTGCTTGCGTATGCTTTAGAAGCAAGAATTAAGAGGACTACATTCATTATTTCAGCTGAAAAATGCTTAGTTTTTGATTTATAGTCAACATTAATGAATTGTCCCCAACAGCGTTTTCAGCCCGAGTGGAGCACATTTTGACTGTTTTTTTAAAAACATCATTGTACATTGAAATTTCTGCTTGCGTATGCTTTAGAAGCAAGAATTAAGAGGACTACATTCATTATTTCAGCTGAAAAATGCTTAGTTTATGATTTATAGTCAACATTAATGAAATGTCCCCAACAGCGTTTTCAGCCCGAGTGGAGCACATTTTGACTGTTTTTTTAAAAACATCATTGTACATTGAAATTTCTGCTTGCGTATGCTTTAGAAGCAAGAATTAAGAGGACTACATTCATTATTTCAGCTGAAAAATGCTTAGTTTTTGATTTATAGTCAACATTAATGAAATGTCCCCAACAGCGTTTTCAGCCCGAGTGGAGCACATTTTGACTGTTTTTTTTAAAAACATCATTGTACATTGAAATTTCTGCTTGCGTATGCTTCAGAAGCAAGAATTAAGAGGACTACATTCATTATTTCAGCTGAAAAATGCTTAGTTTATGAATTATAGTCATCATTAACGAAATGTTCCAAACAAGCGTTTTCAGCCCGAGTGGAGCACATTTTGACCGTTTTTTTAAAAACATCATTGTACATTGAAATTTCTGTTTGCGTATGCTTTAGAAGCAAGAATTAAGAGGACTACATTCATTATTTCAGCTGAAAAATGCTTAGTTTATGATTTATAGTCAACATTAATGTAATGTCCCAAACAAGCGTTTTCAGCCCGAGTGGAGCACATTTTGACTGTTTTTTTTAAAAACATCATTGTACATTGAAATTTCTGCTTGCGTATGCTTCAGAAGCAAGAATTAAGAGGACTACATTCATTATTTCAGCTGAAAAATGCTTAGTTTATGATTTATAGTCAACATTAATGAAATGTTCCAAACAAGCGTTTTCAGCCCGAGTGGAGCACATTTTGACTGTTTTTTTAAAAACATCATTGTACATTGAAATTTCTGCTTGCGTATGCTTTAGAAGCAAGAATTAGGAGGACTACATTCATTATTTCGGCTGAAAAATGCTTAGTTTATGATTTATAGTCAACATTAATGAAATGTCCCCAACAGCGTTTTCAGCCTGAGTGGAGCACATTTTGACTGTTTTTTTAAAAACATCATTGTACATTGAAATTTCTGCTTGCGTATGCTTTAGAAGCAAGAATTAAGAGGACTACATTCATTATTTCAGCTGAAAAATGCTTAGTTTTTGATTTATAGTCAACATTAATGAAATGTCCCCAACAGCGTTTTCAGCCCGAGTGGAGCACATTTTGACTGTTTTTTTTAAAAACATCATTGTACATTGAAATTTCTGCTTGCGTATGCTTTAGAAGCAAGAATTAAGAGGACTACATTCATTCTTTCAGCTGAAAAATGCTTAGTCTATGAATTATAGTCATCATTAATGAAATGTTCCAAACAAGCGTTTTCAGCCCGAGTGGAGCACATTTTGACCGTTTTTTTAAAAACATCATTGTACATTGAAATTTCTGTTTGCGTATGCTTTAGAAGCAAGAATTAAGAGGACTACATTCATTATTTCAGCTGAAAAATGCTTAGTTTATGATTTATAGTCAACATTAATGTAATGTCCCAAACAAGCGTTTTCAGCCCGAGTGGAGCACATTTTGACTGTTTTTTTTAAAAACATCATTGTACATTGAAATTTCTGCTTGCGTATGCTTTAGAAGCAAGAATTAGGAGGACTACATTCATTATTTCGGCTGAAAAATGCTTAGTTTATGATTTATAGTCAACATTAATGAAATGTCCCCAACAGCGTTTTCAGCCTGAGTGGAGCACATTTTGACTGTTTTTTTAAAAACATCATTGTACATTGAAATTTCTGCTTGCGTATGCTTTAGAAGCAAGAATTAAGAGGACTACATTCATTATTTCAGCTGAAAAATGCTTAGTTTTTGATTTATAGTCAACATTAATGAAATGTCCCCAACAGCGTTTTCAGCCCGAGTGGAGCACATTTTGACTGTTTTTTTTAAAAACATCATTGTACATTGAAATTTCTGCTTGCGTATGCTTTAGAAGCAAGAATTAAGAGGACTACATTCATTATTTCAGCTGAAAAATGCTTAGTCTATGAATTATAGTCATCATTAATGAAATGTTCCAAACAAGCGTTTTCAGCCCGAGTGGAGCACATTTTGACCGTTTTTTTAAAAACATCATTGTACATTGAAATTTCTGTTTGCGTATGCTTTAGAAGCAAGAATTAAGAGGACTACATTCATTATTTCAGCTGAAAAATGCTTAGTTTATGATTTATAGTCAACATTAATGTAATGTCCCAAACAAGCGTTTTCAGCCCGAGTGGAGCACATTTTGACTGTTTTTTTTAAAAACATCATTGTACATTGAAATTTCTGCTTGCGTATGCTTCAGAAGCAAGAATTAAGAGGACTACATTCATTATTTCAGCTGAAAAATGCTTAGTTTATGATTTATAGTCAACATTAATGAAATGTTCCAAACAAGCGTTTTCAGCCCGAGTGGAGCACATTTTGACTGTTTTTTTAAAAACATCATTGTACATTGAAATTTCTGCTTGCGTATGCTTTAGAAGCAAGAATTAGGAGGACTACATTCATTATTTCGGCTGAAAAATGCTTAGTTTATGATTTATAGTCAACATTAATGAAATGTTCCAAACAAGCGTTTTCAGCCCGAGTGGAGCACATTTTGACTGTTTTTTTAAAAACATCATTGTACATTGAAATTTCTGCTTGCGTATGCTTTAGAAGCAAGAATTAAGAGGACTACATTCATTATTTCAGCTGAAAAATGCTTAGTTTTTGATTTATAGTCAACATTAATGAATTGTCCCCAACAGCGTTTTCAGCCCGAGTGGAGCACATTTTGACTGTTTTTTTAAAAACATCATTGTACATTGAAATTTCTGCTTGCGTATGCTTTAGAAGCAAGAATTAAGAGGACTACATTCATTATTTCAGCTGAAAAATGCTTAGTTTATGATTTATAGTCAACATTAATGAAATGTCCCCAACAGCGTTTTCAGCCCGAGTGGAGCACATTTTGACTGTTTTTTTTAAAAACATCATTGTACATTGAAATTTCTGCTTGCGTATGCTTTAGAAGCAAGAATTAAGAGGACTACATTCATTCTTTCAGCTGAAAAATGCTTAGTCTATGAATTATAGTCATCATTAATGAAATGTTCCAAACAAGCGTTTTCAGCCCGAGTGGAGCACATTTTGACCGTTTTTTTAAAAACATCATTGTACATTGAAATTTCTGTTTGCGTATGCTTTAGAAGCAAGAATTAAGAGGACTACATTCATTATTTCAGCTGAAAAATGCTTAGTTTATGATTTATAGTCAACATTAATGTAATGTCCCAAACAAGCGTTTTCAGCCCGAGTGGAGCACATTTTGACTGTTTTTTTTAAAAACATCATTGTACATTGAAATTTCTGCTTGCGTATGCTTTAGAAGCAAGAATTAGGAGGACTACATTCATTATTTCGGCTGAAAAATGCTTAGTTTATGATTTATAGTCAACATTAATGAAATGTCCCCAACAGCGTTTTCAGCCTGAGTGGAGCACATTTTGACTGTTTTTTTAAAAACATCATTGTACATTGAAATTTCTGCTTGCGTATGCTTTAGAAGCAAGAATTAAGAGGACTACATTCATTATTTCAGCTGAAAAATGCTTAGTTTTTGATTTATAGTCAACATTAATGAAATGTCCCCAACAGCGTTTTCAGCCCGAGTGGAGCACATTTTGACTGTTTTTTTTAAAAACATCATTGTACATTGAAATTTCTGCTTGCGTATGCTTTAGAAGCAAGAATTAAGAGGACTACATTCATTATTTCAGCTGAAAAATGCTTAGTCTATGAATTATAGTCATCATTAATGAAATGTTCCAAACAAGCGTTTTCAGCCCGAGTGGAGCACATTTTGACCGTTTTTTTAAAAACATCATTGTACATTGAAATTTCTGTTTGCGTATGCTTTAGAAGCAAGAATTAAGAGGACTACATTCATTATTTCAGCTGAAAAATGCTTAGTTTATGATTTATAGTCAACATTAATGTAATGTCCCAAACAAGCGTTTTCAGCCCGAGTGGAGCACATTTTGACTGTTTTTTTTAAAAACATCATTGTACATTGAAATTTCTGCTTGCGTATGCTTCAGAAGCAAGAATTAAGAGGACTACATTCATTATTTCAGCTGAAAAATGCTTAGTTTATGATTTATAGTCAACATTAATGAAATGTTCCAAACAAGCGTTTTCAGCCCGAGTGGAGCACATTTTGACTGTTTTTTTAAAAACATCATTGTACATTGAAATTTCTGCTTGCGTATGCTTTAGAAGCAAGAATTAGGAGGACTACATTCATTATTTCGGCTGAAAAATGCTTAGTTTATGATTTATAGTCAACATTAATGAAATGTCCCCAACAGCGTTTTCAGCCCGAGTGGAGCACATTTTGACTGTTTTTTTAAAAACATCATTGTACATTGAAATTTCTGCTTGCGTATGCTTTAGAAGCAAGAATTAAGAGGACTACATTCATTATTTCAGCTGAAAAATGCTTAGTTTTTGATTTATAGTCAACATTAATGAAATGTCCCCAACAGCGTTTTCAGCCCGAGTGGAGCACATTTTGACTGTTTTTTTAAAAACATCATTGTACATTGAAATTTCTGCTTGCGTATGCTTTAGAAGCAAGAATTAGGAGGACTACATTCATTATTTCGGCTGAAAAATGCTTAGTTTATGATTTATAGTCAACATTAATGAAATGTCCCCAACAGCGTTTTCAGCCCGAGTGGAGCACATTTTGACTGTTTTTTTAAAAACATCATTGTACATTGAAATTTCTGCTTGCGTATGCTTTAGAAGCAAGAATTAGGAGGACTACATTCATTATTTCGGCTGAAAAATGCTTAGTTTTTGATTTATAGTCAACATTAATGAAATGTTCCAAACAAGCGTTTTCAGCCCGAGTGGAGCACATTTTGACTGTTTTTTTTAAAAACATCATTGTACATTGAAATTTCTGCTTGCGTATGCTTTAGAAGCAAGAATTAAGAGGACTACATTCATTATTTCAGCTGAAAAATGCTTAGTTTATGAATTATAGTCAACATTAATGAAATGTTCCAAACAAGCGTTTTCAGCCCGAGTGGAGCACATTTTGACCGTTTTTTTAAAAACATCATTGTACATTGAAATTTCTGTTTGCGTATGCTTTAGAAGCAAGAATTAAGAGGACTACATTCTTTATTTCAGCTGAAAAATGCTTAGTTTATGATTTATAGTCAACATTAATGTAATGTCCCAAACAAGCGTTTTCAGCCCGAGTGGAGCACATTTTGACTGTTTTTTTAAAAACATCATTGTACATTGAAATTTCTGCTTGCGTATGCTTTAGAAGCAAGAATTAAGAGGACTACATTCATTCTTTCAGCTGAAAAATGCTTGGTTTATGATTTATAGTCAACATTAATGAAATGTCCCCAACAGCGTTTTCAGCCCGAGTGGAGCACATTTTGACTGTTTTTTTAAAAACATCATTGTACATTGAAATTTCTGCTTGCGTATGCTTTAGAAGCAAGAATTAAGTGGACTACATTCATTATTTCAGCTAAAAAATGCTTAGTTTATGATTTATAGTCAACATTAATGAAATGTTCCAAACAAGCGTTTTCAGCCCGAGTGGAGCACATTTTGACCGTTTTTTTAAAAACATCATTGTACATTGAAATTTCTGTTTGCGTATGCTTTAGAAGCAAGAATTAAGAGGACTACATTCATTATTTCAGCTGAAAAATGCTTAGTTTATGATTTATAGTCAACATTAATGTAATGTCCCAAACAAGCGTTTTCAGCCCGAGTGGAGCACATTTTGACTGTTTTTTTAAAAACATCATTGTACATTGAAATTTCTGCTTGCGTATGCTTTAGAAGCAAGAATTAAGAGGACTACATTCATTATTTCAGCTGAAAAATGCTTAGTTTATGATTTATAGTCAACATTAATGAAATGTCCCCAACAGCGTTTTCAGCCCGAGTGGAGCACATTTTGACTGTTTTTTTTAAAAACATCATTGTACATTGAAATTTCTGCTTGCGTATGCTTCAGAAGCAAGAATTAAGAGGACTACATTCATTATTTCAGCTGAAAAATGCTTAGTTTATGATTTATAGTCAACATTAATGAAATGTCCCCAACAGCGTTTTCAGCCCGAGTGGAGCACATTTTGACTGTTTTTTTTAAAAACATCATTGTACATTGAAATTTCTGCTTGCGTATGCTTTAGAAGCAAGAATTAAGAGGACTACATTCATTATTTCAGCTGAAAAATGCTTAGTTTATGAATTATAGTCAACATTAATGAAATGTTCCAAACAAGCGTTTTCAGCCCGAGTGGAGCACATTTTGACCGTTTTTTTAAAAACATCATTGTACATTGAAATTTCTGCTTGCGTATGCTTTAGAAGCAAGAATTAAGAGGACTACATTCATTATTTCAGCTGAAAAATGCTTAGTTTATGATTTATAGTCAACATTAATGAAATGTTCCAAACAAGCGTTTTCAGCCCGAGTGGAGCACATTTTGACTGTTTTTTTAAAAACATCATTGTACATTGAAATTTCTGCTTGCGTATGCTTTAGAAGCAAGAATTAAGAGGACTACATTCATTATTTCAGCTGAAAAATGCTTAGTTTTTGATTTATAGTCAACATTAATGAATTGTCCCCAACAGCGTTTTCAGCCCGAGTGGAGCACATTTTGACTGTTTTTTTAAAAACATCATTGTACATTGAAATTTCTGCTTGCGTATGCTTTAGAAGCAAGAATTAAGAGGACTACATTCATTATTTCAGCTGAAAAATGCTTAGTTTATGATTTATAGTCAACATTAATGAAATGTCCCCAACAGCGTTTTCAGCCCGAGTGGAGCACATTTTGACTGTTTTTTTAAAAACATCATTGTACATTGAAATTTCTGCTTGCGTATGCTTTAGAAGCAAGAATTAAGAGGACTACATTCATTATTTCAGCTGAAAAATGCTTAGTTTTTGATTTATAGTCAACATTAATGAAATGTCCCCAACAGCGTTTTCAGCCCGAGTGGAGCACATTTTGACTGTTTTTTTTAAAAACATCATTGTACATTGAAATTTCTGCTTGCGTATGCTTCAGAAGCAAGAATTAAGAGGACTACATTCATTATTTCAGCTGAAAAATGCTTAGTTTATGAATTATAGTCATCATTAACGAAATGTTCCAAACAAGCGTTTTCAGCCCGAGTGGAGCACATTTTGACCGTTTTTTTAAAAACATCATTGTACATTGAAATTTCTGTTTGCGTATGCTTTAGAAGCAAGAATTAAGAGGACTACATTCATTATTTCAGCTGAAAAATGCTTAGTTTATGATTTATAGTCAACATTAATGTAATGTCCCAAACAAGCGTTTTCAGCCCGAGTGGAGCACATTTTGACTGTTTTTTTTAAAAACATCATTGTACATTGAAATTTCTGCTTGCGTATGCTTCAGAAGCAAGAATTAAGAGGACTACATTCATTATTTCAGCTGAAAAATAAAAATGCTTAGTTTATGATTTATAGTCAACATTAATGAAATGTTCCAAACAAGCGTTTTCAGCCCGAGTGGAGCACATTTTGACTGTTTTTTTAAAAACATCATTGTACATTGAAATTTCTGCTTGCGTATGCTTTAGAAGCAAGAATTAGGAGGACTACATTCATTATTTCGGCTGAAAAATGCTTAGTTTATGATTTATAGTCAACATTAATGAAATGTCCCCAACAGCGTTTTCAGCCTGAGTGGAGCACATTTTGACTGTTTTTTTAAAAACATCATTGTACATTGAAATTTCTGCTTGCGTATGCTTTAGAAGCAAGAATTAAGAGGACTACATTCATTATTTCAGCTGAAAAATGCTTAGTTTTTGATTTATAGTCAACATTAATGAAATGTCCCCAACAGCGTTTTCAGCCCGAGTGGAGCACATTTTGACTGTTTTTTTTAAAAACATCATTGTACATTGAAATTTCTGCTTGCGTATGCTTTAGAAGCAAGAATTAAGAGGACTACATTCATTCTTTCAGCTGAAAAATGCTTAGTCTATGAATTATAGTCATCATTAATGAAATGTTCCAAACAAGCGTTTTCAGCCCGAGTGGAGCACATTTTGACCGTTTTTTTAAAAACATCATTGTACATTGAAATTTCTGTTTGCGTATGCTTTAGAAGCAAGAATTAAGAGGACTACATTCATTATTTCAGCTGAAAAATGCTTAGTTTATGATTTATAGTCAACATTAATGTAATGTCCCAAACAAGCGTTTTCAGCCCGAGTGGAGCACATTTTGACTGTTTTTTTTAAAAACATCATTGTACATTGAAATTTCTGCTTGCGTATGCTTTAGAAGCAAGAATTAGGAGGACTACATTCATTATTTCGGCTGAAAAATGCTTAGTTTATGATTTATAGTCAACATTAATGAAATGTCCCCAACAGCGTTTTCAGCCTGAGTGGAGCACATTTTGACTGTTTTTTTAAAAACATCATTGTACATTGAAATTTCTGCTTGCGTATGCTTTAGAAGCAAGAATTAAGAGGACTACATTCATTATTTCAGCTGAAAAATGCTTAGTTTTTGATTTATAGTCAACATTAATGAAATGTCCCCAACAGCGTTTTCAGCCCGAGTGGAGCACATTTTGACTGTTTTTTTTAAAAACATCATTGTACATTGAAATTTCTGCTTGCGTATGCTTTAGAAGCAAGAATTAAGAGGACTACATTCATTATTTCAGCTGAAAAATGCTTAGTCTATGAATTATAGTCATCATTAATGAAATGTTCCAAACAAGCGTTTTCAGCCCGAGTGGAGCACATTTTGACCGTTTTTTTAAAAACATCATTGTACATTGAAATTTCTGTTTGCGTATGCTTTAGAAGCAAGAATTAAGAGGACTACATTCATTATTTCAGCTGAAAAATGCTTAGTTTATGATTTATAGTCAACATTAATGTAATGTCCCAAACAAGCGTTTTCAGCCCGAGTGGAGCACATTTTGACTGTTTTTTTTAAAAACATCATTGTACATTGAAATTTCTGCTTGCGTATGCTTCAGAAGCAAGAATTAAGAGGACTACATTCATTATTTCAGCTGAAAAATGCTTAGTTTATGATTTATAGTCAACATTAATGAAATGTTCCAAACAAGCGTTTTCAGCCCGAGTGGAGCACATTTTGACTGTTTTTTTAAAAACATCATTGTACATTGAAATTTCTGCTTGCGTATGCTTTAGAAGCAAGAATTAGGAGGACTACATTCATTATTTCGGCTGAAAAATGCTTAGTTTATGATTTATAGTCAACATTAATGAAATGTCCCCAACAGCGTTTTCAGCCCGAGTGGAGCACATTTTGACTGTTTTTTTAAAAACATCATTGTACATTGAAATTTCTGCTTGCGTATGCTTTAGAAGCAAGAATTAAGAGGACTACATTCATTATTTCAGCTGAAAAATGCTTAGTTTTTGATTTATAGTCAACATTAATGAAATGTCCCCAACAGCGTTTTCAGCCCGAGTGGAGCACATTTTGACTGTTTTTTTTAAAAACATCATTGTACATTGAAATTTCTGCTTGCGTATGCTTTAGAAGCAAGAATTAAGAGGACTACATTCATTATTTCAGCTGAAAAATGCTTAGTTTTTGATTTATAGTCAACATTAATGAAATGTCCCCAACAGCGTTTTCAGCCCGAGTGGAGCACATTTTGACTGTTTTTTTTAAAAACATCATTGTACATTGAAATTTCTGCTTGCGTATGCTTTAGAAGCAAGAATTAAGATGACTACATTCATTATTTCAGCTGAAAAATGCTTAGTTTATGATTTATAGTCAACATTAATGAAATGTCCCCAACAGCGTTTTCAGCCCGAGTGGAGCACATTTTGACTGTTTTTTTAAAAACATCATTGTACATTGAAATTTCTGCTTGCGTATGCTTTAGAAGCAAGAATTAAGAGGACTACATTCATTATTTCAGCTGAAAAATGCTTAGTTTTTGATTTATAGTCAACATTAATGAAATGTCCCCAACAGCGTTTTCAGCCCGAGTGGAGCACATTTTGACTGTTTTTTTTAAAAACATCATTGTACATTGAAATTTCTGCTTGCGTATGCTTCAGAAGCAAGAATTAAGAGGACTACATTCATTATTTCAGCTGAAAAATGCTTAGTTTATGAATTATAGTCATCATTAATGAAATGTTCCAAACAAGCGTTTTCAGCCCGAGTGGAGCACATTTTGACCGTTTTTTTAAAAACATCATTGTACATTGAAATTTCTGTTTGCGTATGCTTTAGAAGCAAGAATTAAGAGGACTACATTCATTATTTCAGCTGAAAAATGCTTAGTTTATGATTTATAGTCAACATTAATGTAATGTCCCAAACAAGCGTTTTCAGCCCGAGTGGAGCACATTTTGACTGTTTTTTTTAAAAACATCATTGTACATTGAAATTTCTGCTTGCGTATGCTTCAGAAGCAAGAACTAAGAGGACTACATTCATTATTTCAGCTGAAAAATGCTTAGTTTATGATTTATAGTCAACATTAATGAAATGTTCCAAACAAGCGTTTTCAGCCCGAGTGGAGCACATTTTGACTGTTTTTTTAAAAACATCATTGTACATTGAAATTTCTGCTTGCGTTTGCTTTAGAAGCAAGAATTAGGAGGACTACATTCATTATTTCGGCTGAAAAATGCTTAGTTTATGAATTATAGTCAACATTAATGAAATGTTCCAAACAAGCGTTTTCAGCCCGAGTGGAGCACATTTTGACCGTTTTTTTAAAAACATCATTGTACATTGAAATTTCTGTTTGCGTATGCTTTAAAGCAAGAATTAAGAGGACTACATTCATTATTTCAGCTGAAAAATGCTTAGTTTATGATTTATAGTCAACATTAATGTAATGTCCCAAACAAGCGTTTTCAGCCCGAGTGGAGCACATTTTGACTGTTTTTTTAAAAACATCATTGTACATTGAAATTTCTGCTTGCGTATGCTTTAGAAGCAAGAATTAAGAGGACTACATTCATTATTTCAGCTGAAAAATACTTAGTTTATGATTTATAGTCAACATTAATGTAATGTCCCAAACAAGCGTTTTCAGCCCGAGTGGAGCACATTTTGACTGTTTTTTTTAAAAACATCATTGTACATTGAAATTTCTGCTTGCGTATGCTTCAGAAGCAAGAATTAAGAGGACTACATTCATTATTTCAGCTGAAAAATGCTTAGTTTATGATTTATAGTCAACATTAATGAAATGTTCCAAACAAGCGTTTTCAGCCCGAGTGGAGCACATTTTGACTGTTTTTTTAAAAACATCATTGTACATTGAAATTTCTGCTTGCGTATGCTTTAGAAGCAAGAATTAGGAGGACTACATTCATTATTTCGGCTGAAAAATGCTTAGTTTATGATTTATAGTCAACATTAATGAAATGTCCCCAACAGCGTTTTCAGCCTGAGTGGAGCACATTTTGACTGTTTTTTTAAAAACATCATTGTACATTGAAATTTCTGCTTGCGTATGCTTTAGAAGCAAGAATTAAGAGGACTACATTCATTATTTCAGCTGAAAAATGCTTAGTTTTTGATTTATAGTCAACATTAATGAAATGTCCCCAACAGCGTTTTCAGCCCGAGTGGAGCACATTTTGACTGTTTTTTTTAAAAACATCATTGTACATTGAAATTTCTGCTTGCGTATGCTTTAGAAGCAAGAATTAAGAGGACTACATTCATTATTTCAGCTGAAAAATGCTTAGTTTATGAATTATAGTCAACATTAATGAAATGTTCCAAACAAGCGTTTTCAGCCCGAGTGGAGCACATTTTGACCGTTTTTTTAAAAACATCATTGTACATTGAAATTTCTGCTTGCGTATGCTTTAGAAGCAAGAATTAAGAGGACTACATTCATTATTTCAGCTGAAAAATGCTTAGTTTATGATTTATAGTCAACATTAATGAAATGTTCCAAACAAGCGTTTTCAGCCCGAGTGGAGCACATTTTGACTGTTTTTTTAAAAACATCATTGTACATTGAAATTTCTGCTTGCGTATGCTTTAGAAGCAAGAATTAGGAGGACTACATTCATTATTTCGGCTGAAAAATGCTTAGTTTATGATTTATAGTCAACATTAATGAAATGTCCCCAACAGCGTTTTCAGCCTGAGTGGAGCACATTTTGACTGTTTTTTTAAAAACATCATTGTACATTGAAATTTCTGCTTGCGTATGCTTTAGAAGCAAGAATTAAGAGGACTACATTCATTATTTCAGCTGAAAAATGCTTAGTTTTTGATTTATAGTCAACATTAATGAAATGTCCCCAACAGCGTTTTCAGCCCGAGTGGAGCACATTTTGACTGTTTTTTTTAAAAACATCATTGTACATTGAAATTTCTGCTTGCGTATGCTTTAGAAGCAAGAATTAAGAGGACTACATTCATTATTTCAGCTGAAAAATGCTTAGTTTATGAATTATAGTCAACATTAATGAAATGTTCCAAACAAGCGTTTTCAGCCCGAGTGGAGCACATTTTGACCGTTTTTTTAAAAACATCATTGTACATTGAAATTTCTGTTTGCGTATGCTTTAGAAGCAAGAATTAAGAGGACTACATTCATTATTTCAGCTGAAAAATGCTTAGTTTATGATTTATAGTCAACATTAATGTAATGTCCCAAACAAGCGTTTTCAGCCCGAGTGGAGCACATTTTGACCGTTTTTTTAAAAACATCATTGTACATTGAAATTTCTGCTTGCGTATGCTTTAGAAGCAAGAATTAAGAGGACTACATTCATTATTTCAGCTGAAAAATGCTTAGTTTATGATTTATAGTCAACATTAATGTAATGTCCCAAACAAGCGTTTTCAGCCCGAGTGGAGCACATTTTGACTGTTTTTTTTAAAAACATCATTGTACATTGAAATTTCTGCTTGCGTATGCTTCAGAAGCAAGAATTAAGAGGACTACATTCATTATTTCAGCTGAAAAATGCTTAGTTTATGATTTATAGTCAACATTAATGAAATGTTCCAAACAAGCGTTTTCAGCCCGAGTGGAGCACATTTTGACTGTTTTTTTAAAAACATCATTGTACATTGAAATTTCTGCTTGCGTATGCTTTAGAAGCAAGAATTAGGAGGACTACATTCATTATTTCGGCTGAAAAATGCTTAGTTTATGATTTATAGTCAACATTAATGAAATGTCCCCAACAGCGTTTTCAGCCTGAGTGGAGCACATTTTGACTGTTTTTTTAAAAACATCATTGTACATTGAAATTTCTGCTTGGGTATGCTTTAGAAGCAAGAATTAAGAGGACTACATTCATTATTTCAGCTGAAAAATGCTTAGTTTTTGATTTATAGTCAACATTAATGAAATGTCCCCAACAGCGTTTTCAGCCCGAGTGGAGCACATTTTGACTGTTTTTTTTAAAAACATCATTGTACATTGAAATTTCTACTTGCGTATGCTTTAGAAGCAAGAATTAAGAGGACTACATTCATTATTTCAGCTGAAAAATGCTTAGTTTATGAATTATAGTCAACATTAATGAAATGTTCCAAACAAGCGTTTTCAGCCCGAGTGGAGCACATTTTGACCGTTTTTTTAAAAACATCATTGTACATTGAAATTTCTGTTTGCGTATGCTTTAGAAGCAAGAATTAAGAGGACTACATTCATTATTTCAGCTGAAAAATGCTTAGTTTATGATTTATAGTCAACATTAATGTAATGTCCCAAACAAGCGTTTTCAGCCCGAGTGGAGCACATTTTGACTGTTTTTTTAAAAACATCATCGTACATTGAAATTTCTGCTTGCGTATGCTTTAGAAGCAAGAATTAAGAGGACTACATTCATTATTTCAGCTGAAAAATGCTTAGTTTATGATTTATAGTCAACATTAATGTAATGTCCCAAACAAGCGTTTTCAGCCCGAGTGGAGCACATTTTGACTGTTTTTTTTAAAAACATCATTGTACATTGAAATTTCTGCTTGCGTATGCTTCAGAAGCAAGAATTAAGAGGACTACATTCATTATTTCAGCTGAAAAATGCTTAGTTTATGATTTATAGTCAACATTAATGAAATGTTCCAAACAAGCGTTTTCAGCCCGAGTGGAGCACATTTTGACCGTTTTTTTAAAAACATCATTGTACATTGAAATTTCTGTTTGCGTATGCTTTAGAAGCAAGAATTAAGAGGACTACATTCATTATTTCAGCTGAAAAATGCTTAGTTTATGATTTATAGTCAACATTAATGTAATGTCCCAAACAAGCGTTTTCAGCCCGAGTGGAGCACATTTTGACTGTTTTTTTAAAAACATCATTGTACATTGAAATTTCTGCTTGCGTATGCTTTAGAAGCAAGAATTAAGAGGACTACATTCATTATTTCAGCTGAAAAATGCTTAGTTTATGATTTATAGTCAACATTAATGAAATGTCCCCAACAGCGTTTTCAGCCCGAGTGGAGCACATTTTGACTGTTTTTTTAAAAACATCATTGTACATTGAAATTTCTGCTTGCGTATGCTTTAGAAGCAAGAATTAAGAGGACTACATTCATTATTTCAGCTGAAAAATGCTTAGTTTTTGATTTATAGTCAACATTAATGAAATGTCCCCAACAGCGTTTTCAGCCCGAGTGGAGCACATTTTGACTGTTTTTTTTAAAAACATCATTGTACATTGAAATTTCTGCTTGCGTATGCTTTAGAAGCAAGAATTAAGAGGACTACATTCATTATTTCAGCTGAAAAATGCTTAGTTTTTGATTTATAGTCAACATTAATGAAATGTCCCCAACAGCGTTTTCAGCCCGAGTGGAGCACATTTTGACTGTTTTTTTTAAAAACATCATTGTACATTGAAATTTCTGCTTGCGTATGCTTTAGAAGCAAGAATTAAGAGGACTACATTCATTATTTCAGCTGAAAAATGCTTAGTTTATGATTTATAGTCAACATTAATGAAATGTCCCCAACAGCGTTTTCAGCCCGAGTGGAGCACATTTTGACTGTTTTTTTAAAAACATCATTGTACATTGAAATTTCTGCTTGCGTATGCTTTAGAAGCAAGAATTAAGAGGACTACATTCATTATTTCAGCTGAAAAATGCTTAGTTTTTGATTTATAGTCAACATTAATGAAATGTCCCCAACAGCGTTTTCAGCCCGAGTGGAGCACATTTTGACTGTTTTTTTTAAAAACATCATTGTACATTGAAATTTCTGCTTGCGTATGCTTCAGAAGCAAGAATTAAGAGGACTACATTCATTATTTCAGCTGAAAAATGCTTAGTTTATGAATTATAGTCATCATTAATGAAATGTTCCAAACAAGCGTTTTCAGCCCGAGTGGAGCACATTTTGACCGTTTTTTTAAAAACATCATTGTACATTGAAATTTCTGTTTGCGTATGCTTTAGAAGCAAGAATTAAGAGGACTACATTCATTATTTCAGCTGAAAAATGCTTAGTTTATGATTTATAGTCAACATTAATGTAATGTCCCAAACAAGCGTTTTCAGCCCGAGTGGAGCACATTTTGACTGTTTTTTTTAAAAACATCATTGTACATTGAAATTTCTGCTTGCGTATGCTTCAGAAGCAAGAATTAAGAGGACTACATTCATTATTTCAGCTGAAAAATGCTTAGTTTATGATTTATAGTCAACATTAATGAAATGTTCCAAACAAGCGTTTTCAGCCCGAGTGGAGCACATTTTGACTGTTTTTTTAAAAACATCATTGTACATTGAAATTTCTGCTTGCGTTTGCTTTAGAAGCAAGAATTAGGAGGACTACATTCATTATTTCGGCTGAAAAATGCTTAGTTTATGATTTATAGTCAACATTAATGAAATGTCCCCAACAGCGTTTTCAGCCTGAGTGGAGCACATTTTGACTGTTTTTTTAAAAACATCATTGTACATTGAAATTTCTGCTTGCGTATGCTTTAGAAGCAAGAATTAAGAGGACTACATTCATTATTTCAGCTGAAAAATGCTTAGTTTATGATTTATAGTCAACATTAATGTAATGTCCCAAACAAGCGTTTTCAGCCCGAGTGGAGCACATTTTGACTGTTTTTTTTAAAAACATCATTGTACATTGAAATTTCTGCTTGCGTATGCTTCAGAAGCAAGAATTAAGAGGACTACATTCATTATTTCAGCTGAAAAATGCTTAGTTTATGATTTATAGTCAACATTAATGAAATGTCCCCAACAGCGTTTTCAGCCTGAGTGGAGCACATTTTGACTGTTTTTTTAAAAACATCATTGTACATTGAAATTTCTGCTTGCGTATGCTTTAGAAGCAAGAATTAAGAGGACTACATTCATTATTTCAGCTGAAAAATGCTTAGTTTATGAATTATAGTCAACATTAATGAAATGTTCCAAACAAGCGTTTTCAGCCCGAGTGGAGCACATTTTGACCGTTTTTTTAAAAACATCATTGTACATTGAAATTTCTGTTTGCGTATGCTTTAAAGCAAGAATTAAGAGGACTACATTCATTATTTCAGCTGAAAAATGCTTAGTTTATGATTTATAGTCAACATTAATGTAATGTCCCAAACAAGCGTTTTCAGCCCGAGTGGAGCACATTTTGACTGTTTTTTTAAAAACATCATTGTACATTGAAATTTCTGCTTGCGTATGCTTTAGAAGCAAGAATTAAGAGGACTACATTCATTATTTCAGCTGAAAAATACTTAGTTTATGATTTATAGTCAACATTAATGTAATGTCCCAAACAAGCGTTTTCAGCCCGAGTGGAGCACATTTTGACTGTTTTTTTTAAAAACATCATTGTACATTGAAATTTCTGCTTGCGTATGCTTCAGAAGCAAGAATTAAGAGGACTACATTCATTATTTCAGCTGAAAAATGCTTAGTTTATGATTTATAGTCAACATTAATGAAATGTCCCCAACAGCGTTTTCAGCCCGAGTGGAGCACATTTTGACTGTTTTTTTAAAAACATCATTGTACATTGAAATTTCTGCTTGCGTATGCTTTAGAAGCAAGAATTAAGAGGACTACATTCATTATTTCAGCTGAAAAATGCTTAGTTTTTGATTTATAGTCAACATTAATGAAATGTCCCCAACAGCGTTTTCAGCCCGAGTGGAGCACATTTTGACTGTTTTTTTTAAAAACATCATTGTACATTGAAATTTCTGCTTGCGTATGCTTTAGAAGCAAGAATTAAGAGGACTACATTCATTATTTCAGCTGAAAAATGCTTAGTTTTTGATTTATAGTCAACATTAATGAAATGTCCCCAACAGCGTTTTCAGCCCGAGTGGAGCACATTTTGACTGTTTTTTTTAAAAACATCATTGTACATTGAAATTTCTGCTTGCGTATGCTTTAGAAGCAAGAATTAAGATGACTACATTCATTATTTCAGCTGAAAAATGCTTAGTTTATGATTTATAGTCAACATTAATGAAATGTCCCCAACAGCGTTTTCAGCCCGAGTGGAGCACATTTTGACTGTTTTTTTAAAAACATCATTGTACATTGAAATTTCTGCTTGCGTATGCTTTAGAAGCAAGAATTAAGAGGACTACATTCATTATTTCAGCTGAAAAATGCTTAGTTTTTGATTTATAGTCAACATTAATGAAATGTCCCCAACAGCGTTTTCAGCCCGAGTGGAGCACATTTTGACTGTTTTTTTTAAAAACATCATTGTACATTGAAATTTCTGCTTGCGTATGCTTCAGAAGCAAGAATTAAGAGGACTACATTCATTATTTCAGCTGAAAAATGCTTAGTTTATGAATTATAGTCATCATTAATGAAATGTTCCAAACAAGCGTTTTCAGCCCGAGTGGAGCACATTTTGACCGTTTTTTTAAAAACATCATTGTACATTGAAATTTCTGTTTGCGTATGCTTTAGAAGCAAGAATTAAGAGGACTACATTCATTATTTCAGCTGAAAAATGCTTAGTTTATGATTTATAGTCAACATTAATGTAATGTCCCAAACAAGCGTTTTCAGCCCGAGTGGAGCACATTTTGACTGTTTTTTTTAAAAACATCATTGTACATTGAAATTTCTGCTTGCGTATGCTTCAGAAGCAAGAACTAAGAGGACTACATTCATTATTTCAGCTGAAAAATGCTTAGTTTATGATTTATAGTCAACATTAATGAAATGTTCCAAACAAGCGTTTTCAGCCCGAGTGGAGCACATTTTGACTGTTTTTTTAAAAACATCATTGTACATTGAAATTTCTGCTTGCGTTTGCTTTAGAAGCAAGAATTAGGAGGACTACATTCATTATTTCGGCTGAAAAATGCTTAGTTTATGAATTATAGTCAACATTAATGAAATGTTCCAAACAAGCGTTTTCAGCCCGAGTGGAGCACATTTTGACCGTTTTTTTAAAAACATCATTGTACATTGAAATTTCTGCTTGCGTATGCTTTAGAAGCAAGAATTAAGAGGACTACATTCATTATTTCAGCTGAAAAATGCTTAGTTTTTGATTTATAGTCAACATTAATGAAATGTCCCCAACAGCGTTTTCAGCCCGAGTGGAGCACATTTTGACTGTTTTTTTAAAAACATCATTGTACATTGAAATTTCTGCTTGCGTATGCTTTAGAAGCAAGAATTAAGAGGACTACATTCATTATTTCAGCTGAAAAATGCTTAGTTTATGATTTATAGTCAACATTAATTAAATGTCCCCAACAGCGTTTTCAGCCCGAGTGGAGCACATTTTGACTGTTTTTTTTAAAAACATCATTGTACATTGAAATTTCTGCTTGTGTATGCTTTAGAAGCAAGAATTAAGAGGACTACATTCAATATTTCAGCTGAAAAATGCTTAGTTTATGATTTATAGTCAACATTAATGAAATGTCCCCAACAGCGTTTTCAGCCCGAGTGGAGCACATTTTGACTGTTTTTTTTAAAAACATCATTGTACATTGAAATTTCTGTTTGCGTATGCTTTAGAAGCAAGAATTAAGAGGACTACATTCATTATTTCAGCTGAAAAATGCTTAGTTTATGTTTTATAGTCAACAATAATGAAATGTTCCAAACAAGCGTTTTCAGCCCGAGTGGAGCACATTTTGACCGTTTTTTTAAAAACATCATTGTACATTGAAATTTCTGTTTGCGTATGCTTTAGAAGCAAGAATTAAGAAGACTACATTCATTATTTCAGCTGAAAAATGCTTAGTTTATGATTTATAGTCAACATTAATGTAATGTCCCAAACAAGCGTTTTCAGCCCGAGTGGAGCACATTTTGACTGTTTTTTTAAAAACATCATTGTACATTGAAATTTCTGCTTGCGTATGCTTTAGAAGCAAGAATTAAGAGGACTACATTCATTATTTCAGCTGAAAAATGCTTAGTTTATGATTTATAGTCAACATTAATGAAATGTTCCAAACAAGCGTTTTCAGCCCGAGTGGAGCACATTTTGACCGTTTTTTTAAAAACATCATTGTACATTGAAATTTCTGTTTGCGTATGCTTTAGAAGCAAGAATTAAGAGGACTACATTCATTATTTCAGCTGAAAAATGCTTAGTTTATGATTTATAGTCAACATTAATGTAATGTCCCAAACAAGCGTTTTCAGCCCGAGTGGAGCACATTTTGACTGTTTTTTTAAAAACATCATTGTACATTGAAATTTCTGCTTGCGTATGCTTTAGAAGCAAGAATTAAGAGGACTACATTCATTATTTCAGCTGAAAAATGCTTGGTTTATGATTTATAGTCAACATTAATGAAATGTCCCCAACAGCGTTTTCAGCCCGAGTGGAGCACATTTTGACTGTTTTTTTTAAAAACATCATTGTACATTGAAATTTCTGCTTGCGTATGCTTTAGAAGCAAGAATTAAGAGGACTACATTCATTATTTCAGCTGAAAAATGCTTAGTTTATGATTTATAGTCAACATTAATGAAATGTTCCAAACAAGCGTTTTCAGCCCGAGTGGAGCACATTTTGACCGTTTTTTTAAAAACATCATTGTACATTGAAATTTCTGTTTGCGTATGCTTTAGAAGCAAGAATTAAGAGGACTACATTCATTATTTCAGCTGAAAAATGCTTAGTTTATGATTTATAGTCAACATTAATGAAATGTCCCCAACAGCGTTTTCAGCCCGAGTGGAGCACATTTTGACTGTTTTTTTAAAAACATCATTGTACATTGAAATTTCTGCTTGCGTATGCTTTAGAAGCAAGAATTAAGAGGACTACATTCATTATTTCAGCTGAAAAATGCTTAGTTTTTGATTTATAGTCAACATTAATGAAATGTCCCCAACAGCGTTTTCAGCCCGAGTGGAGCACATTTTGACTGTTTTTTTAAAAACATCATTGTACATTGAAATTTCTGCTTGCGTATGCTTTAGAAGCAAGAATTAAGAGGACTACATTCATTTTTTCAGCTGAAAAATGCTTAGTTTATGATTTATAGTCAACATTAATGAAATGTCCCCAACAGCGTTTTCAGCCCGAGTGGAGCACATTTTGACTGTTTTTTTTAAAAACATCATTGTACATTGAAATTTCTGCTTGCGTATGCTTTAGAAGCAAGAATTAAGAGGACTACATTCAATATTTCAGCTGAAAAATGCTTAGTTTATGATTTATAGTCAACATTAATGAAATGTCCCCAACAGCGTTTTCAGCCCGAGTGGAGCACATTTTGACTGTTTTTTTAAAAACATCATTGTACATTGAAATTTCTGTTTGCGTATGCTTTAGAAGCAAGAATTAAGAGGACTACATTCATTATTTCAGCTGAAAAATGCTTAGTTTATGTTTTATAGTCAACAATAATGAAATGTTCCAAACAAGCGTTTTCAGCCCGAGTGGAGCACATTTTGACCGTTTTTTTAAAAACATCATTGTACATTGAAATTTCTGTTTGCGTATGCTTTAGAAGCAAGAATTAAGAAGACTACATTCATTATTTCAGCTGAAAAATGCTTAGTTTATGATTTATAGTCAACATTAATGTAATGTCCCAAACAAGCGTTTTCAGCCCGAGTGGAGCACATTTTGACTGTTTTTTTAAAAACATCATTGTACATTGAAATTTCTGCTTGCGTATGCTTTAGAAGCAAGAATTAAGAGGACTACATTCATTATTTCAGCTGAAAAATGCTTAGTTTATGATTTATAGTCAACATTAATGAAATGTTCCAAACAAGCGTTTTCAGCCCGAGTGGAGCACATTTTGACCGTTTTTTTAAAAACATCATTGTACATTGAAATTTCTGTTTGCGTATGCTTTAGAAGCAAGAATTAAGAGGACTACATTCATTATTTCAGCTGAAAAATGCTTAGTTTATGATTTATAGTCAACATTAATGTAATGTCCCAAACAAGCGTTTTCAGCCCGAGTGGAGCACATTTTGACTGTTTTTTTAAAAACATCATTGTACATTGAAATTTCTGCTTGCGTATGCTTTAGAAGCAAGAATTAAGAGGACTACATTCATTATTTCAGCTGAAAAATGCTTAGTTTATGATTTATAGTCAACATTAATGAAATGTCCCCAACAGCGTTTTCAGCCCGAGTGGAGCACATTTTGACTGTTTTTTTTAAAAACATCATTGTACATTGAAATTTCTGTTTGCGTATGCTTTAGAAGCAAGAATTAAGAGGACTACATTCATTATTTCAGCTGAAAAATGCTTAGTTTATGATTTATAGTCAACATTAATGAAATGTTCCAAACAAGCGTTTTCAGCCCGAGTGGAGCACATTTTGACTGTTTTTTTAAAAACATCATTGTACATTGAAATTTCTGTTTGCGTATGCTTTAGAAGCAAGAATTAAGAGGACTACATTCATTATTTCAGCTGAAAAATGCTTAGTTTATGATTTATAGTCAACATTAATGAAATGTTCCAAACAAGCGTTTTCAGCCCGAGTGGAGCACATTTTGACCGTTTTTTTAAAAACATCATTGTACATTGAAATTTCTGTTTGCGTATGCTTTAGAAGCAAGAATTAAGAGGACTACATTCATTATTTCAGCTGAAAAATGCTTAGTTTATGATTTATAGTCAACATTAATGAAATGTCCCCAACAGCGTTTTCAGCCCGAGTGGAGCACATTTTGACTGTTTTTTTAAAAACATCATTGTACATTGAAATTTCTGCTTGCGTATGCTTTAGAAGCAAGAATTAAGAGGACTACATTCATTTTTTCAGCTGAAAAATGCTTAGTTTATGATTTATAGTCAACATTAATGAAATGTCCCCAACAGCGTTTTCAGCCCGAGTGGAGCACATTTTGACTGTTTTTTTAAAAACATCATTGTACATTGAAATTTCTGTTTGCGTATGCTTTAGAAGCAAGAATTAAGAGGACTACATTCATTATTTCAGCTGAAAAATGCTTAGTTTATGTTTTATAGTCAACAATAATGAAATGTTCCAAACAAGCGTTTTCAGCCCGAGTGGAGCACATTTTGACCGTTTTTTTAAAAACATCATTGTACATTGAAATTTCTGTTTGCGTATGCTTTAGAAGCAAGAATTAAGAAGACTACATTCATTATTTCAGCTGAAAAATGCTTAGTTTATGATTTATAGTCAACATTAATGTAATGTCCCAAACAAGCGTTTTCAGCCCGAGTGGAGCACATTTTGACTGTTTTTTTAAAAACATCATTGTACATTGAAATTTCTGCTTGCGTATGCTTTAGAAGCAAGAATTAAGAGGACTACATTCATTATTTCAGCTGAAAAATGCTTAGTTTATGATTTATAGTCAACATTAATGAAATGTTCCAAACAAGCGTTTTCAGCCCGAGTGGAGCACATTTTGACCGTTTTTTTAAAAACATCATTGTACATTGAAATTTCTGTTTGCGTATGCTTTAGAAGCAAGAATTAAGAGGACTACATTCATTATTTCAGCTGAAAAATGCTTAGTTTATGATTTATAGTCAACATTAATGTAATGTCCCAAACAAGCGTTTTCAGCCCGAGTGGAGCACATTTTGACTGTTTTTTTAAAAACATCATTGTACATTGAAATTTCTGTTTGCGTATGCTTTAGAAGCAAGAATTAAGAGGACTACATTCATTATTTCAGCTGAAAAATGCTTAGTTTATGATTTATAGTCAACATTAATGAAATGTTCCAAACAAGCGTTTTCAGCCCGAGTGGAGCACATTTTGACCGTTTTTTTAAAAACATCATTGTACATTGAAATTTCTGTTTGCGTATGCTTTAGAAGCAAGAATTAAGAGGACTACATTCATTATTTCAGCTGAAAAATGCTTAGTTTATGATTTATAGTCAACATTAATGTAATGTCCCAAACAAGCGTTTTCAGCCCGAGTGGAGCACATTTTGACTGTTTTTTTAAAAACATCATTGTACATTGAAATTTCTGCTTGCGTATGCTTTAGAAGCAAGAATTAAGAGGACTACATTCATTATTTCAGCTGAAAAATGCTTAGTTTATGATTTATAGTCAATATTAATGAAATGTCCCCAACAGCGTTTTCAGCCCGAGTGGAGCACATTTTGACTGTTTTTTTAAAAACATCATTGTACATTGAAATTTCTGTTTGCGTATGCTTTAGAAGCAAGAATTAAGAGGACTACATTCATTATTTCAGCTGAAAAATGCTTAGTTTATGATTTATAGTCAACATTAATGAAATGTTCCAAACAAGCGTTTTCAGCCCGAGTGGAGCACATTTTGACCGTTTTTTTAAAAACATCATTGTACATTGAAATTTCTGTTTGCGTATGCTTTAGAAGCAAGAATTAAGAGGACTACATTCATTATTTCAGCTGAAAAATGCTTAGTTTATGATTTATAGTCAACATTAATGTAATGTCCCAAACAAGCGTTTTCAGCCCGAGTGGAGCACATTTTGACTGTTTTTTTAAAAACATCATTGTACATTGAAATTTCTGCTTGCATATGCTTTAGAAGCAAGAATTAAGAGGACTACATTCATTATTTCAGCTGAAAAATGCTTAGTTTATGATTTATAGTCAACATTAATGAAATGTCCCCAACAGCGTTTTCAGCCCGAGTGGAGCACATTTTGACTGTTTTTTTAAAAACATCATTGTACATTGAAATTTCTGTTTGCGTATGCTTTAGAAGCAAGAATTAAGAGGACTACATTCATTATTTCAGCTGAAAAATGCTTAGTTTATGATTTATAGTCAACATTAATGTAATGTCCCAAACAAGCGTTTTCAGCCCGAGTGGAGCACATTTTGACTGTTTTTTTAAAAACATCATTGTACATTGAAATTTCTGCTTGCGTATGCTTTAGAAGCAAGAATTAAGAGGACTACATTCATTATTTCAGCTGAAAAATGCTTAGTTTATGATTTATAGTCAACATTAATGAAATGTCCCCAACAGCGTTTTCAGCCCGAGTGGAGCACATTTTGACTGTTTTTTTTAAAAACATCATTGTACATTGAAATTTCTGCTTGCGTATGCTTTAGAAGCAAGAATTAAGAGGACTACATTCATTATTTCAGCTGAAAAATGCTTAGTTTATGATTTATAGTCAACATTAATGAAATGTTCCAAACAAGCGTTTTCAGCCCGAGTGGAGCACATTTTGACCGTTTTTTTAAAAACATCATTGTACATAGAAATTTCTGTTTGCGTATGCTTTAGAAGCAAGAATTAAGAGGACTACATTCATTATTTCAGCTGAAAAATGCTTAGTTTATGATTTATAGTCAACATTAATGAAATGTCCCCAACAGCGTTTTCAGCCCGAGTGGAGCACATTTTGACTGTTTTTTTAAAAACATCATTGTACATTGAAATTTCTGCTTGCGTATGCTTTAGAAGCAAGAATTAAGAGGACTACATTCATTATTTCAGCTGAAAAATGCTTAGTTTTTGATTTATAGTCAACATTAATGAAATGTTCCAAACAAGCGTTTTCAGCCCGAGTGGAGCACATTTTGACCGTTTTTTTAAAAACATCATTGTACATTGAAATTTCTGTTTGCGTATGCTTTAGAAGCAAGAATTAAGAGGACTACATTCATTATTTCAGCTGAAAAATGCTTAGTTTATGATTTATAGTCAACATTAATGTAATGTCCCAAACAAGCGTTTTCAGCCCGAGTGGAGCACATTTTGACCGTTTTTTTAAAAACATCATTGTACATTGAAATTTCTGTTTGCGTATGTTTTAGAAGCAAGAATTAAGAGGACTACATTCATTATTTCAGCTGAAAAATGCTTAGTTTATGATTTATAGTTAACATTAATGTAATGTTCCAAACAAGCGTTTTCAGCCCGAGTGGAGCACATTTTGACCTTTTTTTAAAAACATCATTGTACATTGAAATTTCTGTTTGCGTATGCTTTAGAAGCAAGAATTAAGAGGACTACATTCAATATTTCAGCTGAAAAATGCTTAGTTTATGATTTATAGTCAACATTAATGTAATGTCCCAAACAAGCGTTTTCAGCCCGAGTGGAGCACATTTTGACTGTTTTTTTAAAAACATCATTGTACATTGAAATTTCTGCTTGCGTATGCTTTAGAAGCAAGAATTAAGAGGACTACATTCATTATTTCAGCTGAAAAATGCTTAGTTTATGATTTATAGTCAACATTAATGAAATGTCCCCAACAGCGTTTTCAGCCCGAGTGGAGCACATTTTGACTGTTTTTTTAAAAACATCATTGTACATTGAAATTTCTGTTTGCGTATGCTTTAGAAGCAAGAATTAAGAGGACTACATTCATTATTTCAGCTGAAAAATGCTTAGTTTTTGATTTATAGTCAACATTAATGAAATGTCCCCAACAGCGTTTTCAGCCCGAGTGGAGCACATTTTGACTGTTTTTTTAAAAACATCATTGTACATTGAAATTTCTGCTTGCGTATGCTTTAGAAGCAAGAATTAAGAGGACTACATTCATTTTTTCAGCTGAAAAATGCTTAGTTTATGATTTATAGTCAACATTAATGAAATGTCCCCAACAGCGTTTTCAGCCCGAGTGGAGCACATTTTGACTGTTTTTTTAAAAACATCATTGTACATTGAAATTTCTGCTTGCGTATGCTTTAGAAGCAAGAATTAAGAGGACTACATTCATTATTTCAGCTGAAAAATGCTTAGTTTATGATTTATAGTCAACATTAATGAAATGTCCCCAACAGCGTTTTCAGCCCGAGTGGAGCACATTTTGACTGTTTTTTTTAAAAACATCATTGTACATTGAAATTTCTGCTTGCGTATGCTTTAGAAGCAAGAATTAAGAGGACTACATTCAATATTTCAGCTGAAAAATGCTTAGTTTATGATTTATAGTCAACATTAATGAAATGTCCCCAACAGCGTTTTCAGCCCGAGTGGAGCACATTTTGACTGTTTTTTTTAAAAACATCATTGTACATTGAAATTTCTGTTTGCGTATGCTTTAGAAGCAAGAATTAAGAGGACTACATTCATTATTTCAGCTGAAAAATGCTTAGTTTATGTTTTATAGTCAACAATAATGAAATGTTCCAAACAAGCGTTTTCAGCCCGAGTGGAGCACATTTTGACCGTTTTTTTAAAAACATCATTGTACATTGAAATTTCTGTTTGCGTATGCTTTAGAAGCAAGAATTAAGAAGACTACATTCATTATTTCAGCTGAAAAATGCTTAGTTTATGATTTATAGTCAACATTAATGTAATGTCCCAAACAAGCGTTTTCAGCCCGAGTGGAGCACATTTTGACTGTTTTTTTAAAAACATCATTGTACATTGAAATTTCTGCTTGCGTATGCTTTAGAAGCAAGAATTAAGAGGACTACATTCATTATTTCAGCTGAAAAATGCTTAGTTTATGATTTATAGTCAACATTAATGAAATGTTCCAAACAAGCGTTTTCAGCCCGAGTGGAGCACATTTTGACCGTTTTTTTAAAAACATCATTGTACATTGAAATTTCTGTTTGCGTATGCTTTAGAAGCAAGAATTAAGAGGACTACATTCATTATTTCAGCTGAAAAATGCTTAGTTTATGATTTATAGTCAACATTAATGTAATGTCCCAAACAAGCGTTTTCAGCCCGAGTGGAGCACATTTTGACTGTTTTTTTAAAAACATCATTGTACATTGAAATTTCTGCTTGCGTATGCTTTAGAAGCAAGAATTAAGAGGACTACATTCATTATTTCAGCTGAAAAATGCTTAGTTTATGATTTATAGTCAACATTAATGAAATGTCCCCAACAGCGTTTTCAGCCCGAGTGGAGCACATTTTGACTGTTTTTTTTAAAAACATCATTGTACATTGAAATTTCTGTTTGCGTATGCTTTAGAAGCAAGAATTAAGAGGACTACATTCATTATTTCAGCTGAAAAATGCTTAGTTTATGATTTATAGTCAACATTAATGAAATGTTCCAAACAAGCGTTTTCAGCCCGAGTGGAGCACATTTTGACTGTTTTTTTAAAAACATCATTGTACATTGAAATTTCTGTTTGCGTATGCTTTAGAAGCAAGAATTAAGAGGACTACATTCATTATTTCAGCTGAAAAATGCTTAGTTTATGATTTATAGTCAACATTAATGAAATGTTCCAAACAAGCGTTTTCAGCCCGAGTGGAGCACATTTTGACCGTTTTTTTAAAAACATCATTGTACATTGAAATTTCTGTTTGCGTATGCTTTAGAAGCAAGAATTAAGAGGACTACATTCATTATTTCAGCTGAAAAATGCTTAGTTTATGATTTATAGTCAACATTAATGAAATGTCCCCAACAGCGTTTTCAGCCCGAGTGGAGCACATTTTGACTGTTTTTTTAAAAACATCATTGTACATTGAAATTTCTGCTTGCGTATGCTTTAGAAGCAAGAATTAAGAGGACTACATTCATTTTTTCAGCTGAAAAATGCTTAGTTTATGATTTATAGTCAACATTAATGAAATGTCCCCAACAGCGTTTTCAGCCCGAGTGGAGCACATTTTGACTGTTTTTTTAAAAACATCATTGTACATTGAAATTTCTGTTTGCGTATGCTTTAGAAGCAAGAATTAAGAGGACTACATTCATTATTTCAGCTGAAAAATGCTTAGTTTATGTTTTATAGTCAACAATAATGAAATGTTCCAAACAAGCGTTTTCAGCCCGAGTGGAGCACATTTTGACCGTTTTTTTAAAAACATCATTGTACATTGAAATTTCTGTTTGCGTATGCTTTAGAAGCAAGAATTAAGAAGACTACATTCATTATTTCAGCTGAAAAATGCTTAGTTTATGATTTATAGTCAACATTAATGTAATGTCCCAAACAAGCGTTTTCAGCCCGAGTGGAGCACATTTTGACTGTTTTTTTAAAAACATCATTGTACATTGAAATTTCTGCTTGCGTATGCTTTAGAAGCAAGAATTAAGAGGACTACATTCATTATTTCAGCTGAAAAATGCTTAGTTTATGATTTATAGTCAACATTAATGAAATGTTCCAAACAAGCGTTTTCAGCCCGAGTGGAGCACATTTTGACCGTTTTTTTAAAAACATCATTGTACATTGAAATTTCTGTTTGCGTATGCTTTAGAAGCAAGAATTAAGAGGACTACATTCATTATTTCAGCTGAAAAATGCTTAGTTTATGATTTATAGTCAACATTAATGTAATGTCCCAAACAAGCGTTTTCAGCCCGAGTGGAGCACATTTTGACTGTTTTTTTAAAAACATCATTGTACATTGAAATTTCTGTTTGCGTATGCTTTAGAAGCAAGAATTAAGAGGACTACATTCATTATTTCAGCTTAAAAATGCTTAGTTTATGATTTATAGTCAACATTAATGAAATGTTCCAAACAAGCGTTTTCAGCCCGAGTGGAGCACATTTTGACCGTTTTTTTAAAAACATCATTGTACATTGAAATTTCTGTTTGCGTATGCTTTAGAAGCAAGAATTAAGAGGACTACATTCATTATTTCAGCTGAAAAATGCTTAGTTTATGATTTATAGTCAACATTAATGAAATGTTCCAAACAAGCGTTTTCAGCCCGAGTGGAGCACATTTTGACCGTTTTTTTAAAAACATCATTGTACATTGAAATTTCTGTTTGCGTATGCTTTAGAAGCAAGAATTAAGAGGACTACATTCATTATTTCAGCTGAAAAATGCTTAGTTTATGATTTATAGTCAACATTAATGAAATGTCCCCAACAGCGTTTTCAGCCCGAGTGGAGCACATTTTGACTGTTTTTTTAAAAACATCATTGTACATTGAAATTTCTGCTTGCGTATGCTTTAGAAGCAAGAATTAAGAGGACTACATTCATTTTTTCAGCTGAAAAATGCTTAGTTTATGATTTATAGTCAACATTAATGAAATGTCCCCAACAGCGTTTTCAGCCCGAGTGGAGCACATTTTGACTGTTTTTTTAAAAACATCATTGTACATTGAAATTTCTGTTTGCGTATGCTTTAGAAGCAAGAATTAAGAGGACTACATTCATTATTTCAGCTGAAAAATGCTTAGTTTATGTTTTATAGTCAACAATAATGAAATGTTCCAAACAAGCGTTTTCAGCCCGAGTGGAGCACATTTTGACCGTTTTTTTAAAAACATCATTGTACATTGAAATTTCTGTTTGCGTATGCTTTAGAAGCAAGAATTAAGAAGACTACATTCATTATTTCAGCTGAAAAATGCTTAGTTTATGATTTATAGTCAACATTAATGTAATGTCCCAAACAAGCGTTTTCAGCCCGAGTGGAGCACATTTTGACTGTTTTTTTAAAAACATCATTGTACATTGAAATTTCTGCTTGCGTATGCTTTAGAAGCAAGAATTAAGAGGACTACATTCATTATTTCAGCTGAAAAATGCTTAGTTTATGATTTATAGTCAACATTAATGAAATGTTCCAAACAAGCGTTTTCAGCCCGAGTGGAGCACATTTTGACCGTTTTTTTAAAAACATCATTGTACATTGAAATTTCTGTTTGCGTATGCTTTAGAAGCAAGAATTAAGAGGACTACATTCATTATTTCAGCTGAAAAATGCTTAGTTTATGATTTATAGTCAACATTAATGTAATGTCCCAAACAAGCGTTTTCAGCCCGAGTGGAGCACATTTTGACTGTTTTTTTAAAAACATCATTGTACATTGAAATTTCTGTTTGCGTATGCTTTAGAAGCAAGAATTAAGAGGACTACATTCATTATTTCAGCTGAAAAATGCTTAGTTTATGATTTATAGTCAACATTAATGAAATGTTCCAAACAAGCGTTTTCAGCCCGAGTGGAGCACATTTTGACCGTTTTTTTAAAAACATCATTGTACATTGAAATTTCTGTTTGCGTATGCTTTAGAAGCAAGAATTAAGAGGACTACATTCATTATTTCAGCTGAAAAATGCTTAGTTTATGATTTATAGTCAACATTAATGTAATGTCCCAAACAAGCGTTTTCAGCCCGAGTGGAGCACATTTTGACTGTTTTTTTAAAAACATCATTGTACATTGAAATTTCTGCTTGCGTATGCTTTAGAAGCAAGAATTAAGAGGACTACATTCATTATTTCAGCTGAAAAATGCTTAGTTTATGATTTATAGTCAACATTAATGAAATGTTCCAAACAAGCGTTTTCAGCCCGAGTGGAGCACATTTTGACCGTTTTTTTAAAAACATCATTGTACATTGAAATTTCTGTTTGCGTATGCTTTAGAAGCAAGAATTAAGAGGACTACATTCATTATTTCAGCTGAAAAATGCTTAGTTTATGATTTATAGTCAACATTAATGTAATGTCCCAAACAAGCGTTTTCAGCCCGAGTGGAGCACATTTTGACCGTTTTTTTAAAAACATCATTGTACATTGAAATTTCTGTTTGCGTATGCTTTAGAAGCAAGAATTAAGAGGACTACATTCATTATTTCAGCTGAAAAATGCTTAGTTTATGATTTATAGTCAACATTAATGAAATGTTCCAAACAAGCGTTTTCAGCCCGAGTGGAGCACATTTTGACCGTTTTTTTAAAAACATCATTGTACATTGAAATTTCTGTTTGCGTATGCTTTAGAAGCAAGAATTAAGAGGACTACATTCATTATTTCAGCTGAAAAATGCTTAGTTTATGATTTATAGTCAACATTAATGAAATGTTCCAAACAAGCGTTTTCAGCCCGAGTGGAGCACATTTTGACCGTTTTTTTAAAAACATCATTGTACATTGAAATTTCTGTTTGCGTATGCTTTAGAAGCAAGAATTAAGAGGACTACATTCATTATTTCAGCTGAAAAATGCTTAGTTTATGATTTATAGTCAACATTAATGTAATGTCCCAAACAAGCGTTTTCAGCCCGAGTGGAGCACATTTTGACTGTTTTTTTAAAAACATCATTGTACATTGAAATTTCTGCTTGCATATGCTTTAGAAGCAAGAATTAAGAGGACTACATTCATTATTTCAGCTGAAAAATGCTTAGTTTATGATTTATAGTCAACATTAATGAAATGTCCCCAACAGCGTTTTCAGCCCGAGTGGAGCACATTTTGACTGTTTTTTTAAAAACATCATTGTACATTGAAATTTCTGTTTGCGTATGCTTTAGAAGCAAGAATTAAGAGGACTACATTCATTATTTCAGCTGAAAAATGCTTAGTTTATGATTTATAGTCAACATTAATGTAATGTCCCAAACAAGCGTTTTCAGCCCGAGTGGAGCACATTTTGACTGTTTTTTTAAAAACATCATTGTACATTGAAATTTCTGCTTGCGTATGCTTTAGAAGCAAGAATTAAGAGGACTACATTCATTATTTCAGCTGAAAAATGCTTAGTTTATGATTTATAGTCAACATTAATGAAATGTCCCCAACAGCGTTTTCAGCCCGAGTGGAGCACATTTTGACTGTTTTTTTTAAAAACATCATTGTACATTGAAATTTCTGCTTGCGTATGCTTTAGAAGCAAGAATTAAGAGGACTACATTCATTATTTCAGCTGAAAAATGCTTAGTTTATGATTTATAGTCAACATTAATGAAATGTTCCAAACAAGCGTTTTCAGCCCGAGTGGAGCACATTTTGACCGTTTTTTTAAAAACATCATTGTACATTGAAATTTCTGTTTGCGTATGCTTTAGAAGCAAGAATTAAGAGGACTACATTCATTATTTCAGCTGAAAAATGCTTAGTTTATGATTTATAGTCAACATTAATGAAATGTTCCAAACAAGCGTTTTCAGCCCGAGTGGAGCACATTTTGACCGTTTTTTTAAAAACATCATTGTACATTGAAATTTCTGTTTGCGTATGCTTTAGCAGCAAGAATTAAGAGGACTACATTCATTATTTCAGCTGAAAAATGCTTAGTTTATGATTTATAGTCAACATTAATGTAATGTCCCAAACAAGCGTTTTCAGCCCGAGTGGAGCACATTTTGACTGTTTTTTTAAAAACATCATTGTACATTGAAAATTCTGCTTGCGTATGCTTTAGAAGCAAGAATTAATAGGACTACATTCATTATTTCAGCTGAAAAATGCTTAGTTTATGATTTATAGTCAATATTAATGAAATGTCCCCAACAGCGTTTTCAGCCCGAGTGGAGCACATTTTGACTGTTTTTTTAAAAACATCATTGTACATTGAAATTTCTGTTTGCGTATGCTTTAGAAGCAAGAATTAAGAGGACTACATTCATTATTTCAGCTGAAAAATGCTTAGTTTATGATTTATAGTCAACATTAATGAAATGTTCCAAACAAGCGTTTTCAGCCCGAGTGGAGCACATTTTGACCGTTTTTTTAAAAACATCATTGTACATTGAAATTTCTGTTTGCGTATGCTTTAGAAGCAAGAATTAAGAGGACTACATTCATTATTTCAGCTGAAAAATGCTTAGTTTATGATTTATAGTCAACATTAATGTAATGTCCCAAACAAGCGTTTTCAGCCCGAGTGGAGCACATTTTGACTGTTTTTTTAAAAACATCATTGTACATTGAAATTTCTGCTTGCATATGCTTTAGAAGCAAGAATTAAGAGGACTACATTCATTATTTCAGCTGAAAAATGCTTAGTTTATGATTTATAGTCAACATTAATGAAATGTCCCCAACAGCGTTTTCAGCCCGAGTGGAGCACATTTTGACTGTTTTTTTAAAAACATCATTGTACATTGAAATTTCTGTTTGCGTATGCTTTAGAAGCAAGAATTAAGAGGACTACATTCATTATTTCAGCTGAAAAATGCTTAGTTTATGATTTATAGTCAACATTAATGAAATGTCCCCAACAGCGTTTTCAGCCCGAGTGGAGCACATTTTGACTGTTTTTTTAAAAACATCATTGTACATTGAAATTTCTGCTTGCGTATGCTTTAGAAGCAAGAATTAAGAGGACTACATTCATTATTTCAGCTGAAAAATGCTTAGTTTATGATTTATAGTCAACATTAATGAAATGTTCCAAACAAGCGTTTTCAGCCCGAGTGGAGCACATTTTGACTGTTTTTTTAAAAACATCATTGTACATTGAAATTTCTGCTTGCGTATGCTTTAGAAGCAAGAATTAAGAGGACTACATTCATTATTTCAGCTGAAAAATGCTTAGTTTTTGATTTATAGTCAACATTAATGAAATGTCCCCAACAGCGTTTTCAGCCCGAGTGGAGCACATTTTGACCGTTTTTTTAAAAACATCATTGTACATAGAAATTTCTGTTTGCGTATGCTTTAGAAGCAAGAATTAAGAGGACTACATTCATTATTTCAGCTGAAAAATGCTTAGTTTATGATTTATAGTCAACATTAATGAAATGTCCCCAACAGCGTTTTCAGCCCGAGTGGAGCACATTTTGACTGTTTTTTTAAAAACATCATTGTACATTGAAATTTCTGCTTGCGTATGCTTTAGAAGCAAGAATTAAGAGGACTACATTCATTATTTCAGCTGAAAAATGCTTAGTTTTTGATTTATAGTCAACATTAATGAAATGTTCCAAACAAGCGTTTTCAGCCCGAGTGGAGCACATTTTGACCGTTTTTTTAAAAACATCATTGTACATTGAAATTTCTGTTTGCGTATGCTTTAGAAGCAAGAATTAAGAGGACTACATTCATTATTTCAGCTGAAAAATGCTTAGTTTATGATTTATAGTCAACATTAATGTAATGTCCCAAACAAGCGTTTTCAGCCCGAGTGGAGCACATTTTGACCGTTTTTTTAAAAACATCATTGTACATTGAAATTTCTGTTTGCGTATGTTTTAGAAGCAAGAATTAAGAGGACTACATTCATTATTTCAGCTGAAAAATGCTTAGTTTATGATTTATAGTTAACATTAATGTAATGTTCCAAACAAGCGTTTTCAGCCCGAGTGGAGCACATTTTGACCTTTTTTTAAAAACATCATTGTACATTGAAATTTCTGTTTGCGTATGCTTTAGAAGCAAGAATTAAGAGGACTACATTCAATATTTCAGCTGAAAAATGCTTAGTTTATGATTTATAGTCAACATTAATGTAATGTCCCAAACAAGCGTTTTCAGCCCGAGTGGAGCACATTTTGACTGTTTTTTTAAAAACATCATTGTACATTGAAATTTCTGCTTGCGTATGCTTTAGAAGCAAGAATTAAGAGGACTACATTCATTATTTCAGCTGAAAAATGCTTAGTTTATGATTTATAGTCAACATTAATGAAATGTCCCCAACAGCGTTTTCAGCCCGAGTGGAGCACATTTTGACTGTTTTTTTAAAAACATCATTGTACATTGAAATTTCTGTTTGCGTATGCTTTAGAAGCAAGAATTAAGAGGACTACATTCATTATTTCAGCTGAAAAATGCTTAGTTTTTGATTTATAGTCAACATTAATGAAATGTCCCCAACAGCGTTTTCAGCCCGAGTGGAGCACATTTTGACTGTTTTTTTAAAAACATCATTGTACATTGAAATTTCTGCTTGCGTATGCTTTAGAAGCAAGAATTAAGAGGACTACATTCATTTTTTCAGCTGAAAAATGCTTAGTTTATGATTTATAGTCAACATTAATGAAATGTCCCCAACAGCGTTTTCAGCCCGAGTGGAGCACATTTTGACTGTTTTTTTAAAAACATCATTGTACATTGAAATTTCTGCTTGCGTATGCTTTAGAAGCAAGAATTAAGAGGACTACATTCATTATTTCAGCTGAAAAATGCTTAGTTTATGATTTATAGTCAACATTAATGAAATGTCCCCAACAGCGTTTTCAGCCCGAGTGGAGCACATTTTGACTGTTTTTTTTAAAAACATCATTGTACATTGAAATTTCTGCTTGCGTATGCTTTAGAAGCAAGAATTAAGAGGACTACATTCAATATTTCAGCTGAAAAATGCTTAGTTTATGATTTATAGTCAACATTAATGAAATGTCCCCAACAGCGTTTTCAGCCCGAGTGGAGCACATTTTGACTGTTTTTTTTAAAAACATCATTGTACATTGAAATTTCTGTTTGCGTATGCTTTAGAAGCAAGAATTAAGAGGACTACATTCATTATTTCAGCTGAAAAATGCTTAGTTTATGTTTTATAGTCAACAATAATGAAATGTTCCAAACAAGCGTTTTCAGCCCGAGTGGAGCACATTTTGACCGTTTTTTTAAAAACATCATTGTACATTGAAATTTCTGTTTGCGTATGCTTTAGAAGCAAGAATTAAGAAGACTACATTCATTATTTCAGCTGAAAAATGCTTAGTTTATGATTTATAGTCAACATTAATGTAATGTCCCAAACAAGCGTTTTCAGCCCGAGTGGAGCACATTTTGACTGTTTTTTTAAAAACATCATTGTACATTGAAATTTCTGCTTGCGTATGCTTTAGAAGCAAGAATTAAGAGGACTACATTCATTATTTCAGCTGAAAAATGCTTAGTTTATGATTTATAGTCAACATTAATGAAATGTTCCAAACAAGCGTTTTCAGCCCGAGTGGAGCACATTTTGACCGTTTTTTTAAAAACATCATTGTACATTGAAATTTCTGTTTGCGTATGCTTTAGAAGCAAGAATTAAGAGGACTACATTCATTATTTCAGCTGAAAAATGCTTAGTTTATGATTTATAGTCAACATTAATGTAATGTCCCAAACAAGCGTTTTCAGCCCGAGTGGAGCACATTTTGACTGTTTTTTTAAAAACATCATTGTACATTGAAATTTCTGCTTGCGTATGCTTTAGAAGCAAGAATTAAGAGGACTACATTCATTATTTCAGCTGAAAAATGCTTAGTTTATGATTTATAGTCAACATTAATGAAATGTCCCCAACAGCGTTTTCAGCCCGAGTGGAGCACATTTTGACTGTTTTTTTTAAAAACATCATTGTACATTGAAATTTCTGTTTGCGTATGCTTTAGAAGCAAGAATTAAGAGGACTACATTCATTATTTCAGCTGAAAAATGCTTAGTTTATGATTTATAGTCAACATTAATGAAATGTTCCAAACAAGCGTTTTCAGCCCGAGTGGAGCACATTTTGACTGTTTTTTTAAAAACATCATTGTACATTGAAATTTCTGTTTGCGTATGCTTTAGAAGCAAGAATTAAGAGGACTACATTCATTATTTCAGCTGAAAAATGCTTAGTTTATGATTTATAGTCAACATTAATGAAATGTTCCAAACAAGCGTTTTCAGCCCGAGTGGAGCACATTTTGACCGTTTTTTTAAAAACATCATTGTACATTGAAATTTCTGTTTGCGTATGCTTTAGAAGCAAGAATTAAGAGGACTACATTCATTATTTCAGCTGAAAAATGCTTAGTTTATGATTTATAGTCAACATTAATGAAATGTCCCCAACAGCGTTTTCAGCCCGAGTGGAGCACATTTTGACTGTTTTTTTAAAAACATCATTGTACATTGAAATTTCTGCTTGCGTATGCTTTAGAAGCAAGAATTAAGAGGACTACATTCATTTTTTCAGCTGAAAAATGCTTAGTTTATGATTTATAGTCAACATTAATGAAATGTCCCCAACAGCGTTTTCAGCCCGAGTGGAGCACATTTTGACTGTTTTTTTAAAAACATCATTGTACATTGAAATTTCTGTTTGCGTATGCTTTAGAAGCAAGAATTAAGAGGACTACATTCATTATTTCAGCTGAAAAATGCTTAGTTTATGTTTTATAGTCAACAATAATGAAATGTTCCAAACAAGCGTTTTCAGCCCGAGTGGAGCACATTTTGACCGTTTTTTTAAAAACATCATTGTACATTGAAATTTCTGTTTGCGTATGCTTTAGAAGCAAGAATTAAGAAGACTACATTCATTATTTCAGCTGAAAAATGCTTAGTTTATGATTTATAGTCAACATTAATGTAATGTCCCAAACAAGCGTTTTCAGCCCGAGTGGAGCACATTTTGACTGTTTTTTTAAAAACATCATTGTACATTGAAATTTCTGCTTGCGTATGCTTTAGAAGCAAGAATTAAGAGGACTACATTCATTATTTCAGCTGAAAAATGCTTAGTTTATGATTTATAGTCAACATTAATGAAATGTTCCAAACAAGCGTTTTCAGCCCGAGTGGAGCACATTTTGACCGTTTTTTTAAAAACATCATTGTACATTGAAATTTCTGTTTGCGTATGCTTTAGAAGCAAGAATTAAGAGGACTACATTCATTATTTCAGCTGAAAAATGCTTAGTTTATGATTTATAGTCAACATTAATGTAATGTCCCAAACAAGCGTTTTCAGCCCGAGTGGAGCACATTTTGACTGTTTTTTTAAAAACATCATTGTACATTGAAATTTCTGTTTGCGTATGCTTTAGAAGCAAGAATTAAGAGGACTACATTCATTATTTCAGCTTAAAAATGCTTAGTTTATGATTTATAGTCAACATTAATGAAATGTTCCAAACAAGCGTTTTCAGCCCGAGTGGAGCACATTTTGACCGTTTTTTTAAAAACATCATTGTACATTGAAATTTCTGTTTGCGTATGCTTTAGAAGCAAGAATTAAGAGGACTACATTCATTATTTCAGCTGAAAAATGCTTAGTTTATGATTTATAGTCAACATTAATGAAATGTTCCAAACAAGCGTTTTCAGCCCGAGTGGAGCACATTTTGACCGTTTTTTTAAAAACATCATTGTACATTGAAATTTCTGTTTGCGTATGCTTTAGAAGCAAGAATTAAGAGGACTACATTCATTATTTCAGCTGAAAAATGCTTAGTTTATGATTTATAGTCAACATTAATGAAATGTCCCCAACAGCGTTTTCAGCCCGAGTGGAGCACATTTTGACTGTTTTTTTAAAAACATCATTGTACATTGAAATTTCTGCTTGCGTATGCTTTAGAAGCAAGAATTAAGAGGACTACATTCATTTTTTCAGCTGAAAAATGCTTAGTTTATGATTTATAGTCAACATTAATGAAATGTCCCCAACAGCGTTTTCAGCCCGAGTGGAGCACATTTTGACTGTTTTTTTAAAAACATCATTGTACATTGAAATTTCTGTTTGCGTATGCTTTAGAAGCAAGAATTAAGAGGACTACATTCATTATTTCAGCTGAAAAATGCTTAGTTTATGTTTTATAGTCAACAATAATGAAATGTTCCAAACAAGCGTTTTCAGCCCGAGTGGAGCACATTTTGACCGTTTTTTTAAAAACATCATTGTACATTGAAATTTCTGTTTGCGTATGCTTTAGAAGCAAGAATTAAGAAGACTACATTCATTATTTCAGCTGAAAAATGCTTAGTTTATGATTTATAGTCAACATTAATGTAATGTCCCAAACAAGCGTTTTCAGCCCGAGTGGAGCACATTTTGACTGTTTTTTTAAAAACATCATTGTACATTGAAATTTCTGCTTGCGTATGCTTTAGAAGCAAGAATTAAGAGGACTACATTCATTATTTCAGCTGAAAAATGCTTAGTTTATGATTTATAGTCAACATTAATGAAATGTTCCAAACAAGCGTTTTCAGCCCGAGTGGAGCACATTTTGACCGTTTTTTTAAAAACATCATTGTACATTGAAATTTCTGTTTGCGTATGCTTTAGAAGCAAGAATTAAGAGGACTACATTCATTATTTCAGCTGAAAAATGCTTAGTTTATGATTTATAGTCAACATTAATGTAATGTCCCAAACAAGCGTTTTCAGCCCGAGTGGAGCACATTTTGACTGTTTTTTTAAAAACATCATTGTACATTGAAATTTCTGTTTGCGTATGCTTTAGAAGCAAGAATTAAGAGGACTACATTCATTATTTCAGCTGAAAAATGCTTAGTTTATGATTTATAGTCAACATTAATGAAATGTTCCAAACAAGCGTTTTCAGCCCGAGTGGAGCACATTTTGACCGTTTTTTTAAAAACATCATTGTACATTGAAATTTCTGTTTGCGTATGCTTTAGAAGCAAGAATTAAGAGGACTACATTCATTATTTCAGCTGAAAAATGCTTAGTTTATGATTTATAGTCAACATTAATGTAATGTCCCAAACAAGCGTTTTCAGCCCGAGTGGAGCACATTTTGACTGTTTTTTTAAAAACATCATTGTACATTGAAATTTCTGCTTGCGTATGCTTTAGAAGCAAGAATTAAGAGGACTACATTCATTATTTCAGCTGAAAAATGCTTAGTTTATGATTTATAGTCAACATTAATGAAATGTTCCAAACAAGCGTTTTCAGCCCGAGTGGAGCACATTTTGACCGTTTTTTTAAAAACATCATTGTACATTGAAATTTCTGTTTGCGTATGCTTTAGAAGCAAGAATTAAGAGGACTACATTCATTATTTCAGCTGAAAAATGCTTAGTTTATGATTTATAGTCAACATTAATGTAATGTCCCAAACAAGCGTTTTCAGCCCGAGTGGAGCACATTTTGACCGTTTTTTTAAAAACATCATTGTACATTGAAATTTCTGTTTGCGTATGCTTTAGAAGCAAGAATTAAGAGGACTACATTCATTATTTCAGCTGAAAAATGCTTAGTTTATGATTTATAGTCAACATTAATGAAATGTTCCAAACAAGCGTTTTCAGCCCGAGTGGAGCACATTTTGACCGTTTTTTTAAAAACATCATTGTACATTGAAATTTCTGTTTGCGTATGCTTTAGAAGCAAGAATTAAGAGGACTACATTCATTATTTCAGCTGAAAAATGCTTAGTTTATGATTTATAGTCAACATTAATGAAATGTTCCAAACAAGCGTTTTCAGCCCGAGTGGAGCACATTTTGACCGTTTTTTTAAAAACATCATTGTACATTGAAATTTCTGTTTGCGTATGCTTTAGAAGCAAGAATTAAGAGGACTACATTCATTATTTCAGCTGAAAAATGCTTAGTTTATGATTTATAGTCAACATTAATGTAATGTCCCAAACAAGCGTTTTCAGCCCGAGTGGAGCACATTTTGACTGTTTTTTTAAAAACATCATTGTACATTGAAATTTCTGCTTGCATATGCTTTAGAAGCAAGAATTAAGAGGACTACATTCATTATTTCAGCTGAAAAATGCTTAGTTTATGATTTATAGTCAACATTAATGAAATGTCCCCAACAGCGTTTTCAGCCCGAGTGGAGCACATTTTGACTGTTTTTTTAAAAACATCATTGTACATTGAAATTTCTGTTTGCGTATGCTTTAGAAGCAAGAATTAAGAGGACTACATTCATTATTTCAGCTGAAAAATGCTTAGTTTATGATTTATAGTCAACATTAATGTAATGTCCCAAACAAGCGTTTTCAGCCCGAGTGGAGCACATTTTGACTGTTTTTTTAAAAACATCATTGTACATTGAAATTTCTGCTTGCGTATGCTTTAGAAGCAAGAATTAAGAGGACTACATTCATTATTTCAGCTGAAAAATGCTTAGTTTATGATTTATAGTCAACATTAATGAAATGTCCCCAACAGCGTTTTCAGCCCGAGTGGAGCACATTTTGACTGTTTTTTTTAAAAACATCATTGTACATTGAAATTTCTGCTTGCGTATGCTTTAGAAGCAAGAATTAAGAGGACTACATTCATTATTTCAGCTGAAAAATGCTTAGTTTATGATTTATAGTCAACATTAATGAAATGTTCCAAACAAGCGTTTTCAGCCCGAGTGGAGCACATTTTGACCGTTTTTTTAAAAACATCATTGTACATTGAAATTTCTGTTTGCGTATGCTTTAGAAGCAAGAATTAAGAGGACTACATTCATTATTTCAGCTGAAAAATGCTTAGTTTATGATTTATAGTCAACATTAATGAAATGTTCCAAACAAGCGTTTTCAGCCCGAGTGGAGCACATTTTGACCGTTTTTTTAAAAACATCATTGTACATTGAAATTTCTGTTTGCGTATGCTTTAGCAGCAAGAATTAAGAGGACTACATTCATTATTTCAGCTGAAAAATGCTTAGTTTATGATTTATAGTCAACATTAATGTAATGTCCCAAACAAGCGTTTTCAGCCCGAGTGGAGCACATTTTGACTGTTTTTTTAAAAACATCATTGTACATTGAAAATTCTGCTTGCGTATGCTTTAGAAGCAAGAATTAATAGGACTACATTCATTATTTCAGCTGAAAAATGCTTAGTTTATGATTTATAGTCAATATTAATGAAATGTCCCCAACAGCGTTTTCAGCCCGAGTGGAGCACATTTTGACTGTTTTTTTAAAAACATCATTGTACATTGAAATTTCTGTTTGCGTATGCTTTAGAAGCAAGAATTAAGAGGACTACATTCATTATTTCAGCTGAAAAATGCTTAGTTTATGATTTATAGTCAACATTAATGAAATGTTCCAAACAAGCGTTTTCAGCCCGAGTGGAGCACATTTTGACCGTTTTTTTAAAAACATCATTGTACATTGAAATTTCTGTTTGCGTATGCTTTAGAAGCAAGAATTAAGAGGACTACATTCATTATTTCAGCTGAAAAATGCTTAGTTTATGATTTATAGTCAACATTAATGTAATGTCCCAAACAAGCGTTTTCAGCCCGAGTGGAGCACATTTTGACTGTTTTTTTAAAAACATCATTGTACATTGAAATTTCTGCTTGCATATGCTTTAGAAGCAAGAATTAAGAGGACTACATTCATTATTTCAGCTGAAAAATGCTTAGTTTATGATTTATAGTCAACATTAATGAAATGTCCCCAACAGCGTTTTCAGCCCGAGTGGAGCACATTTTGACTGTTTTTTTAAAAACATCATTGTACATTGAAATTTCTGTTTGCGTATGCTTTAGAAGCAAGAATTAAGAGGACTACATTCATTATTTCAGCTGAAAAATGCTTAGTTTATGATTTATAGTCAACATTAATGTAATGTCCCAAACAAGCGTTTTCAGCCCGAGTGGAGCACATTTTGACTGTTTTTTTAAAAACATCATTGTACATTGAAATTTCTGCTTGCGTATGCTTTAGAAGCAAGAATTAAGAGGACTACATTCATTATTTCAGCTGAAAAATGCTTAGTTTATGATTTATAGTCAACATTAATGAAATGTCCCCAACAGCGTTTTCAGCCCGAGTGGAGCACATTTTGACTGTTTTTTTTAAAAACATCATTGTACATTGAAATTTCTGCTTGCGTATGCTTTAGAAGCAAGAATTAAGAGGACTACATTCATTATTTCAGCTGAAAAATGCTTAGTTTATGATTTATAGTCAACATTAATGTAATGTCCCCAACAAGCGTTTTCAGCCCGAGTGGAGCACATTTTGACTGTTTTTTTAAAAACATCATTGTACATTGAAATTTCTGCTTGCGTATGCTTTAGAAGCAAGAATTAAGAGGACTACATTCATTATTTCAGCTGAAAAATGCTTAGTTTTTGATTTATAGTCAACATTAATGAAATGTCCCCAACAGCGTTTTCAGCCCGAGTGGAGCACATTTTGACTGTTTTTTTAAAAACATCATTGTACTTTTAAATTTCTGCTTGCGTATGCTTTAGAAGCAAGAATTAAGAGGACTACATTCATTATTTCAGCTGAAAAATGCTTAGTTTTTGATTTATAGTCAACATTAATGAAATGTCCCCAACAGCGTTTTCAGCCCGAGTGGAGCACATTTTGACTGTTTTTTTTAAAAACATCATTGTACATTGAAATTTCTGCTTGCGTATGCTTTAGAAGCAAGAATTAAGAGGACTACATTCATTATTTCAGCTGAAAAATGCTTAGTTTATGATTTATAGTCAACATTAATGTAATGTCCCCAACAAGCGTTTTCAGCCCGAGTGGAGCACATTTTGACTGTTTTTTTAAAAACATCATTGTACATTGAAATTTCTGCTTGCGTATGCTTTAGAAGCAAGAATTAAGAGGACTACATTCATTATTTCAGCTGAAAAATGCTTAGTTTTTGATTTATAGTCAACATTAATGAAATGTCCCCAACAGCGTTTTCAGCCCGAGTGGAGCACATTTTGACTGTTTTTTTAAAAACATCATTGTACATTGAAATTTCTGCTTGCGTATGCTTTAGAAGCAAGAATTAAGAGGACTACATTCATTATTTCAGCTGAAAAATGCTTAGTTTATGATTTATAGTCAACATTAATGTAATGTCCCAAACAAGCGTTTTCAGCCCGAGTGGAGCACATTTTGACTGTTTTTTTAAAAACATCATTGTACATTGAAATTTCTGCTTGCGTATGCTTTAGAAGGAAGAATTAAGAGGACTACATTCATTATTTCAGCTGAAAAATGCTTAGTTTATGATTTATAGTCAACATTAATGAAATGTCCCAAACAAGCGTTTTCAGCCCGAGTGGAGCACATTTTGACCGTTTTTTTAAAAACATCATTTACATTGAAATTTCTGTTTGCGTATGCTTTAGAAGCAAGAATTAAGAGGACTACATTCATTATTTCAGCTGAAAAATGCTTAGTTTATGATTTATAGTCAACATTAATGTAATGTCCCAAACAAGCGTTTTCAGCCCGAGTGGAGCACATTTTGACTGTTTTTTTAAAAACATCATTGTACATTGAAATTTCTGCTTGCGTATGCTTTAGAAGCAAGAATTAAGAGGACTACATTCATTATTTCAGCTGAAAAATGCTTAGTTTATGATTTATAGTCAACATTAATGAAATGTCCCAAACAAGCGTTTTCAGCCCGAGTGGAGCACATTTTGACTGTTTTTTTAAAAACATCATTGTACATTGAAATTTCTGCTTGCGTATGCTTTAGAAGCAAGAATTAAGAGGACTACATTCATTATTTCAGCTGAAAAATGCTTAGTTTATGATTTATAGTCAACATTAATGAAATGTTCCAAACAAGCGTTTTCAGCCCGAGTGGAGCACATTTTGACCGTTTTTTTAAAAACATCATTGTACATTGAAATTTCTGTTTGCGTATGCTTTAGAAGCAAGAATTAAGAGGACTACATTCATTATTTCAGCTGAAAAATGCTTAGTTTATGATTTATAGTCAACATTAATGTAATGTCCCAAACAAGCGTTTTCAGCCCGAGTGGAGCACATTTTGACCGTTTTTTTAAAAACATCATTGTACATTGAAATTTCTGTTTGCGTATGCTTTAGAAGCAAGAATTAAGAGGACTACATTCATTATTTCAGCTGAAAAATGCTTAGTTTATGATTTATAGTCAACATTAATGTAATGTCCTAAACAAGCGTTTTCAGCCCGAGTGGAGCACATTTTGACTGTTTTTTTAAAAACATCATTGTACATTGAAATTTCTGCTTGCGTATGCTTTAGAAGCAAGAATTAAGAGGACTACATTCATTATTTCAGCTGAAAAATGCTTAGTTTTTGATTTATAGTCAACATTAATGAAATGTCCCCAACAGCGTTTTCAGCCCGAGTGGAGCACATTTTGACTGTTTTTTTAAAAACATCATTGTACATTGAAATTTCTGTTTGCGTATGCTTTAGAAGCAAGAATTAAGAGGACTACATTCATTATTTCAGCTGAAAAATGCTTAGTTTATGATTTATAGTCAACATTAATGTAATGTCCCAAACAAGCGTTTTCAGCCCGAGTGGAGCACATTTTGACCGTTTTTTTAAAAACATCATTGTACATTGAAATTTCTGTTTGCGTATGCTTTAGAAGCAAGAATTAAGAGGACTACATTCATTATTTCAGCTGAAAAATGCTTAGTTTATGATTTATAGTCAACATTAATGTAATGTCCCAAACAAGCGTTTTCAGCCCGAGTGGAGCACATTTTGACTGTTTTTTTAAAAACATCATTGTACATTGAAATTTCTGCTTGCGTATGCTTTAGAAGCAAGAATTAAGAGGACTACATTCATTATTTCAGCTGAAAAATGCTTAGTTTATGATTTATAGTCAACATTAATGAAATGTCCCAAACAAGCGTTTTCAGCCCGAGTGGAGCACATTTTGACCGTTTTTTTAAAAACATCATTTACATTGAAATTTCTGTTTGCGTATGCTTTAGAAGCAAGAATTAAGAGGACTACATTCATTATTTCAGCTGAAAAATGCTTAGTTTATGATTTATAGTCAACATTAATGTAATGTCCCAAACAAGCGTTTTCAGCCCGAGTGGAGCACATTTTGACTGTTTTTTTAAAAACATCATTGTACATTGAAATTTCTGCTTGCGTATGCTTTAGAAGCAAGAATTAAGAGGACTACATTCATTATTTCAGCTGAAAAATGCTTAGTTTATGATTTATAGTCAACATTAATGTAATGTCCCCAACAAGCGTTTTCAGCCCGAGTGGAGCACATTTTGACTGTTTTTTTAAAAACATCATTGTACATTGAAATTTCTGCTTGCGTATGCTTTAGAAGCAAGAATTAAGAGGACTACATTCATTATTTCAGCTGAAAAATGCTTAGTTTATAATTTATAGTCAACATTAATGAAATGTTCCAAACAAGCGTTTTCAGCCCGAGTGGAGCACATTTTGACCGTTTTTTTAAAAACATCATTGTATATTGAAATTTCTGTTTGCGTATGCTTTAGAAGCAAGAATTAAGAGGACTACATTCATTATTTCAGCTGAAAAATGCTTAGTTTATGATTTATAGTCACCATTAATGTAATGTCCCAAACAAGCGTTTTCAGCCCGAGTGGAGCACATTTTGACTGTTTTTTTAAAAACATCATTGTACATTGAAATTTCTGCTTGCGTATGCTTTAGAAGCAAGAATTAAGAGGACTACATTCATTATTTCAGCTGAAAAATGCTTAGTTTATGATTTATAGTCAACATTAATGAAATGTCCCAAACAAGCGTTTTCAGCCCGAGTGGAGCACATTTTGACTGTTTTTTTAAAAACATCATTGTACATTGAAATTTCTGCTTGCGTATGCTTTAGAAGCAAGAATTAAGAGGACTACATTCATTATTTCAGCTGAAAAATGCTTAGTTTATGAATTATAGTCAACATTAATGAAATGTTCCAAACAAGCGTTTTCAGCCCGAGTGGAGCACATTTTGACCGTTTTTTTAAAAACATCATTGTACATTGAAATTTCTGTTTGCGTATGCTTTAGAAGCAAGAATTAAGAGGACTACATTCATTATTTCAGCTGAAAAATGCTTAGTTTATGATTTATAGTCAACATTAATGTAATGTCCCAAACAAGCGTTTTCAGCCCGAGTGGAGCACATTTTGACTGTTTTTTTAAAAACATCATTGTACATTGAAATTTCTGCTTGCGTATGCTTTAGAAGCAAGAATTAAGAGGACTACATTCATTATTTCAGCTGAAAAATGCTTAGTTTATGAATTATAGTCAACATTAATGAAATGTTCCAAACAAGCGTTTTCAGCCTGAGTGGAGCACATTTTGACCGTTTTTTTAAAAACATCATTGTACATTGAAATTTCTGTTTGCGTATGCTTTAGAAGCAAGAATTAAGAGGACTACATTCATTATTTCAGCTGAAAAATGCTTAGTTTATGATTTATAGTCAACATTAATGTAATGTCCCCAACAAGCGTTTTCAGCCCGAGTGGAGCACATTTTGACTGTTTTTTTAAAAACATCATTGTACATTGAAATTTCTGCTTGCGTATGCTTTAGAAGCAAGAATTAAGAGGACTACATTCATTATTTCAGCTGAAAAATGCTTAGTTTATGATTTATAGTCAACATTAATGAAATGTTCCAAACAAGCGTTTTCAGCCCGAGTGGAGCACATTTTGACCGTTTTTTTAAAAACATCATTGTACATTGAAATTTCTGTTTGCGTATGCTTTAGAAGCAAGAATTAAGAGGACTACATTCATTATTTCAGCTGAAAAATGCTTAGTTTATGATTTATAGTCACCATTAATGTAATGTCCCAAACAAGCGTTTTCAGCCCGAGTGGAGCACATTTTGACTGTTTTTTTAAAAACATCATTGTACATTGAAATTTCTGCTTGCGTATGCTTTAGAAGCTAGAATTAAGAGGACTACATTCATTATTTCAGCTGAAAAATGCTTAGTTTATGATTTATAGTCAACATTAATGAAATGTCCCAAACAAGCGTTTTCAGCCCGAGTGGAGCACATTTTGACTGTTTTTTTAAAAACATCATTGTACATTGAAATTTCTGCTTGCGTATGCTTTAGAAGCAAGAATTAAGAGGACTACATTCATTATTTCAGCTGAAAATGCTTAGTTTATGATTTATAGTCAACATTAATGTAATGTCCCCAACAGAGTTTTCAGCCCGAGTGGAGCACATTTTGACTGTTTTTTTAAAAACATCATTGTACATTGAAATTTCTGCTTGCGTATGCTTTAGAAGCAAGAATTAAGAGGACTACATTCATTATTTCAGCTGAAAAATGCTTAGTTTATGAATTATAGTCAACATTAATGAAATGTTCCAAACAAGCGTTTTCAGCCCGAGTGGAGCACATTTTGACCGTTTTTTTAAAAACATCATTGTACATTGAAATTTCTGTTTGCGTATGCTTTAGAAGCAAGAATTAAGAGGACTACATTCATTATTTCAGCTGAAAAATGCTTAGTTTATGATTTATAGTCAACATTAATGTAATGTCCCAAACAAGCGTTTTCAGCCCGAGTGGAGCACATTTTGACTGTTTTTTTAAAAACATCATTGTACATTGAAATTTCTGCTTGCGTATGCTTTAGAAGCAAGAATTAAGAGGACTACATTCATTATTTCAGCTGAAAAATGCTTAGTTTTTGATTTATAGTCAACATTAATGAAATGTCCCCAACAGCGTTTTCAGCCCGAGTGGAGCACATTTTGACTGTTTTTTTAAAAACATCATTGTACATTGAAATTTCTGCTTGCGTATGCTTTAGAAGCAAGAATTAAGAGGACTACATTCATTATTTCAGCTGAAAAATGCTTAGTTTATGATTTATAGTCAACATTAATGAAATGTTCCAAACAAGCGTTTTCAGCCCGAGTGGAGCACATTTTGACCGTTTTTTTAAAAACATCATTGTACATTGAAATTTCTGTTTGCGTATGCTTTAGAAGCAAGAATTAAGAGGACTACATTCATTATTTCAGCTGAAAAATGCTTAGTTTTTGATTTATAGTCAACATTAATGAAATGTCCCCAACAGCGTTTTCAGCCCGAGTGGAGCACATTTTGACTGTTTTTTTAAAAACATCATTGTACATTGAAATTTCTGCTTGCGTATGCTTTAGAAGCAAGAATTAAGAGGACTACATTCATTATTTCAGCTGAAAAATGCTTAGTTTATGATTTATAGTCAACATTAATGAAATGTTCCAAACAAGCGTTTTCAGCCCGAGTGGAGCACATTTTGACCGTTTTTTTAAAAACATCATTGTACATTGAAATTTCTGTTTGCGTATGCTTTAGAAGCAAGAATTAAGAGGACTACATTCATTATTTCAGCTGAAAAATGCTTAGTTTATGATTTATAGTCACCATTAATGTAAGGTCCCAAACAAGCGTTTTCAGCCCGAGTGGAGCACATTTTGACTGTTTTTTTAAAAACATCATTGTACATTGAAATTTCTGCTTGCGTATGCTTTAGAAGCAAGAATTAAGAGGACTACATTCATTATTTCAGCTGAAAAATGCTTAGTTTATGATTTATAGTCAACATTAATGTAATGTCCCAAACAAGCGTTTTCAGCCCGAGTGGAGCACATTTTGACTGTTTTTTTAAAAACATCATTGTACATTGAAATTTCTGCTTGCGTATGCTTTAGAAGCAAGAATTAAAGGACTACATTCATTATTTCTGCTGAAAAATGCTTAATATATGATTTATAGTCAACATTGATGAAATGGCCAAAACAGCGTTTTCAGCCTGAGTGGAGCACATTTTGACCCTTTTTAAAAACATCATTGTACAATGAAATTTCTGCTTGCGTATGCTTTAAAAGCAAGAATTAAGAGGACTGCATTCATTATTTCTGCTGATAAATGCTTAATTTAAGATTTTTAGTCAGCATTAATGAAATGGCCAAAACAGCGTTTTCAGCCCGAGTGGAGCACATTTTGACCCTTTTTAAAAAAACATCATTGTACAATGAAATCTCTGCTTGCGTATGCTTTAGAAGCAAGATTTAAGAGGACTACATTCATCATCTTTGCTGAAAAATGCTTAATTTAAGATTTTTAGTCAGCGTTAACGAAATGGCCAAAACAGCGTTTTCAGCCCGAGTGGAGCACATTTTGACCCTTTTTAAAAAACAATGTACAATGAAATTTCTGCTTGTGTATGCTTTAGAAGCAAGAATTAAGAGGACTACATTCATCATTTCTACTGAAAAATGCTTAATTTAAGATTTTTAGTCAACAATAATGAAGTGGCCAAAACAGCGTTTTCAGCCCGAGTGGAGAACATTTTGACCCTTTTTAAAAAAAACATCACTGTACAATGAAATTTCTGCTTGCGTATGCTTTAGATGCAAGAATTAAGAGGACTACATTCATCGTTTTTGCTGAAAAATCCTTAATTTAAGATTTTTAGTCAACATTAATGAAATGGACAAAACAGCGTTTTCAGCCCGAGTGGAGCACATTTTTACCCTTTTTAAAAACCATCATTGTACAATAAAATGTATGCTTGCGTATGCTTTAGAAGCAAGAATTTAGAGGACTACATTCATCATTTCTGCAAGGTGATTTTAGGCGCAGACATTAAATTACTATAGCTGTGGATCCGAAGGAAGAATTGAGCAGACAGCCGGTAAGCCCCGTTTGTTCCTCCGCGTTGCGCATGCGATGGTTGTGCGGTGGCGGAAATAGGCACGGGGGGGGGGGGGGGGTTAAATCATTCGGTGTGTGCATTGTATTTAGTGGCTTGCTGAAGTTTATTCTTTGTTGTATTCGCGCGTTAATTAATTTAAAAGTTGGTAGTCTAATTTTAAGGCACTGCTAGTTTAATGTCAAACGCGTACTGTGTATTTTGATTATGTAATATTGTGTATCTGGTTTTATAAGGAATGTGAAAAGAGTTAATGTTTTTTGTTTGTTTTTTACCTGTGACCAACATAACAAGGATTGAAGAAAATCAAAATAAAAAAGGAGAAAAAAAAAAAAGGAAATACAAGAATCTGGTCATTGAGTGGAACCCAGTTAGAAGCTCAGCTTTTGTACTACCCCTTCAAGTGTGAGAGAAGCACAGCAAAAAAAAAAAAACACTTGACAGTAAAAAACTGAGCAGTTGCTGGTTGAAGAAGCATACCAAACCAGCATTGCGTCCAGGCCAGCCCGCTCCTGCTGCTGAGCCCACATCTTGCCCGCTCCTGCCAAGCTCAGTAAGCTAACGTTGTTACCAAAGCCCAGGATGGCCGAGTCGAAGTCTCTGCAACAGTTGAAGAGAGAGAGATTGACCGCCAAACAGCGGTTTACCCGACAAGCAAAGGCACTGCTAAAGTCTTGCAAGAAAATGTCGACAGAAGAACTATTGGGAGCCTTAAGCAAGGTGACATTCGAGGCTGAGAAGATATTGGAGGCAAATGAGGAAGTGGAAGCTTTCATTGAGGAAGCGGAGCTTTAATCTACTGCTTAAGAGGACATCACTACTGCTAAAGAGGACATCAATGTGGATCTGAGGAAGACGACAGAAGACTGCGAACAGAAGCTTGAGGAAGTGGAAACTATTGTCCAGGAGGTGCTGTGGCGAAGTTTTGGCTGCTCCGAACGCTCATTTGCCTTGGAGGCAGCCGAAAAAGACTGTAGGCGCCTGGCAAGGAAATCCGGCCTTAAGCTGGAGGTGTATGAACTAATGCTCAGCAACCTTGAAGGGTTGGTGAAAAAGGCAAAGGAATCCATGCACCAGTGGACTCGATGGGTTCCAGAAGAGGAACGGCCTGACTTCCAGCAGCGCATCAGGAATGTGGAGGGCTCGCTACTGGAGTTAACCTCAGAAAAAGCTACCCTACTGCTAGTAAAGCTGGAAAGTAGTTCCTCAGAGGAAGTGCCACACCAGTCACCTGCCATTACACTCAAACCAAAGGCACTACCACAGTTCTACGGCAACAAACGAGACTTCTACCCCTGGAGGAAAGAGTGGGAGGCACTCCAAAGGCAAGGGGAACCGACCGGCTCCAAGGAGGTCAAGAAGATCCAACTGCTGGGTAGCCTGGAGGACAAAATCGTGAGGGACCTTCGCCTGTCAACATACGGGACGGCGGATGAGATCTTTCGGGTCCTCGAAAACATGTTCGGAAACAAAATGGCAATTGTGCTGGAAATCATGGAGGAGCTACAGGCACTGCCACCAGTTAAAAGTCACCATCCCAGGAAGATTGTGGACTTAATACAAATTGTGGAATAGGCCCTATTCCACCTCAGTATGACCTCAGTGGACTAGGGAACACCGGTGCCCTGAAAAATCCACTCGTCACAATGTCCCTGGAAAGTAAGCTGCCGAAGGATTTAAAGAAAGAGTGGCTAGTCCATGTGTCAGAAGAGGAAGATCCCTCCCCTGAGGACAGGTTCGACATGCTCCTTAAGTTCCTTAAAAATCAAAAGAAGATATATGAGCAACTAGACTGTGCCAAAGACGAGTCTGCTGGCAGAGAAAGGCCTTGAAGAGTTCCCTGTCATTATGATGATCCTGGAAGTCACCGCAAATGCTGGCCAGAAGATTGGGATTCTGATAGACTTGGCCTCTGACACAAACTACATAACTCATGAGTGAGCTGAACTTGAGGAGTGAGGAGGTGACTCTTGTAGTCCATGGAGTCGGCGGGATGCAAGTGACTGTGGAGACCAAGCGGTACCTGCTGAAGATCCGGGTTTCAACTCCAAGAGGAACCCTGAGATCCCACCAGCTTGTTTGCTACGGGCTGGACAGCATTGCCGAGGTGGTTTAGGGGTTGGCCTAAATCATTCGGCGTGTGTATTGTAGTTAGTGGCTTGCTGAAATTTATTCTTTGTTGTATGCGCGTAATTTAAAAGTAGGTAGTCTAATTTTAAGGCACTGCTAGTTTAATGTCAAACGCGTACTGTGTATTTTGATTATGTAATATTGTGTATCGGGTTTTATAAGGAATGTGAAAAGAGTTAATGTTTTTTGTTTAGGGTTTTTTACCTGTGACCAACATAACAAGGATTGAAGAAAATCAAAATAAAAAAGGAAATAAAAAAGGAAAAACAAGAGTCTGGTCATTGAGTGGAACCCAGTTAGAAGCTCAGTTTTGGTACTAACCCTTCAAGTGTGGGAGAAGCACAGCAAAAAAGTTAAAACACTTGACATTATTCGAAAATGAAATTTCTGCTTGGTTATGCTTTTTAGAAGCAAGAATATTCAGGATAACATTAATCATTTTTGCTGAACTACGTTTAGTTTATGTTTTACAGTCAACGTTAATGAAATGACCAAAACAGCGTTTTTTCAGCCCGAGTGGAGGACATTTTGACCCTATTTGGCAGACATCATTCTACAATGAAATTTCTGCTTGGTTATGCTTTAGAAGCAAGAATATTTAGGATAACATTAATCTTTTCTGTTGAAATATATTTAGTTTTTATTTTACAGACAACATTAATGAAATGGCCAAATCAGCGTTTTCAGCCCGAGTGAAGCACATTTTGACCCTTCTTGGCAAACATCATTCTACAACTAGATTATGTACAATTCCTCAAAAAATTGCGTGTGAAGGGCAAACAGCTGAAGGGAGAGGTGTTGCATGCTGGAGTTATGTTGAATGTTGAAGTGCTTGAACCTGTGACATCATGTGAAATATACAAAGTTGGAATTGTTTTAAATAGGCCTATCTTTGTAGAAGATAAAAGAAAAAAACAAAACATTAGGAATTGTGGGAACATTTTGAATTGTGGGAAGAGGAAAATGGAATTCATGGAACAGCGGGCTTCGGGGAAATCGATTAAAGTTGGAACATTTTGAATGAGTCAAATAATGTAGAAGATACAAGGAAATACTGAAAATGATGAATAGTTCTTTAACACTATTTTCTTCATAATATTTTTAGTAAACTCTCAATTTTCTGGTTCGTAGTTACCATTCTCCTAGTAAAATAAAAATTCTGGATGGAGCCCTGTTGTGTGTGCGCATGAGTGTGTGTATTCGTTTGTCACTTACATGGATGAATTGTCCATCCACGGTCACCGTCTCCTCAGGCAGTTTTTGTTTCATGACGGATAGCATTGACGGCACAGATGAGGCATAGAGGAGCTCTCTCTGGCTGGGGCCTCCTTTTCCTCTGGTAATTGCAGTTGGGGCCCGACATCAATTTTGTGGCCCTTCTACTTATTGACAAACACGAAACTGCTGCCCTCTTTTTGACTTTGGATGCAGTTTTTACTTAGAGTCATGTGTTCTGCAACCACCTTAGCGATGAACAATGTTGTATCCATTCTGAAAGAGAAAAGCAAAAACTATTGACGTTGTTTTTTTTTTTGTATTTGATATATGTCAAAACTCATTTTGGCTCTGGGGCCGGATCTACACCTTCTGTTCTCAGGTGGATCAGTAAAAAAATGTCAACTCTAGCTTTGTTTCCCAGAACTATGTTTTATCATTAGCCTACATTTGTAGCCTATCCTACATACCTATCGTAATCACGGATGACAAGAGATCTGTTCTAAGCAAAACACATATATTCACAAACGATTGCATTAGAAAAAAATATGTTTTTGTGTTTGGTGGTGAATGTGTTAACAACGGCTTTATTTTAACAGTTGACTGAATGCAATTTTACTCCTGAACCAACTCACCACACTAACAAACCGAAGTGGAAGCTATGATTATTTAGTTTTTTTGCCTTGATTGTCATACGACTTTGAAACAAAAACAAAAAACGTTATAGCAGCGCATGGCCAGTAAGATTAAGTTATATCATATTAATATTAATCGTCTTTTGCATGAAACCAGATTAATTTTATTTTTAATACACTGGACGTGAGGGATTTTTTCATATTTACTGCTCTCTAGCGGCGGAAGGGAGCATTTGTTTTGATTTCTTTTAAAAATCAAAACTTTTGATAGAGATGAACTACAGACTCGCTTTTTTCGACGGACTGAAGTTTTTGCCGGGTCGAATGAAATCTAGTGTTGTAGAAATCAAAGCTTTTTGATCCACTGAATCCGTCTGAAGCAACTGTGTTGAAATGGGTCAGTATCGCGACGCACTCACATGAATCCATGTTGAGCATCACGACTGCTTCCTGAAACACTGCATCAATGGGACAGTTGTGTCAAAATGGGTCAGAGTTTCAAAGCATTTGACACAATTCAGTATGGTGACATATTTTTGATAAAACCACATTGCATTTCCATTTGACATTTAGGCAATGTATAATAAAAATACAAGAAACTATAGTAACCTTCTTAGAAAACAAAAAAAAAGAAATACTTGTGCAACAAGATACTGTGATGGTACCTTGTTGCAGTTGGTTGGCAACCAGTTCAGGGCGTGCTTCATCTACTGCCTGAAGTAAGGTGGGATAGGTACCAGCAAGCCTGTGATCCTTGTCCTAACAAGGATCGCAGGCTTGCTGGAAGACAGAAAATAGATGGATCAATGGATGGATAGGTATATAATATATATAGATAGAAAATGGATGGATGAATAGGTATATAAAATGCTTCAAACACTGGAATCGGTATTTATGTGTTTTACTTTTTTTTTTTTTCAAAAATAAAATAATTTCTGTCACATTGGTTCCTATTTTTTGGAGTTGCAGGCATATGAAAATATATTTTAGGTACCTATTTTAGGTATGTATGTATGTATGTATGTATGTATGTATGTATGTATGTATGTATGTATGTATAGTATGTACTGTACAGTATGTACATTGTGTATGCATGTATGTACACTGTACGCATGAGTGTGTACAGTACAGTAGGTATGTATAATATGTGGTGCGCATGTATGTGTATTTGTATGTATGTTTGTACAGTATGTATGTAATTTGTGAAAAATATAAATATTGCAGATGAACCAGTGCAAAAAATACATAAATATTTAGAAAAATCTCAAAATAATGAATATTTATTTTCATATATTTGCATATTACTTTGAATAACCTCTTAAATTTCTGATTAGCAGATACCATGCTCCTAGTAAAATAAATATTCTGGATGGAGCCCTGTTGTGAGTGTGTGTGTATACGTTTGTGACTCAACAAACTTACATGGATGAATTGTCCATCCACAGTCACCGTACCCTCAGGCAGCTTTTGTTTTACGTGGGCTGGTGTTGATGGCACAGATGAGGCACAGAGCAGCTCTCTGGTTTGGGCCTCCTTTTCCTCTGGTAATTGTAGTTGGGGCTCGACATGAATTTTTGTGGCCCTTCTGCTCATTGACAAACACAAAATCGATGCTCTTGTGTCTTTGGACGCAAGGTGAGGACACAGGTTTTGCCTTGACACTTATGTGTTCTGCAACCACCTTAACAATGGAGCAATGCTGTTGCCATTCTGAAAGAGAAAGCCAAAAACACGGTTTTTGATTTGATATATTCTAATTGTTTCAAGAGAGTCACTGAAACTGCATAAAGTACAACAGAAGCTCGTATCTACACAACCTCAATGTGAAATTTAGCCATCAGGTGAAGCACAGCCGCAAAGCACCCATTTAAGCAGCAAGGAAGGCTTCCATTTCAAATGTCACTTTTGCACTAAAATAAATAGTATAATAAATAGTTTTGTATTATTATTACATTACATTTCATATTTCATATTTGGACTGCATTTAAGGCATCACATATATTTTAAAATTAGGTAAATAAGAGATACTTATATAGTATAAAAAGAATTTATGTAAATTATTAAATAATCATTTTAAATTAAGAACTACAGTACTATAAATTTATTATAACGTATTCAAAATAACGAATGAGCTCATTGTAAATGAACAAAAATTATCGTGCCTAACAAGCATTGCAATATGCAACGAGATAGTTTTAGAACATACAAGAATACTTTTTTGCGAGCAATGCAATGGCATTCGGCGGAAAACGACATGGCTTTCAGTTTACATTAGCATCTTAGCTTCGTCGTTCCTTTAGTCAGTGCAGAATAGAAAAATACTTCGATCGCCCTAGAAGAGATTAACATTGGCCGAGGGTCCCCACCAGGGCTCTCACCAGACATCGCCTTTATTCTGTGACGTATTATGAACGGTCAGTCTCGTAATTCTTTTTAAACATAATTAATTTACATCTGGACAGGTAACGTTGCCACATCAAATCCGCTCTTGCATCTGCAAAATGAAATAAATAAAAAATACAGTATTTACTAGACCGATTTAGTGCTAAATTTCTTCTCCACAACTCCAACGCAAAACTGAAAGTAAAAGTAGGAAGCTATAGTGTGTTGTTGCCACTCACTCATTACAAAATAAAAAACGAGTATAAAAAATGAAACTTATGCCAACAGGCTGGATTATTAACATTAGAAAGAAAAAAAGAAACGATGTAAAAAACTATTCTGTATGGAGTCTCATGACTTCCCCCTCTGTGCTGAACAAAAGTGGGAGGCGCAGGCCACCGGCAGGTATAAGTGGGCGTTCATCAAATGTGGCTTCCCACATGGCCAGGGGGATAGTGACTGGGTTCCCCGAGTCCTCCACCACCTCCACTATGTCCACCAAGTAATCAACACGATGGTGATGTTTTTGCTTGACTCGCAGATCTGTTGAGTGGAATGATAAAATGAAGTGTCATAATGGATGAAATTCAAAACAAAATTACTGGTTGTTTACATACACACATTCCAGGCACACGCACGCGCGAGATGGTCATCATTATACTTAACTTTCAGTTTTTAACACAAAACCTTATCATTTTGCGTTTAATGAAAGAGGACTACAGAACTCTTATTGTAATTACCATTAAAAGTCGGAATTCACAGGATTTGTGCAATTTTAAGTTCAACCATAGCTGAGTGTCTAATTTATTCCATTTATTCCAATTAGAATAGATATGAATGACTCATGAACAAAAGTGTGAGGCACAGGCCACCGGCAGGTATAAGTGGGCGCTCATCAAATGTGGCTTCCCACACAGCCAGAGGGATGGTGACTGGGTTGACTCATGTGTTTAATTAATACCATTTATTCCAATTAGAATAGATATGAATGACTCATAGTTATGAAAATGCTTCATATTAACACCTCAATTGGAATTAAGAGGCCAAACCTAAGTTGACTTTCATTTGGATTCACAGGTGTGTTGTATTCATTTTATTAATCCAAACACACGTGTCACGTGTATGGTTCAATCAGAATAGCCAAGCTACGTCAATGGTTCTGTCTTGACTGAAATGTGTTGTGAGATTGTAGTTCACATGCTATAAATGGCAGCAAGAGCGTGACTGAGACAGAAGTACTTTGAGTACTGCATTGTTTTTGTCTTGATGTTGCTTGATAAGTATTAAAATACCTTGAACACAGGCAATTTTTGAGTACCACTGACATAGAAGCAATTAATTACTCACATCTACTTTGGTGTACTGCGTTGTGTGCATGGTGACACCGTAGTCATTGCCTCGTACACTCAAATTGGTGAAGCGATAGTTGATCCCCACAGAAACATTATTGAGGGTGGCCTCCCTCCAGAGGGTGATCTTTACAGATGCTTCATCCTGTAGTAGTTTAAAAATGCTCTGTATGTGTTGTTTGAAGTTCGACAACTGAAAATCACTAACTGTGTACTTACTTTTTGAATTGTGATTATGCACATGGGCGCATCCCGGGTGCCCCTCTGCCTCACCATCCGCATTGACTGCATCTAAAGTGGACCAAGGTAAACATAAAAGTCAAAGGCATAATTATGTGTGCTCGTGCCTAGAATGTGTGTGTATAAACAACCATGAAACTGAAAGGGAAGAAAAAAAGTCATTCGGGTGTCCTTGTAATAATCAGTTCATTGCAATAATTGTGTTAACCTGCACGTAACTGTATTTCAAATGCATTCATGTCCTTCTGGGGCAACCTCTCGACAAACCAAAGTAATGGTGAGTTTTAGTCAATCACATTTTGAACGTAAAACAAGTTGACACTTAATGAAAAACGAAAGGTATTCCAAATACAGTATTGCAAGAGAAAGCAAGTAATCGTGTTAGAACACAAAAAATGTGCGTAATACACATGATGGAAATAGAATAATAGAAAAATAATTAATGAATAAATGATTTTTTTTCACACGTTATCTTTGATGAGTGTATGTACAAGAATGTGTGTAACAGTGCTTATAGGTGCATATGTGACCTAATAAACTTACATGAGTTACTTGCCCTTCAAGGGAAACCATGCCCTCAGGCGCCTGATTTTTGATTGCCTGAGGGGTGATGGTGGCGATGGGGGGCACAGAAGGAGCTTGGCTTGGGCCTCCAGGTCAGGGGAGATGGTGAGTTGGGGACCAGAATAAATCTTCATCCCCCTCCTGCTTAGCAGGACATTTGGGGTCCGGCTATCCACACAATTACAAAAGACAAAGTTGTTGCCCTCTGTGACTTTGGCAGCCAAATCTGGAAATAGAACAAGTTTGTACACGCTTTGCCCGTCACAGAGGGCAACAACTTTGTTTTCATGAAATCCGTCCAACTCTAGCGGTCGTTAGGGCAAAAAATCCAGTTTTTGGCCGTGATGCATGTTTCTACTTTTACTGCTTTCGCGATGAGCATCTGTGTTGCCACACTATTAGGACCGTGATATTTCATCAAATAAATTCTAAATAGTTGCCAAAACGGTACAGTTGTACCGAACCTAGTATATGCACAACATCATTTAAAGTTTAGTGGTATAATGACGTGCAATTTCCACAAGAGTGAATTGTTGAGGGGATAACCAACAAAGCATCAATTTAATTTCAATTAAATAATTTCATGTCAATTAAATAGGAACGTCTGCCTTTTCTAACGTCGGCGTAATATCATGAAAAAGAAATAAATTTTCACACCAGCATTATATTACATTTATTGACTGCATTTAAAGATAGTATTATGTACAACAAAACCAAATAATGCAACAATTCCTGTATTTGTAACGAAATAAAATGTCATGAGTCAGTGGATGAAGTTGAGAGCAATGATTTTAAAGATCCATCAGGTGTCAGTGTTGAGCAACAAAAGCAACAGGTCAAGCTAGCTTAAAGCCGCACGTGGCGAGTCTGTGTGCTAGCAGAAGCGTCCACATATACATTGTGATGGAAAACAAACTACGAAATTTCAGTTGACACTTTCTTTGCACATTAACAAAATAAAAATCCCTAACATATTCCAGCACTCTGGAGGGATTTATTGTGACGAGCGGCGACAAAGCAGTGTATATAATTAAATCGAGTTTTACCCCCCACCCCACCCCACTATTGCGTTGGAGAAAAAAAAAGGGGAAAACGTTGACGATGAAATAATGAAATGTACTGTCTATAATAGAAGAGCATAAAATAAAGACATTTCCAATGGTTCATCGACTGTTTGTAGTTTTACACAAAACGTGTTACACAATGCAAGGTAATTTTTCCTCCACCTGCTAGCCAAGAGGTTTTTTTTTTAATATATGTGGCAGAAGGCCGAATTTTTTTTCACACTGGTTTGCACCGATTTCTAACGGCATTTACAGAACATAAAACAACGTTACGGAAAATAAACCTAACACTATACATTTTGAAGTGTATAACCATGCCTTATATATTAAATATTTTCGAGTTTTTTTGTCACTTTCTTACATTTTGAGTCGGGTCAGTCGGCAAAATGTAATTTGCAGTCTTTATATATTCCAAATATATATAAAAAAAAAACATGTCACAGAAGTACATTCACTCGAAAAAACTGAAACACGCAGAACAATAATTTTGGGAAGGTGTTACATTCGGTTTGAATTTAAGAGGAAATAATAGCCTACCTCTCTCTGTCGTCGTCAATGTGAGGTGGACTTTTTATTCCAAATAGCATAGACCCATCCCACTATCGCGTTGGAGAAATAATGGCCTACCTCTCTCTGTCGTCGTCAATGTCAAGTGAATTTTTATTCCAAGTAGCCCCACCCCTAAGTGGCAGAAAGCGGAAAAAACATTCGATTTTGGTAATGTACGTCATCTTGAAAAAAAAAGAGGGGTGATTTATTAAAGTTGTAGCGGGCTTCAAATCGGCTGTGCATACCGACTATGTGCCTATTCTATTTATTACTACTTAATAAGCATAACATCTAGAGGTACACAGGGGCTTGAGAATGCACACCATTCATAACATCACCCTTAATAATTTAATGAAGCAACCCTCAATTTCCAGAGCATTCAAAACCAATAGTTTCTTTTCTTTTACTTTTTATTTTTGCAGCCATTGATTATTAACTAATAAACGTGACTACATAAGAAATAAAGTATTTGCACTCACCAATACGGGCCCGCACAGTACCTCCATTTATAAATGAAATGGTTAAGACCGAAAGACTTTGACCGAGCAAGAACAGTTTTTGAGCACATAAAAATATATTGATTTTCTGTGTTTGCGACCTCTGCGTTTTCGCTGAGCACGTAAGGACACAACTCAAGCGTGAGCGAAGGATTTGGAGCGAGCAAAATGTTTTTCTGTGCTGGACTGACTGCTTCGGCCAAAATTCTTGTGGTAGACAAGTGTGAGCAGTCTGGGTGTTGTCCAGGTTGTCTCATGAGGTTTGAAGAGGGTAATGTGGACAAAGTGTGATTCCTTTTGATACAGCATTTTGTTGGAATAAAGTTACTGAGAAATACAAGCAGCTTGTCTAAAATGCATCAAGTAAAAGCACAAAAGAAAAACCTCTCTGAAATTGAATATCATTATATTATAATGTTTAATTATAAACATTTAATTCTCTGGATATTATAGTGATTATAATTGCAGAGAATTTTGTGTATTTTGTGGCATTTAACAATCTGGCCAATTTGCATCAAAGGGGTTTCCACTGTATGACACAATTTTACTGTTAAGCACTCAAGTATGCTGGCAGCATAATCGATGCAACACTGAATGGTGTTAAACTGAATGCGAGAAACAAACGCGAAAAGTAATTCCTAAGAAGTTAAGAACAAAATTAGTTGGTAGAGTATGCCTGAACAGTGGAGAGTGTTTTTTTAATGTCTTATTAAATAAATCAAGATAAGATAGTTGAATAGCTGCACAATAAGAAATGTAAAAAAAAAAAAAAAAAGGGAATAGAAACAAATCTGTCCCAGCAGCAAAGAATTTCCAATTGACTTTTTTTTTCTTATTCAAACTTTAGGGCAGGGATCACCAAACTTTTTGAAACCGAGAGCAATTCTTTGGTACTGAGTAATACGAAGGACTACCAGTGGTGGCGGTTGGCAAAGAAATACCGTGCATTCGCCGGAAGAGGGCAATGTTGTATTGAAACGTAACCTAATTTTGTTCTGTTCGATTTTTATATTTTGTATTTCGGTTGAAATGGCTCCATATTATTTCTAAGTCCACTGGAGCAATAGTGTTAATTTATGGATGATTTTCAATCCGTCAGCTAGCAGAGTTTATTAAGGGTCGCGAAAGGGGCTTCCGGGAAAATCATTCACGCTGCTGTCATCAAGTCAGACGCGACGGCACGCGTATATCCGAAGACGTAAAGTGTTCCAGCTTTGTCTATGTTTAGCGGCCCAAAGTGGTATGTATGAGTTTGGTTTATGTTTAAATGCATATTATGTTGTCCGTAGCTGACATCTCTTTTGTATGTGTCAGTTCTACGGTGTGAACTGTTGCAAACAAGTGCAGTCAGTAAAGCATTAGTACGAAGAACCTTGGTGTCTCTCCCTTTTTTTGGACAAAGCCGGCATAACCAGTTTATGTGAAGACCTTGATCATGTGATTGATTTCTCACAAGAATTAAGGATCAGCTGTAGTAAATCAAGTGTAATATGTCATGTATATGTGATTTGCATAATCGTTAGTAAAATTCCTGGAAAATTACAATGGTCTATCACTTGAACTATTATAACTATTATAGCAGACCAGGTCTGCTGGTTATTCATGTGATTTTTGGGGGCGACCCAGTGCCTGCGGCCACTACGTGGATGACCCCTGCTTTAGGTAATTCAATTATGCTGGTAGCATAAACTCTCAAGCAATGTATTATTCAATGACACGGAATTCAAAGTTCAAAGGAAGTTGCATGGTAGAATAGGCTAAAAGACGGTGGAAGAGGTTGAGCAATGTCTTGTTTTCCTGTAGTTTGAACATGTTTCCCATTGGGTGAATAAACATTTAAATATGAACAAATGTTGTTTTAGTCGAGGGGGTATTATACAGTGGAAAGTCCTCATTGTAACTACAATAGTATTTCTTAATGGAGAATTAATGATAAAATAGGAGATGAATAGATGCACAGAGTAGTACAAAAAAAAAAAAAATAATGGGAACAAATCTGGTCCAATCGCATCAAAGGTGTTTCCACTTTAAGGCACTTCCATTTTTTTTACTGTAAAGGGTAACTATACATTTAAATATGAAGAAGTACAGTGTTTTAGTAAAGGCAGTATCAAACAGTGGAAAGTCCTCATTCTAACTGCTGTAAAATTTCTTAATGAAGAATTAATGATAAAACAGATGAATTGATGCACAAAAAAATAGCATCAAAGGTGTTTCCACTGTCTGACTCATTCATTTTATTACTGTAACGGACTCAAGTATGCTGGCAGCATTAACCGGTAACTGATGAAACACTGAATGATGCTGAACTGAATGTTGGTTACAACAGCTGAAAAGTAGTTACTAAGACAATTCGGAGGAAATTGGTTGATACAATAGGCTTAAAAACAGCAGAGGGTGTGTGCGTGTGTGTGTATGTACACACACACACACACACACATTATATATATATATATATATATATATATATATATATATATATATATATATATATATATATATATATATATATATATATATATATATATTTTTTTTTTTTTTTTAATAACAGGCTTCTCATTTCATGACTGTACATTCGAATGTCACCTTACACCAAAAACAGAAGTGCTGCATCAGTCCATCACACTGTTTTAGCTGAGGGGTTTTCATACAGTGGAAAGACAGAATTTAATCTCATAATAACTGCTTTAAGATTTCTTAATGAAGACGTAATGATAAAATAGTGGATGAAAAGATGCACAAAGACTTATGTAAAAAAATGGATTAAAGGAATAGAAACAAATCTCTAAGATCAAACAAGCTTGTCAAAAATTTTAAGTGCAAACCATTGAAAAAGGAGACCAACAAATACAAATACAATGGTTTACGAACTCCCTCTTTTACAAACTTTTCATTTTACGAACGTGGACCGCGGCGTTTTTTGTCCCCCTCTTACGCACAAACCTTTCGTTTTACGAACAATCCAACATGCCCCAACATGCCGGTCAATGTGTCCGTACTATTTTTTTCGCTTTGCTGCATCAACAAAATCAACTGTTCTCACATGTCACGGTAACGCTGATATGCTATTGCTCTTACAATGTTACAGTCACTGTGTCAGTCACGGTGTCAGTCACGGAGATGCTGATATGCTATTGGTCGATTAAGGTCACAGTCCTGGTCTCAGTCACGGAGATGCGGATATGCTATTGGCCAGCGTCACGTCAATCAGAGAAATGCCAATGTGCTATTGGCCGAACGCCTTCATCTAGCTTGATGGCACAGCCGGTCGGTGTGTTCTGAAGACTTTGCAAACTTTATCTGTTAGACATGGCTTCTAAAATTGCGAGTGGTGGTAAAGGAAGAAATAAGAGGATGATGACAATAGAAACGAAGCAGGAGATAATAAAAAAATACGGAGGCGCACGCATAGTTAACCTTGCTCGTGAGTATGGCCGAAACCGCTCGGCATTCTTCGAAGGGCAAGACTTTCCTTGCCAGGGGACGGACCTCGGTCAACAACAAAATGGAGAGGCTTCTTCTATTATGGATTAAAGTGAAGGAAATCGCCTGTGATATGTTCTCGTTTGAGAAAAGTTTTCATTTAAGAAAATAAATAAATTCTGCGGGTTGGTCTCTGCTCCCCTCCGCCTCCACCCAGCTCAAGTCACGTCGCCCCAAAGGTAAATGTCATTTTTCCTTTGTATATTTGTTTAATTTAACTGTACAGTAGATTGTTACTATTTTTTAATATGTGTATAAAGTCATGATGTTTTTACCTAAGGTTTTTGCACGCGTTGCACGCGTTCACTAATTAACATAGGTTTGGATTTCCCGTCATACGAGCAATTCGAGTTACGAGCATAGCTGCTGAACGGATTAAGTTCGTAACACGGGGGTCCACTGTAGTTGTGTGATGTGAAGCAGTACATTATAGCTTCATGTGTCAAGAGTGAGAGATTGTATTTATGTTATGGAATATTAAGATGTTACATGAAACATTGTCTGTATCAACGGCAGTGGTTAGATATTGGAGCTGATTTGTTCTCATTCCATAATTTGCTAGGGCTGCGATTGGCTGGCAACCAGTTGAGAGTGTCCCTCACCCACTGCCGAAGACAGCTGGCATAGACACCAGCAAGTGAGCGGTCCGCGTGAGGCTATGCGCCGACAAATAGATGGATGGATATAATTTGCGAGGGTAAAAGTTAACACAGGCAATAACAAATTGAGGTAGATGTGCCTCCCAGAATGCTTGTTTGATCTCAGAGATTTAACGGAATCATGAGTATGGTACATACAAATGTATTTAAACAAATGCATGAGTGAAAAGGTATTTCATAGAGCAACCTTTGTAGAGCACACAGATGATGGCAAAAATGTATCTATGGATACAGATCATGTAGGTTGGATTGGGGGACTAGGACTGTTCTTTTCAATGCAGGGACAACAGCGTAAGAACAGGAAAAGAGATTGCATTCTAAGGATAGGATGGCGTCATGGTCCTTGTAAACTCCTCAGCAAGGTCGCATGATGAAAAGATGAAGGAGGTGGTGAAGACTAAAGCTGTAAAAAGATAACGCTGCATTTAAAACACCACTTAATAGCAATTTGGCTACTCCTATTGGCGATTTACAAATGAATCGGCAGAAGTGGTGCTTGGTTGTCCGTGGTCTTCATGTTGTTGGCACTTGTTTTCTTTTTCTTCTTCATTTTTACTTTTTTTTTGTCTCTTGGGGAAAAAGGAGAACACACGACAAAACTTCCATGATGCTGACATCATCTTTCATTTTCTACAATACAGTAAATTAGTATATCACACTCATGCCCAATCAAGTATCCAGTGACATGAATACACTCACATATTTGTTACTGTGATTCTGCTATAAACTGCTTGTGCACCCGAACAAAGAGCCTGTTAAAAAAGAAAGGAAATATTTTTACAACATTTAATGGCTTTAGGAAAAAAGATAGGCTTAATGATTAGCAGTTTACCTTGAAGAGAGGAGATGTTCCAGATGACAACAGGTCCTTGAGCAAGCAGTACAATGGCTCATCAAAATCTTCTACTTGGTGGCAAACGTCCAGCTGTTGTTTGGATGAATGAAATGTGGAGCCACAGGAAACAAGTGGACAGCATCAGTCTACAATAACGAAACAAATCCGTTAAGGGGGTGAAAACAAAAGCTGAGAAAGATATCCACATTTTTTTAGCTGTAATTGACATAAATTACGGCAACTCTCTCCTTTCTCCTGAACAAAGGACCTGTTAGAAATACTGTAGATGGGACAAAAATTACTTATGATGAGCTACTTACCTTTTCCTACCAATAGAAAGAAAATGGTCTGTAGAAAGCACAAAACAGACGTGTTTTAATCCAGAGGGGAACTGCCACTGGACAAGCCTGATGATGTGTCATCAAAGCCTTTGACGCGGTGGTGATCTTCCACTCGTTCTTTGGATGAATGCAACATGTGGAGCCACAGGCAACAAGTGGAAAACATCGGTCTCCAAAAAAGAAACAAAATACACTGAGGAGGTGACAACAAAAGCTGATAGAGATATGCACATTTTTAGTTTTAACTGAAATAAATCACAGCAATTTACACCAGAATGAGGACAACTCCTGCTTGATTGCTGGCTCTTTCTCCTGAACAAAGAACCCGTTAGAAGTAGATGGGACAAAAGTTACTGTCGTTACAAAAGAAGATGATGAGCTACTTAGCTTTTCCAACCAATTAAAGAAGGAAAAAACAGACTTGTTTTAATCCAGAGGGAAACTGCCAATGGACAAGCCTGATGATGTGTCATCAAACTCTTGCACACGGTGGTGATCTTTTCTTTGGATGAATGCAATGTGTGGAGCCACAGGCAACATGGGGAACACATAGGCCTGCAAACAAGAAACACATTCAGGGGGTGAGGACAAACTGCAAAAGAGAGGCGAACCTATAGTTTGTTTTAACTCTTTTAGTGCCAAGCGTTATCGGAAAAGGAAACCTCGAGAGAGCCAGTGTATTTTGCATTTTCAATCATCTTTCACGGCCAACAGAATATTGGATACTATGTCTATGTAAATATGTAAATGTAAAAAAAAAATGAAAATATGAATATATCACATGAAAGATTGACTACCATTCCTTTGAATGCATGTTCAGTTGACAATAGTTATGTTTTATATGTAAAAACACTGTTATCTAGTGGTCACATTTTATCACAACAGAGCTTACAGAACTTATTTTAGATAAGCATTAGTAGTCAAGAGTGTATTCTCATTATGAGTGTATTCTCCATAAGAACATACTTATAACTTTATTATTTAGTTATTATTGTGATTACTATTATTAAAGGGTAGAATTCTTGTCCATGGCACTGAAAGCATTAACTGACACAGTTCACGGCAACTTACACTGGAATGAAGAGAAGTCCTTGCTTGTCTGCCACCCTGGTTTTCAAGTCAGTGCTCCACGATGTATATTTATGGGCACCGATCATTTTAATCTGGGGGGAAAAAAAAGGAATTCAGAACCATTGAGTACAAATATATAACATATATAAATAATAAATAAATATATATACAAAAGTAAAACAGACTTGGCTTTGTCTTACAATATATGTGTAAGATAAACTGACTGATTTAATAGTGCAACAGCTTTGCTTTATGTATTCTAATTGCTATTTTTCTGGCTGATTCATTAGTACAACAGCTTTGCTTCATGTATTCTAACTTACTTTTTCAGACACCACAGCGCCTCTTTGTCTCATATGTGTGTGTGTGTTAAAAACAATGTCAAGGTCAAGGCCTGAATCGCAAGTTATCTGCAAGTTCTGCCACGGTGCACAATGCTCATGTTGTGTGACGGTTGAATTGTGAGACCCCCACACCTCAGTAACAGTTTTTTAATAAAAAGACTGCAGTCCGAAAGCTCGGAGAGAGAGAGGGAAGAGAGACTTTGCAACGAGGCTGACATGGTCACGCTCTTTTTCGAGCTCTCCCCACTGCAGTGGTAAAACTTAATCTCTGACTCCTGTGTTGTTATTTACACCTCTCCTCGGGTCATTTGTGGGGTATCAAGCCCACTTCAAACCCAACAATATGTAAATATCCTTTCCATTTATATCTCTACAATGGCATGCCGTTTAAATTCATATGTCATGCGTAATGTCCAGTCATATGCACGTGCAATCAGAAAGTGACATGAAAAACGCACACAAGTGGCTTCTGTTCTAGTATTGACGTCTATTTCCTCTGAACAAATATCCTGATAAAATACACGGGCCAAAAATTATTTTACTGGCTTTACAAAGGAAGACAGGTTGAATGATGAGCGACTTACCTTTTCCTACGAATAAAAGAAGACAGTCTGAAGAGAGCAGAAAACAGACTTGGTTTAATCCAGATCTACAAAATATAATCAAAATAGATGGTAGTGAGGACGACTGCTCCAAAAGATAGGCAGACCTACAATTGGTTTTAACTGACATACAGTAGTTCACAGTAACTTACACTGGAATTGTCACGTTTCTTGTCTTTTTAGTTTGTGTTGATTTGCAGACTGTCTCCTTCCTCCGCATTGGGCGGGGCCATCGGACACTCACACCTGTTGCGCATCTCGTCAGAGGGCTTTATAAGCTGGCCGGCACTTACAAACAAGCCTTTGCCGGGTTATCCCCTCGTCAAGCTCGCTTGCCGTCCCGTGAATCCCAGCGCTCTTGACCTCACGTCCCACCTTCTCGAGTCTTCTTGGTTTGTACTTTGTGCGTGTTATGTTTTACGGCTTGTGAACGATTTCTGTTGCTACTTTGTTTGCAGTCATCCCCCGTGGACTCACGTCCTCCTTGCTGCCCTTCTTCCCCGTGGACTTTAGATCCAGACGTTCTCGTCTCGCTTTGTGTTGGTACTTTGTGACTTTGGTTTGCTACTTTGCCTTCGGACTGTTTTTGTGTTTTTCTCACGCCTTGCGTGCTCCTTTTGTTAATAAACTCAGTAACTTCACCTCTCGTGCCTAGTTGGGGTCCATTCCCATTTGGGATCCGCGGGTTATTCGTGACAGGAATGAAGAGAAGTCCTGCTTGGCTGCCACCTTGGTTTACAAGTCAGTGCTCCTTGATGTATGTATTTGGGCACCCATTCTTCTACCCTGTGAGAAAAAGGGGAATACAATAGTGTCGAGTAGAAATTTGCATGCTGCAAAGGCGAGATGGGCTTGGCTCTTTCCAACATTTAAGTATAACCATTTCATTTTCTACAATGGTAGCACATTAAGATTATGTACACACATATCTATGCTCTCTATTATGAGATGAATCTACCATCTCTTCAGAACAACTAACCTGTTTAAAGTAGAGGAGAGTAAAATGACAACACTTACAGTTGACAAAAAAATATTTTATAGAGACTTACTTGGTCTGTTTTCTGCTGTCATTTCACGCTGACGATTATTACATTGTCAAAATTGTGAACAAAAATAATTCCACTAGACCCTCCCTCCCCAAAGATTTTTATACTTTCTCTGTACATTGTCTCTCCTCCTCACCTTCCACTCACCTTACACACACTTTAAACCGTCTTTGCAGCAGATTTCATCCTATCAAATGTCAACATATAATCCCACCACTCCCTCCCATCGACTTGACCCCTCCATTCCTCCATTTTTTTTTTTTTTACTTTTTCCTGAATTTTGACTCTCACCTCCTCACCTCCCACTCACCTTATCGCACACACACTACATCATCTTCACCCCTGATTTAATCCCATCACATCTCAACATTTGGGCTCCTTCACACAACAGGGACAACTCGTAATTTGCGACTTGGATAGGACTCACCTTTCAGTGTGTAAAACACAGAAGACAGGGTTGTGATAGCTATATTATGTTCGCAGTACACCTGAATGAACAGCACACTGAGGTCGGGAGACAAAAATGAGGTCAAGCAGTGTGTTCTTGTCAGTGGTACCTGTATTTATGAGCTGTGTGTAACCCTTAGAGACTAACAGTTCCATAATGGGCTTGTATGAGTCTGAGAGTGCATCTTCATTGAAATCTCCACATACCAAGATCTGATGATGATCCATCACTTCCAGAGCGTACAACAACCTTTCCAACTTTGGCAAAAAAGAGCGCAGACTCTGTCCCGGAGGCCGGTACACAGCTGCAATGAACATATTGATGGGAGCTTCAAGTTTGACCACAACAAATTCAATATCAGTGACACCCTGGATGTAGATTGTTTTGTGTGCCGGAATGTGTTCTTTCACCCAAATACCTACACCGCTGCCACGTTTCGTTGCCAACTTGTTCTTTGCCCCTTGGACAGGGGCGGCTTGTCTCGCCATTGTGCCAGTCCTTTGGTCTTTCTTGTAGTTGTCGGCATCGATGGTCACAATTTCCTCATGAAGCAGATTCAGCATATGAGAGTTATGCTCATTTACCTGTTTGTTTGTGGCAAAAACATGAAGAACTTCCTTCGGGCAGCGGTGTAAGTCATAGCCAGCAAAGCTCTGTCCACTTCCGACAGCTCATGGGACTTCTTTTTGACGCGAAGTCGGTTCAGTAGTTTGGCGAACGGAACGTCATCCTTCTGCCTCATGATTTCGGTCAGCGTGATCATTTCAAAGTTGTCGCGCCAGTGGTCCAGTCTGGTGGGATCGTAAACACCTAAAGGTTTGGACTGTCTCACAGGAGGTAGCTGATAGAAATCCCCGACAGCGATAACGGACATGCCACCAAATGGTAAATTGATTCCTTTGATTTGCTTCAACCGGGCGTCGACATATGCAAAGAGGTCTTTCGACACCATGGAAGTCTCGTCGATGATGAGAATTTCAGCGAGCGATAGCTCCGCTCTCACTTCGTCCAGTTTGTTGCCCAGGCCATGATACGGGGGTTTGAGGCTTCTTGGCAGTTTCAGTAGGCAGTGTAAAAAGTCATACCTGGCGGTGCCAGTGAAGGCTGCAAGAATGACCGTTTGTTTGGAAATGTCCGCTTCCTCAGCCAGTCTGCGCAGTATTTTTGTAGCCTCTGCGTGAATACATTTGATTAAATGTGACTTCCCCATTCCGGCGCCACCATTGATGTAATAGAAGAACTGCCGTGGTTTTAAGCCACACACACGTCGTATGCACCAATCTCTGACCAGGTAGAAGGCACACGCTTGCGTTCGGTTAAGGGTCCGATATATGTCGCGCAAAACAGCCGGATCGATGCGGCGGCTTCCGTCGCGATGGACATTTCCGTTACCTCGGACCTGACATTGTAGTCTGGTACGTTTTCCTCCGCGTCACCAGGATCATCCCTCGCATTAATTTCCTCGATGCACTCGAGTCTTTGCAGTTCGCTTTCAGGCGCTAGCTGACACCACTCGTTGAAGACTATTCTGCTTTCATCCACCTCTCGGATGGCGTTGTCAACATCTCTGCGTCACCGGGATCATCCCTCGCATTGATTTCCTCGATGCACTCGAGTCTTTGCAGTTCTCTTTCGGGCGCTAGCTGACACCACTCGTTGAAGACTATTCCGCTTTCCTCCACCTCTCGGATGGCGTTGTCAACATCTTTGCTGTGCTTCTCATCGTTCTTTCTCTTCCGGTCGACAATTTGCACAACGGCCTCTGGATGCTCAGCAGCCGGCAACTGTACAAAGGCATGGTCTTGAAACAACTTGTATGTAGGACTGCATGAACCTTTCAACACCTCTGCAGCGCTCATGTGCAAAACTCAAAAACCTCTTACCTCTTTGGTTCTGGACTTCAACTGGCAGTCGGCACGATGAGGCAGATAGAGCTTGAGAATGGATTTTTTTCCTGTGAAAATTTACAGTATTTGATGACGGCGTGTTTACCTGTTCTTTTTTGGACATACCCCATGTCGTTCAGCAGGGGGAAAACATTTCCGCCTTTAGCTTGCTTGCCGTACACGATTCCGCAGGTTGAGGCAAAATCAGCCAAGCACTTCACTTCAAATTCCTCTGTTTGAGGTCTGCCCTTATACTTTTCCGGCAAGCCGGTCATCCACACTTCAACGGACTCCTGCGTTTGGCCCTCAAGGTAAGAGAGGGGATAACTCATTTTCAGCGCATTGTCACTGGTTTGTACAAAAACCACACTGCGGGACGCTTGCTTCATATATAGGCCACATTCGCGTGCGACGCACTCTTGTGCACTCACCTCTTTTTTCTTTGAGTACACTTGCATGATTTGTTTCATTTCATCGCTCTCGTTGACATTTTCGCTGCGGGAGTTCACAATCACCGATTTCAGGTACTGGCTCAGGCCGTGTTCAGCTTTGCTGATGTAGCTGCAGATGTAGGTAATGCAGGAATAAGCGTTCAGAATGTACCGAATGTCCATATTTGCATCCCAAGCAAGAAGCAGGTGTCGATTGTAGTTGTTCACCCAGCAGTCTTTGGGCTCTCGCTTGAGCACGACAGAGGTCTTTGCGGCAATTGAGTACAAACCTTCCATGTACTCATCACTGGTGAGCTCGCACTTAGCCAGTAGCTGCGGCAAAGTCAGAGAGGCCGTTTCCGGTTCGTTCAGCAAATTTTGCAAATCAACAAGCTTGGGGTTTGGCGCCGACCACTTCTACTTCTCTGGATTTTCTCCATCACACTCTTCACGTCTCATGATCATGGTTCTCTCGCACGGCTGCTTGAGGAAACCAAAACGGCACTGCGCGCCGGGTGCTTTGATGCACGTCTTTGAATGAGACTTATTTTGCATCTGAACCTCTGTGACTTTTTGATGCAGTTTGGGTTCCTTTTCCAGGTTGGGCAGCTCAGCGGAAATGTAGCGCGACACAAAATCGCAGATTTCTTGATCTGAGGCCTCCTCAAAGATGGGGGCGCCTTCAACCCAAATGATGCAATGGATGTGCAGACTTCCTCTGTGCTGAGACTCCAATCTGTAAAAGTAGTCGACCACTTTTCCAATGGGTTGCGCCGGAGAACAGAGCTTCCACACGTTTGTCAAACATGCACATCGTTGTCATCGTATTGCTGCGGAGAATTTCACACTTTGTGGCCCAGTCGTGGTGAGCGAAAATCACCCGTTCACCTTTTTGCGCTTTGATGGCGGTGATGACTTCTTCCAAACGCATTTCAACAGTGGAGAATGTGCAGAAGAACGTGGGTGTGCCTAGCTGCCGAATCATGGCAAAAAGGTCCTTGAGACATTTCTCCCAAAAGGCCGGGGTGCCCCTTAACGGGACCATGAAGCGGACGGCGTCTTTGCTGTGTATCAGTTTTTCAACTTCCCGTTTGTCCTGCAACATAGCATTGTTTATTTGCCGACTGTCTCTGGTAAAAGGTTTACCTTTACGTAGCTGTATTCTTATGCTTGATGTGGCCTGGTGGATTTCAGTCACAAACTGAGCAAAGAACAAGTAGTTAGTGTCTCTGGCAAAACGTTCATCCACACAAGACAGTCGCAGTAAATCATCTGTTGGTGTTAGTTATATACAGTTTCATATGTACTGTAATTGTATGCTTTTATTTGATGTTAACCAAGTGAAGCATCCTCAAAACACATATGAAGATTTTTTGCACAAAATCATCTGTTGGTGTTAGCTATATACAGTTTCATATGTACTGTAACTGTATGGTTTTATTTGATGTTAAGCAAGTGATGCATTCTTGAACGGACATCACCATCTAATGCAAAGGTGAGCTGTACCTATCAGTTCAAAAATGGTGTGCCATCAGGAACTACAGACATCCAGGTACTTTAGCGAGAGCATTTGCAATTGCACAAATCACATCGCCGTCAACATTAAAGACAAATTTTAGCTTCTAAGCAGACCTTAACGTTTATGCAATACACATCTTTTAACCTTTTTGGTATGAATAAAACATGTTCATTTTCACATTAGTTTATTTAAGGTTTTCTCCAATAGTTTCAAAAAATATATTTTACTAATTTATAAAATTAACAATAATGAAATTCAGGTTATCCATACCAATGCCAAAAAGTCCACTTACCAAAAATCTAACAATTAGCCAACAGAGAAATAATTAAATGTACTTTTTATTTACTGTCTTTTATTTAGCTGTTAATGTATACACTGTAACATGTTTCGCATACCCCTACTAATGCCAAAAACAGCATGCTGATGGATGTGTGAATATGTGTGTGTGCTTATGTGTGTGTGTGTGTGTGTGTGTGGGGGGATGATGTACAAGACTTCAAGAGCAAAAAACGAGACACTGACTGGAACCTACTTATATCTAATATATCTAATATTTGTCGCAAAGTCAAGCGTTCAACTGCTAAAAAGGAGATGCCTAACTGTTATATGTACTCCGGGATTACATGACGCATTTAAAAAAATTTTTTTTTAAAAAAACGATTTTGAAAGTGGCATGTATGCAAAAAAGTGCTATGAAGAGTATTTTTAAAATATGCATATATTTTTGAGAAACACACCGGAATTACATTTAAAAAAATTATAATCTAATAGCTACTCAACCCCATTATCCCAAAAAGCCTTATTAGAATGATTTGACCAACGTTCTTTTGTCTTCTTCATATATGGCTATTACATTTGAAGTCCGGTGACAAACAAGACAGTTAAGATGAGCCTGACAGATATGTGCTGTTCTCCGTTTCTACTCACAGTTGTCAGAAATACTTCAGACATTGAGTTCAAGGCAGCAAGACTTTTTAAAAAATATCTTTCACAAAATTAAACATGCATATCTAATATCACATGTGTTTAAGACGACAATTGAATTGGCACAATGACAACGATGACAAGTTAGGGTATTGACGATTTTTGTTCAACCGTCACTTCTTCTATAAAATTATGGTTGTGTCATTTAATTTTGCACTGTTTTTTCATTTAGTTATGTGCTGTACATTCCACCGAACGAAATATTTTATAATTAGGTTTAATCGTTTTTACAGCAAATTACTTAAGGATGTGTAAGTAATTAATAATGAATGAGAAAGAACGTCTACATTTTGTCTTGCTGATATTTATTAAAGCCATACAATTACATCTGTAAATAGAAGATTGTAGATAACGATAATGGCAGCAAAATTACGTTAGATAAGCAAGCATGTGAAAATAATAATAACGATAATAACAATAATAACAATAGTGGGGGAAATTCTAGGGGAATTTAGTGATAGCTGAATTTGAGTATATTTCACTTAAGTAAAGTTGGCAAGATATTGGCAGATTCGGACTTTCGCGATCAATACCTCTCAGATAAAACGTCGTCGAAACACCAAAGTCGCCTTTATGCCTCCTTCGTAACACAGACTACCAGCTACAATGTCAAAAAAAGACATTTGTAAAATATTTAAACCGTTTCTTTCGGTGAAAAGACGCAATTGAGCTCTATGAGCAGCAGAGGCTGGGCGAGCGCGCAAGGGACAGTCTGCAAATTACTAGATGAGGAGGGGGAAAAAAACAATAACGCCACAATTTGTGATTATGAATTCAACGAACAAATCAAAGACATTAACATAATCATATTGGGACAGTGCTTTTGAATAAAAAAAGCGTTTGTTTAATTTTGGATAATTTGTGTACTTAAAAATCATTAATAAACTGTATATTCATCTATAGCTCCAATATTGTTTAATATAAGGAGTCCAAAATCACTGGGCATTCATGACATTTTCATGATCGCACTACAACACTCGTTTTTTAAATGAATTATTTTGATCAATTTTGGGGCTTTATTTTAAATGCTTGTTAATCATTTATACCCTCAAAAAGAATCAGTGGCTCCCCTTTTTGAGTTGGGGTAAACCCTCCTAAATCACTACAACCATCAATGAAGTACTCCCAATTATGCAACAACTGCTGGTTTTCTAATAAATTCCTTTGCCTAATTTTAAGGATTTTTTAAATGCATATTGACCATAATTTACCAATATATTGATCAATAGCTCTGCTGTTGGTTGAGTTAGGGACTCCAAAATCACCACAGACAACAGTGACACCCCACGCCTTATGCTACATTCTTTGGTTTTCAAATAAATCCCTCTGCAAAATTTTAAGGATTTTTTTATGATTACTGATCAATATTTACCAATATGTTGATCAATAGCTCTGAGTTTGGTTGGGTTAAAGACTCCAAAGTCACCCCACACATCAGTGACACCCCTCCCCTTATTCTACATCCTCTGGTTTTCAAAAAAATCCCTCTGCCTAATTTTAAGGATGTTTTTTATGATTATTGATCAATAATTACCCATATATTGATCAATAGCTCTGCTGTTGGTTGGGTTAGGGACTCCAAAATCACCACACACATCAGTGGCATCCTTACCCTTAGGCTACATCCTCTGGTTTTCAAATAAAGCCCTCTGCCTAATTTTAAGGAATTTTTTATAGTTATTGATCAATAATTACCCATATATTGATCAATAGCTCTGCTGTTGATTGGGTTAGGGACTCCAAACTCACCAAACACATTAGTGACATTCCTACCCTTATGCTACAACCTCTGGTTTTCAAATAAATCCCTCTGCCTAATTTTAAGGATTTTTTAATGATTATTGATCAATAATGACCCATATATTGATCAATAGCTCTGCTGTTGGTTGGGTTAAGGACTCCAAAATCACCACACACATCAGTGGCATCCTTACCCTTAGGCTACATCCTCTGGTTTTCAAATAAAGCCCTCTGCCTAATTTTAAGGAATTTTTTTATAGTTATTGATCAATAATTACCCATATATTGATCAATAGCTCTGCTGTTGATTGGGTTAGGGACTCCAAACTCACCAAACACATTAGTGACATCCCTACCCTTATGCTACAACCTCTGGTTTTCAAATAAATCCCTCTGCCTAATTTTAAGGATTTTTTTATGATTATTGATCAATATTTACCCATATATTGATCAATAGCTCTGCTGTTGATTGGGTTAGGGACTCCAAACTCACCAAACACATTAGGTTCATCCCTACCCTGATGCTACATCCTCTGGTTTTCAAATAAATCCCTCTGCCTAATTTTAAGGATTGTTTTATGATTATTGATCAATATTTACCCATATATTGATCAATAGCTCTGCTGTTGATTGGGTTAGGGACTCCAAACTCACCAAACACATTAGGGACATCCCTACCCTTATGCTACATCCTCTGGTTTTCAAATAAATCCCTCTGCCTAATTTTAAGGATTTTTTTTGTTTATTGATCAATATTTATCAATACATTGATCAATAGCTCTGCTGTTGGTTGGGTTAGAGACTCCAAAATCACGGCACACAACAGTGGCTTACCTCCCCTTAGGCTACATTCTCTGGATTTCAAATAATACCCTCTGCCTAATTTTAAGGATTTTTTTTATGACTATTGATCAATATTTACACATATATTGATCAATAGCTCTGAGTTTGGTTGGGTTAGGGATTCCAAAATCACCACACACATCGATGACATCCCTCTCCTTATGCTACATCCTCTGGTTTTCAAATATATCCCTCTGCCTAATTTTAAGGATTTTTTTATGATTATTGATCAATAATTACCCATATATTGATCAATAGCTCTGCTGTTGGTTGGGTTAGGGACTACAAAATCACCACACACATCAGTGGCATCCCTCCCATGAGGCTACATTTCCTGGTTTTGAAATAAGTCCCTCTGCCTAATTTTAAGGAATATTTGATCATTATTGATCAATATTTACCCATATATTGATCAATAGCTCTGCTGTTGGTTGGGTTAGGGACTCCAAAGTCACCCCACACATCAGTGACATCCATCCCCTTATGCTACATCCTCTGGTTTACAAATAAATCCCTCTGCCTAATTTTAAGGATTTTTTTATGATTATTGATCAATAATTACCCATATATTGATCAATAGCTCTGCTGTTGATTGGGTTAGGGATTCCAAAATCACCAAACACATTAGTGGCATCCTTACCCTTAGGCTACAATTTCTGGTTTTCAAAAAAAATCCCTCTGCCTAATTTTAAGGAATTTTTTATTGTTATTGATCAATATTTACCCATATATTGATCAATAGCTCTGCTGTTGGTTGGGTTAGGGACTCCAAAGTCACCCCACACATCAGCGACATCCCTCCCCTTATGCTACATCCTCTGGTTTACAAAAAAATCCCTCTGCCTAATTTTAAGGATTTTTTTATGATTCTTGATCAATAATTACCCATATATTGATCAATAGCTCTGCTGTTGGTTGGGTTAGAGATTCCAAAAACACCACACAACTCGGTGACAACCTTCCCCTTATGCTACATTCTCTGGTTTTCAAATAAATCTCTTTTCCAAGTTTTAAGGATTTTTTTTATGGTTATTGATCAATATTTATTCATATATTGATCAATAGCTCTGTTGTTGATTGGGTTAGGGACTCCAAACTCACCTAACACATTAGTGACATCACTCCTCTTATGCTACATCCTCTGGTTTTCAAATAAATCCCTTTGCCTAATTTTAAGGAATATTTTATCATTATTGATCAATATTTACCCATATATTGATCAATAGCTCTGCTGTTGGTTGGGTTAGGGACTCCAAAATCACAAAACACATTAGTGACATCCCTACCCTTATGCTACAACCTCTGGTTTTCAAATAAATCCCTCTGCCTAATTTTAAGGATTTTAAGGATGGGTAAATATTGATCAATAATCATAAATAAAACTCTTAAAATTAGGCAGAGGGATTTATTTGAAAACCAAAGAATGTAGCATAAGGGGAGGGGTGTCACTGATGTGTGTGATGATTTTGGGGTCCCTTACCCCACCAAACTCAGAGCTATTGATCAATATATTAGTAAATATTGATCAATAATAGTAAATAATTCCTTAAAATTAGACAAAGAGATTAATCTTAAAACCGGGGAATGTAGCATAAAGGGGTGGGATACCACCGATGTGTTTGGTGATTTTGGAGTCCCTAACCCAACCAACAGCAAAGCTATTGATCAGTATATGAGTAAATATTGCTCAATATTAATAAAAAAAAAAAATCCTTAAAAATAGGCAGAGGGATTTATTTGAAAACCAAAGAATGTAGCATGAAGGGAGGAATGTCATTGATGTTTTTGGGGAATTTGGAGTCTCTAACTCAACTAACAGCAAAGTTATTGATCAATATATTGATACATATTGATCAATAATCATAAAAAAATCCTTAAAATTAGGCAGAGGGATTTATTTGAAAACCAGAGGTTGTAGCATAAGGGTAGGGATGTCCCTAATGTGTTTGGTGATTTTGGAGTCCCTAACCCACTCAACAGCAGAGCTATTGATCAATATATGGGTAAATATTGATCCATAATCATAAAAAAATCCTTAAAATTAGGCAGAGGGACTAATTTCAAAACCAGGAAATGTAGCCTAATGGGAGTGATGCCACTGATGTGTGTGGTAATTTTGTAGTCCCTAACCCAACCAACAGCCGAGCTATTGATCAATATATGTGTAAATATTGATTAATAATAATAAAATATTCTTTAAAAATAGGCAGAGGGAATTATTTGAAAACCAGAGAATGTAGCATAAGGGTAGGGATGCCACTGATGTGTGTGTTGATTTTGGAGTCTCTAACCTGACCAACAGCAGAGCTATTGATCAATATATGGGTAAATATTAATCAATAATATAAAAAAAATCCTTAAAATCTGGCAAAGAGATTTATTTGAAAACCAGAGAATGTAGCCTAATGGGAGAGATGCCACTGATGTGTGTGGTGATTTTGGAGTCCCTAACCAAACCAAACTCAGAGCTATTGATCAATATATTGGTAAATATTGATCAGTAATCATAAAAAAATCCTTAAAATTTGGCAGAGGTTTTTTTTTTTAAACCAGCGAATGTAGCATAGGGGGAGGGATGTCACTAATGTGTTTGGTGAGTTTGGAGTCCCTAACCCAATCAACAGCAGAGCTATTGATCAATATATGGGTAAATATTGATCATTAATCATAAAAAATATCTTAAAATTAGGCAGAGGGATATATATGAAAACCAGAGGATGTAGCATAAGGAGAGGGATGTCATCGATGTGTGTGGTGATTTTGGGGTCCTTAACTCAACCAAACTCAGAGCTACTGATCAATATATTTGTAAATATTGATCAATAATAGTAAAAAAAAATCTTAAAATTAGGCAAAGAGATTAATCTGAAAACCAGGGAATGTAGCATAAGGGATGGGATACCACCGATGTGTTTGGTGATTTTGGAGTCCCTAACCCAACCAACAGCAGAGCTATTGATCAATATATGGGTAATTATTGATCAATAATCATAAAAAAAATCCTTAAAATTAGGCAGAGGGATATATTTGAAAACCAGAGAATGTAGCATAAGGAGAGGGATGTCATTGATGTGTGGGGTGACTTTGGAGTCCCTAACCCAACCAACAGCAGAGCTATTGATCAATATATGGGTAAATATTGACCAATAATGATAAAATATTCCTTAAAATTAGGCAGAGGGTCTATTTTCAAAACCAGGAAATGTAGCCTAATGGGAGGGATGCCACTGATGTGTGTGGTGATTTTGTAGTCCCTAGCCCAACCAACAGCAGAGCTATTGATCAATATATGGTTAATTATTGATCAATAATCATAAAAAAATCCTTAAAATTAGGCAGAGGGATTTATTTGAAAACAAGAGGATGTAGCATAAGGGGAGGGATGTCACTGATGTGTGGGGTGATTTTGGAGTCTTTAACGCAACCAAACTCAGAGCTATTGATCAATATATTGGTAAATATTGATCAGTAATCATAAAAAAATCCTTAAAATTTGGCAGAGGGATTTATTAGAAAACCAGCGAATGTAGCATAGGGGGAGGGGTGTCACTGATGTGTGTGGTGATTTTGGAGTCCCTAACCCAATTAACAGCCGAGCTATTGATCAATATATGGGTAAATATTGATCAATAATGACAAAATATTCCTTAAAATTAGGCAAAGGGAATTATTTGAAAACCAGAGAATGTAGCCTAAGGGTAAGGATGCCACTGATGTGTGTGGTGATTTTGGAGTCCCTAACCCAACCAACAGCAGAGCTATTGATCAATATATGGTTAAATATTGATCAATAATCATAAATAAAATCCTTAAAATTAGGCAGAGGGATTTATTTGAAAACCAGAGGATGTAGCATAAGGGGAGGGATGTCACTGATGTTTGGGGTGATTTTGGAGTCTTTAACGCAACCAAACTCAGAGCTATTGATCAATATATTGGTAAATATTGATCAGTAATCATAAAAAAATCCTTAAAATTTGGCAGAGGGATTTATTAGAAAACCAGCGAATGTAGCATAGGGGGAGGGGTGTCACTGATGTGTGTGGGGATTTTGGAGTCCCTAACCCAATTAACAGCCGAGCTATTGATCAATATATGGGTAAATATTGATCAATAATGACAAAATATTCCTTAAAATTAGGCAAAGGGAATTATTTGAAAACCAGAGAATGTAGCCTAAGGGTAAGGATGCCACTGATGTGTGTGGTGATTTTGGAGTCCCTAACCCAACCAACAGCAGAGCTATTGATCAATATATGGTTAAATATTGATCAATAATCATAAATAAAATCCTTAAAATTTGGCAGAGGGATTTATTAGAAAACCAGCGAATGTAGCATAGGGGGAGGGGTGTCACTGATGTGTGCGGTCATTTTGGAGTCCCTAACACAACCAACAGCAGAGCTATTGATCAATATATTGATACATATTGATCAATAAATTAAAAAAAATTCTTAAAAATAGGAAGAGGGCTTTATTTCAAAATCAGTAAATGTAGCCTAAGGGGAGGGATGCCACTGATGTGTGTGGTGATTTTGGAGTCCCTAACACAACCAACAGCAGAGCTATTGATCAATATATGGTTAAATATTGATCAATAATCATAAATAAAATCCTTAAAATTAGGCAGAGGGATTTATTTGAAAACCAGAGGATGTAGCATAAGGGGAGGGATGTCACTGATGTTTGGGGTGACTTTGGAGTCTTTAACCCTACCAAACTCAGAGCTATTGATCAATATATGTGTATATATTGATCAGTAATCATAAAAAAATCCTTAAAATTAGGCAGAGGGACTTATTTGAAAACCAGGCAATGTAGCGTAAGAAGAAAGATGTCACTGATGTGTGTGGTGATTTTGGAATCCCTAACCCAACCAACAGCAGAGCTATTGATCAATATATGGTTAAATATTGATCAATAATGATAAAATATTCCTTAAAATCAAGCAAAGGGATTTATTTGAAATCCAGAGGATGTAGCATAAGGGAAGGGATGTCACTGATGTGTTTGGTGATTTTGGAGTCCCTAAATCTATCAACAGCCGAGTTATTGATCAATTTATGGGTAAATATTGATCAATAATGATAAAATATTCCTTAAAATTAGGCAAAGAGATTTATTTAAAAACCAGAGAATGTAGCCTAAGGGTAGGGATGCCACTGATGTGTGTGGTCATTTTGGAGTCCCTAACCCAACCAACAGCAGAGCTATTGATCAATATATTGATACATATTGATCAATAAATTTAAAAAAATTCTTAAAAATAGGAAGAGGGCTTTATTTCAAAATCAGTAAATGTAGCCTAAGGGGAGGGATGCCACTGATGTGTGTGGTGATTTTGGAGTCCCTAACACAACCAACAGCAGAACTATTGATCAATATATGGTTAAATATTGATCAATAATCATAAATAAAATCCTTAAAATTAGGCAGAGGGATTTATTTGAAAACCAGAGGATGTAGCATAAGGGGAGGGATGTCACTGATGTTTGGGGTGACTTTGGAGTCTTTAACCCTACCAAACTCAGAGCTATTGATCAATATATGTGTATATATTGATCAGTAATCATAAAAAAATCCTTAAAATTAGGCAGAGGGACTTATTTGAAAACCAGGCAATGTAGCGTAAGAAGAAAGATGTCACTGATGTGTGTGGTGATTTTGGAATCCCTAACCCAACCAACAGCAGAGCTATTGATCAATATATGGTTAAATATTGATCAATAATGATAAAATATTCCTTAAAATCAAGCAAAGGGATTTATTTGAAATCCAGAGGATGTAGCATAAGGGAAGGGATGTCACTGATGTGTTTGGTGATTTTGGAGTCCCTAAATCAATCAACAGCCGAGTTATTGATCAATTTATGGGTAAATATTGATCAATAATGATAAAATATTCCTTAATATTAGGCAAAGAGATTTATTTAAAAACCAGAGAATGTAGCCTAAGGGTAGGGATGCCACTGATGTGTGTGGTCATTTTGGAGTCCCTAACCCAACCAACAGCAGAGCTATTGATCAATATATTGATACATATTGATCAATAAATTTAAAAAAATTCTTAAAAATAGGAAGAGGGCTTTATTTCAAAATCAGTAAATGTAGCCTAAGGGGAGGGATGCCACTGATGTGTGTGGTGATTTTGGAGTCCCTAACACAACCAACAGCAGAACTATTGATCAATATATGGTTAAATATTGATCAATAATCATAAATAAAATCCTTAAAATTGGGCAGAGGGATTTATTTGAAAACCAGAGGATGTAGCATAAGGGGAGGGATGTCACTGATTTGTGTGGTAATTTTGGAGTCTCTAACTCAACCAACAGCAGAGCTATTGATCA